>NC_084762.1:88941086-89257659 GCF_028858725.1 Colius striatus | reverse complement strand
AACACGACTAGCAGTGAGCAACTGAATGTTAATTGATTTTTGAGCCCTGATCAGCTGCTATTTGAGTTTGGATGCAGGAGTACAGGTTTTCCATCTTTTTATTAGAATTATGCTTTGCTTTTGTTTGTTCAGACAGACAACAGTATCTTGCTAGCAATTGCTCACCTGTGCTCTCGTAGCACTGAGTTGGCTCCCAGTTTCCCAGGCCATCACACTGTGGGACATAAGGGAGAAATGCCAGCTGTGTTGGTTCCCCAGCAGAAGGTTCTGAATTAAAGTGGCTCTGCCAGTAGAAATGTAAGACTATAAAAGATAAATAAAAGAAAGCTATTAGTGGCAAGCATTTTAAATGCATGTTTGCAAACACCTGAATGTTCCCTGTGCTTTAGGAGACAAATTAATAAACACTGCAAGTATATAAAAGCTAGTAAGTGTCCAGATCTTATATATGCATCATGTCACACATAGAAGATAACTGAAATCAGCTCTTGGGTTGACAGGTTCATGACACTGATTAATTATACCTGCTGAGTTGCACCTGGTTTTCAGCAAAGTTGAATTTGACATAGAGTAGTCTTGCACAGATTCTGGGCATTAATCCATTTAATTAAGTTCTCATCTATCTCTCACCTACCTGACTGTGCAGCCAGCTGGAGAGCATAGTCACTGCCTGATAACAGCTCTTCAGAGACCACCACCTCTAACTCATAGAGCCGAGCAGAACGCAGGAGATCCTTCTCTGTGAGCTGGACTCCCTTTGCCATCAAGAAGCTCTCACCAAAAGCAAAGTGGGAACGATTTGATGACAGAATGAGCTGCTCTGCCTCCTCCATAAATTTCATGGCTTCCTGCTTAACACCTTCACATATACCAGGACCTGTAGAAGCAGAGGGTATATTAATGCCTTTCATCTAAATCCAGTCAAAATTTGCATGTGAAAAGTAGCCGGTCTTTTAACTAGCACCTTCTGCTTCCTTCTGCACCCACTGGGTTTTGAACTGTGTAATGAAGCAAGCAAACAAGTGAGACTTGTCAATGCTTAGCTATATAACGGCAGAGGTCCAAGAGTACCAGGAATCACTCAAACATTCTCAAAGTCTCAGGCCACTCTCCAGAAAAGAGTAGAGATTCAGAAATAGCAGTTTAACACACAGAACCAGCTCAGTGAAAATTTCTGTCTTAAAGTAACTCTCTGCCAACCTACTTCGTCTCCTTTGTTCCCCATTTTCCCACAGAGCTGGCATCTCTGCACTCCATGCCCATTTGGAAGTTTGCCATTCATTGTCCTGTCTCTTCCTCATAGTTGGAAAATTACTATGTGATAAGTGGTGTGTATGAATGATTTTAGTGACTACATTTATAATATAGTCTATCTGCTGAAGTAAACTCTGAGAGGCCCCAACAGCTTTGGTGTCCAGACAAAGGGCTTACCAAGCTTCTGTGATGGCCTCACTCTTCTCCTAGTCACTTCTATCCATTCCCCTTGACTGTGTACTAAGGAGTAGTAAAGAAAACTCCTCTTACTTCATTTTAAGGCATTCTTGAAAGTCATTTATATCACACTTTAATCCTGTGATGATAAAACTGCATACGCTGTTTCTGGATTCAATGTGTCCTTTGTCACCTGGCAAAGTATCTTCTGCAAAAGCATTATATGTCCAAATTCCAAGCTGTAAAATCTACACAAACCTGATATGGAACTTTATTCCTCCTTATTCCCAAAGCTGAGAGACCATTTATTTACCAACAATGAGTTACTCCACCATTGGTGGCCAGTGACAATGGCTGTACTGATGACCTGACAAGTCACTGTTTCCTACTCCACAGCACTTGAAAGGACTTTCCTCTTGTGGCTTCAGGGCAAAGACCAGAAATACTGCTATTTTTGTGCAAGAAATTCTGTTACTTACATTCTGGGACCTGGTTCACTTCTGTCTTTGTTCCTTGCAGCTCTTCTCCTTTGCTATTGACACACCAACAATCACGAAGTTCAAAATGGCTTAATGGAATGCTGAAATCAGTATATGGTCCTGGGTAATAGGTCAGCTCTTCATTTAGAAGCTGCCAAAATATATATGGATCCAGTAAAATGTTCTCAGATGTATAGGTCAAGTTTCCTTCCAGTACTTCAGGTGGGAGATCAGTGAAGGAGGAATACGTGGTGAGTGCTGGGAAGACATTCTGGTGCCCAGCCTCATACAAAGCTTTAATAAAATCTGAAAAACCTTTGGAAGATGCCTCTTTATATCCAGCTATGATGTTCAATAGATTAGCAAAGGGCAGGGGTTTGCCTTCATTGTTCTCTGCAATCCACCTCTCGTACCAGGCAAAGGCTTGCTCAGGAGGGCCACTGCACTGCACCCGCCTCCAGGCCCCCTCCACCTCACACTGAGGGAGGTAAACGCTGGGGAGCTGAGACAGAGCACTTGGATCTGACAACAAGAGTTTCACAGCCTTTAGAAACTCCTGACCAGCTGTTACTTGGCAAGCACTTGGGCCTGGGGAAAAGAAAAAATCAAACATAGCACATCTTAAGAATGCTCTGAAGACATACAATACCCTTATTCCTCAGGTACTATAAACACCATTGCCAAAACTTGGTCACTAATCCCAATACAAACAACAGTTCTGGTTTCTAAACCAGGGGGCTAAAGCTGAACCCACGATCCCATGTTGAACCAGGGAAGATTTCCAAAGGCATGTGAGCCCTGAAAGGTTCATATAATGTGATTTTTAAGAATATTTGAGTCCATCAGGTGCCTGTATTTCTTACTGGGAGGGGACAAGTGCTTGGTGCCACTAAGCACCTTCCTGAATCTGTTATCCACTAGATATTTTGGGATGCATTTGATAATCTGGCAGCTACTTCTTATTCAGCCAATCCCCGCAAAAGCAACCACCTGAACAGTAGGATAATACTGAGTTTATTTCCCCTTGGACCTAACCAGAATTTTCAGATTCTGTTGTCCTCTTTTCCTATTAACTACTGAATGTTGCAGTTGAATATAAAAATATCATCCCTCAAAATGCTGTAGTGAGTTAATTTTGGGAGCCTTTTCTGCCATCTCCAGAGCCAAATGCCATTTTGTCACCAAGCAGCTCTACAAATCTATCAAAACATAGGAGTTCATCTCTGTTTGAGCACCAGAGAATTATGAACTTGTTTAGTTTTGATTGCATTACAGATGGTTTGCTAGATATAAATCCACTACCAACTCAGACTAATGTGATACATTCCCCGCTACTTCTGCCAAGTGCTATTCAAAGGAGGTCCTTCACTATGCACCACTATCATTTGCTGGATACTCAGCTACTCCTTCCAAAATGAGAAACATGTTCTTCTCTTGATCTGTTCTCCCTGTTGATGTGCCATTTTCAGTTCACAGAATCTTGAAAGACAAATATCCCTATGTGCTTCCTTCTTCCTTTGTATGACACTAGAAGAAGGGCTAGAAGAGGCAGTTCATACACTGTAAGAAAGCTGCAATGCCAAATTGATGTCTGGCAAGCAATCTGCAACTCACTTTTCTGGTCTGACTGTATGACCTTTATGAGAAACTCATTAGCCTTTGAATCCCTCTCCAATGTTTGAACTCCTGTGGCATCCGACCAAGCTGAGGATATACTGTGGAGCTAAAATATTGAAAGAGGTTGATGGTTTAAGGCACTGAAGCTCTTCAGTTCTTAGGACAAGGATGAGTCAGTGACCATGCCCAGGTGACCTAGTTTAGTGAGTAAAAGGGCTTTTTCACTTGTCATGGGTCACATTCAGTTACTCATATCTCCAGGTCTCGTGGGCATTGTGGATCTTATACACACTAGTGTATTTAGCTAGAGACATATGATAATCAACAAGGCAAGACCTCAGCCCCCTTTGTTTTGAGTGTGCTTATCCTATGCACTAAAAGAAAAAGGGTCTACCTTTAAGACTTAAGATATTAAAGGTTTACATACATTGTATTTCTCACTATTGCCCTGCAACTGTAGTGCTGACTTGCCCTCCTGTCAGGGGGCAATATTGTTTGTAGATGTCATCCATACGTTTCCAGATATAATCAGATATGAAGAAAGAATCACAACACTCCAACACGATAAGGAAACAGCTTTAAATTCCCAGTCCCCAGAACTTACATTGCATTGGCTGTCCAGCTTTTCCTCTTATTCCTGGAATAGTTTTGCCATTCAAATCAACACAGAAGCAATTTGTCCCGTAACACTGGAGTGGCAAAAAGTCTCCATCTTCAGTACAAATGGGAATAAAAAGATCTGATCCTGCAGGCAGGCTTTGCTTCAAACTTTGTAGGCTTCTCCTTTGCTTCTCACAATCGGTGGGACACCTTGGACGTTTTCCTTGAACCCTTGAGCCTGCAACTTCCTTACCTGAAGTGTCCAAACACCAGCACTCTCCTGCATAGCACTGAACTTCTTCATATCTCCCCTCCTTGGTGCACCTTGGAACAAACAAGTCCCTTGACTCGTCACTACAGTCTTTGGATCCCAATGCCAGTTTCACCACTTCACCTAAATCTTCAACAACACTTCTGGGGACAGAAATCACTTGTTGAAGAAAAGTAAAGAACTCTGGTAGTTCCAGAACAGAGGAAAGGAATTTCAGCATATTCTGATTGTCCTGTAAAGTTACCGTGTGGCCAAAGCTGCCTACAAGAGGTTTACTCAAAATGAAGCTCCCCTTTGATACCTCCAATGAGAATGCTTCAGCTGCCACATCCTCCTCTGGGAAAAACTGGCCAATGTGGTATTTTCCACTAGTACCAAGTGCCCCTGTGAAGTTAAACTGGATCAAATTCTTCAAGAATCTTCCTCCAAAGAGGTTTTCTTGGAAACGCTTTGGATTGGCAGTAAATTGCAGCGCCACTTGAGCCAGTTCTCTTGATGGGAACATCCCTGTGATGGCTTCACTAAGGATTGTTTCAAGCCCAGGTGTCTGGCTGACATACAGGTTTTGTGTAACTGGGGATGACAATCCAGAGTCCAGAAATAGCTCCTTGAAGGAAGGAGGGCAGGGTCTTGAGAAGCCAGCTATTTTTTTTGACTGCATATCTGGTGTGGAAAACAAATTGGGCTGACTGAAGTACCCAGCAGGGCCATAAAAGAGCCTCGACAAGGCCCGTCGTCTCTCCGAGATGCACCTTTGTTCTGCACCTAGGCAAAGATTTTTTAAGACAGAAAAGAAATATCAAATTCCTGAATCTCCAAAATCTATAACTCTATGGCTATCTTTCAAGCACTCTTGTCAGAAGCCAAAGAAAAGAGTAGTTTAATCCATCTCCTCAACTATACATCATGCACATAGATAAAGAAATTAAAACTGTTGTTGAATACGGTCTATAAATAAAGTTCTACAGCCAAGATATAAAGTGAAAGGAAGAATTCCTTCACATCTGGGTTGTCTGCCCTGTGGTTTTTTCTTGATTCTATTGTTTCCCAGTGTAAATTCTCATTGCTGTTCCTATGGCTGAAAGAAGAAAATATAGTGAATTCTCTGGTAGGATGTCTGCTTCCAATGACAACCTCTGATGATCCAGACATGATATTTGAACCTAAGAAAGAGAAATAGACTGCAGAAAAACAGAAAGTTACTTTAACCAATGCCCCCCTAATGAGGAATTTATGGAGGCTCCTTACCCAGATCTTCAGTTTCACGGTGAACTGTTTGTTACAAGAGGTTTGAAAACAAATTGTTAAAATTAGCAGTAATCATGTGCTAATATCAATTCACAAATGAGCTCTAAAGGAAAAAAACATGGCATGTCAATGCAAATAGTCAAATCTCAAGGTAGTGAGGGTACAAACAGTGGCCCTGTCTGCCCATATCCTTGACCAAGCTATGTTATAGGTGTATCTGCATCCATCGCCATCTCTATGTTCATACACAAACAGAAATGGTGCCAAGTTAGGATATAGCACATCATCAAGGAAGAACTTGTGCAAATGTCAGCTTAAGGCTCAAAAGACATAAAAAAAGGAAAGACTTGGTAGATAGAAAGACCCTGAGAACCAAACAGATAGGATGGTTATGGCATTGAGTGGATCTCTGGAACACACACGGCAGCTTGAATCAAGTGAGTGCCACATGGTTACCTTTGCTTGAAAAGCAGCAGAATTCTAGAGAAAGGATGCAGAAGTAGCAGAATTATAGAGAAAGGATACAAAAAAGGACATTTTTTTTTCCTAGTAGAGGAGATCATTGAAGTTGGACAAAAGAATACAATAAAGGTTTTTAAAAACCAAGATTCTCCACGACTTACAATCGACAGCTATTATTCAACATTTTTCACAGTACAAGAATTAGAATGGTCCAGAAGTAGTTATGATCATGGAATCTATTGCCAGAAGATGCTAGAAAGGGTAAAAGTTTAAAGGGCAATCCCTGGAAGATGGCTCCACAGAGGAGTGCTGAACACAATGATCCAGGTTCAGCCTCCAGTTTGAGGCCTGTCCCACTTGCAGGAGGATGTGTGGAAGATACGTGCATTTCCCATTTTCTCACATTTCCTTTCTTAGCACCACTGCTGTCCCTGCTGGGGACAGGATAGTGGATAAACAGCTTTGATCTGTTCCAGCATGGCCTTCCTTGGGCTTCCCATACTATCCCAAGTTATTCTCCATTCAGACAATATGAAAAAGCAGTCATAATTCTGTTAACAGTAAGGATAAAAGCTGGAAATCTTCAAAGTTGCTAAAACAGATCAGCAAGTAATTCGAGGCTCTATGATCAGCATCTTTCACACTCCTCCCTTTGCATCCTTGTCCTGCTCTGCAGTTCCTGGCAGGGGCCTGAGGTCTCTTACATGGGTTCCCTTTAAAGGCATTTTCTATAGTATTGTGCTCTCCTGTTTGTAGTGTTGGCTTTTGGTAAGAGGGATGAAAAACATTCCTCTGGGGACAAACAAGTCACAGTCCCACAAGTATGCTGATGGGGAAAAAATGTAATATCATGGACTTTCAACACTCTCCCCTCCTACCCACTGTTGAATCAAATCAAAGCAGAGTGGGAAGGAATAAACAGAAAAGCACTGCTGGGGTGAATCTACCGCAAAAGGTCTAAAAAGAGGCCCATCCCTACCAGGATTGTCTGGTGCTCCAGGTCATGCAAGTACCCAATGTGCTACGCACATCCACACCTCTTCCTCCTTCAGTATGGATGCTGCTGAGTGTGAGAGTCAAAGATATTAAAGAGAAATAAAGCAGAGCAGCATTGGAGACATGATATGGAACACAGACTGCAGCTATATCCTCACAAAGCACCTCCCTAGGAGTTATTCTGCAAAAGCTCTGCAGACACTTTATTTTGCTTAAATTTCCTGAGACCACCTACAAAAGCTGCAAGCAGCCTCAAGTCATTCCCACCTCTCCCCTAAAAAATCATAGGAGAGCTCAGTAAAGCATGTTCAAAGAGGAAAAAAACAGTTTCAACATATGGCAAAGCCTCTAGGAGGTTCCCTTGCAATATCTTTGGTGATCAGCCTCGAAAGCATGCTAACATTTTCATTGCACAGTAAGCCTGTCTGTGCCCAGAGCACCCTGAGTGCCTCAGAGCCATGACACCCGGAGTAGGTTCCTCCTTCTCTATCTGCGTGGTAGGACGGTGTCTCACAGACAGAGCCCTTCCCTTCACAGAGGTAACCCCCATGCCAAGCCCCCGTGCTAAGCCCCAGTGCCCCAGCCCTCCAGCACAATCCTGAATATTTAGGTAGTGTGCTTTGGAGTGAATTTTTTTAACTTTCCTCCTCCCCTCTGGCCCTTGGACATTTCTGCTGTCATTTCCATTTAGAGTATTAATTTGATGGTGTGTTCCTCACGAAACCTCTCAGAGCCTGGGCCCAGGAAAACGTTCACCTTTCCTGAACTGTTTCAGGGGTTTTTTTACCATATTTGGCAATTTTCATGGCCAAATATGCAGTGACAGAGATGAGGAAAAAAATGCTGAGGATGAGAAATTCCACAGCATTTCATCAAAGGAAAGATGTAAAACCCAAACCCAGCATCACTGGCTTCTTTGTATTATCACAGATATTCCATCTTAACACCCCAGCTCCTGCAGTGAGGAGATGGATGTCATGGCTGCAAAGAAAAACCTTGCTGTTTGCAAAACTAAAAGGCTAAAGAAAGGTCATTGTCCTGGTTTAGCAAGGAGCAGCTTTTGCTTGGTAACAGGGGGAGCGGGTTGCAGTGAAGACCCAGTAAAGAGTTTGCGGACTCTCCCCTGGCTCCTGGGTTCACACCCACCTCCGGCCCGGCTGGGCCAATCTGGCGCCTCTGCCAGCACTATTTAGGGGACGGGAATTGGAATGCGAGTCAGGAGGTGTCAGAGTGATACAAGATGGAGGTGACCACGCGGACCCTTCAGCCAGAGAAGGAGGAAGGAAGGAGAAGCAATAGACCAGAGACTCCTCTGCAAGCCGTGGCGAGAATGTAGGCTGTGCCCCTGCAATCTATGGAGATCCATGGCAGGACCGAGAGTTACCAGCAGCTCCATGTGAGTGAGCCCGGACGGGCGAGGGACTGTGTGGGGAGACGGCCATGGCCCAGGCCGTGCTGGAGAGCCTGTGTGCCACAGAGCAGCCCCACACGAGAGGCAGAGAGGAGCTGCAGCCTTTGGGATAAATGCGCGTCGGAGTAGCCCGTGCAGGGCTGCCATGCGTGTGAGTTACCCCACGGACTTGCAGGGAGGATGAGCACGAAGCCCACCTGCCCTGAGGAGGGACAAAGGGCAGAAGCTATGGGGAATAGACTGAGTGAAACCCCCACTCCCTGCCCCCCTGAGCTGTTCAGTGAGGGAGGAGGTAAAAACACGGGGATCAGGACTCTGAGCCCAGGAAGAGGGAAGGGGTGGGGAGAAGGTGGTCTTAAAGGGCTGATCGGACTCTTCATTGTTGTACTACTCTGTGTTGTTTTATTTTGGTTATGTTTTGGGGTTTTAAGGTTATGTTTTAGTTGATGTTGCATTAAATTATTTTCTGTTTTCTTCCCCAAGCCCAGTAGCCTGCTCTGTTTTGTCCTGGACTTTAAATGGCAATTAAACTCTCCATGCCCTTTGGCAATTCTCATCCTCTTCGGTACTTGAGGCTAATTGTGGTCTTTTGTTCCCTGATGGGCCTAAATCATGACAGTCATAAAGGAAAATAAAATTAACATGATCTTTACTAATTTATCAGCACATGGCTGTTCACCCAAGTGAAGTTTTTAGGTCCCAGTTTTTGAACACTAGAATCTGTCAGAGCCAGGGAGGGAACTGGTTTGGTCCTTTGGGTCTCTTTCTCAAGATACAGTGAGGTGTCCTCACTTTCCCCTGTCCAAGCCTCGTACATACCACAGGCTGGGGGCTGTCCTCGTGTCCTCGTGCCCAGGACCTCCTGGCCGTTGGTGTCCACACACCAGCAGTTTCCTGCCCGTTGGCACTGCACCGGCGCGTAGGCTCCGTCGGCAGCGCAGGACGGCACGTAGGCGTGCTGGTAACGCAGGGCCGCCGCACGCTCCACCTCACACCTCGAGGGGCCTGCAAGAAAAGCAAGGCTGCCTTAAGGAGGGAAAGCTTAACATTTCAGAGCCATCTCTGCTTGATCCCATTGCTTTCCTGTTTTCAGCGATGCTTCAAGTACCAGCCAAAAATATGGATTCTCAGTTCTCAGCTGCCCTGGAGAACTGGCTCCAGGGTTTTCTGCTGTAGGCATTCATTTCTGAAAACTAAACAGAAAATAAAACCTCAACATGTTTTTCAAAGTGGTGGGTAGGCAGAGTAGCAGCATCTCTGCCATGGAGCCATGCTGGAGGGCAGGTGAGCTCTGACCCTAGTGCAAACCCAAAGCTGGTCAACAGAGATAGATGTACAACTGGTGAGGCTGAGATGAACACAATGTTTCTGAAGAGAGTGAGGCATTGCTCCTGCAAAAGGATCTTCACCAGAGTGTGGAGGTTTGCTCTGGGATCACTCCTTTTTTTCCCTTCTGCAGGGATATGAAGACTCTATTCCTGTCAAACTGTCCTTAACAGCAGAGAAGCCAAAACTTCCTAAAGCAAATTTTCAGACTTAAAATCTCTCCAATATTAGACTTCATCCTTCCAATAGGAATATTCCTTGTTTATATAAACCTGCAATGCTACAGCCTAAATATTTCCCACCTTCGAGAGCTTTTCAGATACTAGGTTAAGGCAGTAAAAGCATCTCATCAGAGCAATCTGTTCATCAAGGCAGCCCAACAACTTTCCTAACGTCTGTGGCTTCAGGTGGTGGTGCGAGATCTGGGTAAGCCACCCAAGCAGTCCCCCCAGCAGCTGATGAACGCAGTCACATCTCCATCTTGTGGCTGTTACAGCTTCATCTTTGCTGACAGCCTCTGCATCCTTAGCTGCAGTCAGAGCTTACTCAATTCTGGGCAGCAGAATGGGGAAGATGCTTTCTAGACTCCTCAGAATGATCAGCTTGTCCCAGAAATAGAAAGATGTTCTGACTGGGGCTAGAAGTCTTACATCAGTATCTGCTTAATATCTCTGATGATGCAGCTACTTAGTGAGGATCAGACAGCAACACCAGAGGAATTTGGATGGGAGGATGAACTTTCACTCTCCCCAGCCAAGGCAATTGTCTTGAGCTCCGGTGTAGGAGAGAGAAGGAAGTATCTGACCTCCTGTCCCACAGAGGTCACTGCCCATATGCTGGGAAACTCTGTCCCAATTTGCCTGCCTTGACTGGGGAGGAAATGGACCCAAGGGCAGATCCAGAAGTTCAGCCTTGCTGGCTAAGGTACCACAAACTCTTGTGTAGCCTCCTGGGAATCCAGTGTGTTGTGGTCAATGTAAGGTCCTTCCTATTTCTGAGTGTACAAACATAAATCAGAGAGCATTTTCTCAGGCTTTTATTTAATAAAGCATTAGATTCATTTCCATAATCTCAGAGCAAGAGATACGGATTGTTCAGAGGGTTTCAACTAATGAGAACTTTGAGTTTGTGGGAAAGCATTGCTCAGAGGGCAGGTACAAAATGCTGGTAAACACATCCAGGTAATCTGATAACCTCCTGGTCCAGGGACTAAAAGCCAGCTGCAATTCAAGGACCTTGATTCTTGCACTCAAACTATAATATCCCACGCTTTCAGTGCAAGAGATGCCTAGAGCAACCGTCCCCAATGGCAGCTATCCTGTGTAAGCTCCAAAATTGTTACTTGTTTACAAGGCACCATGACCTGGATGCTACTTACACCTGAACCTGCCAGAGACAGCCAGTTGAACACCCAGGAACCGCCTCTGCAGGATCCGGTACATGCTGCTCTCTGTGAACGTGCGGGCTGGCTCCCCTGCAGAGAACACTGTGTCGTAAACTTCATCTAGCAGCAGCTCCAGTCCTGGGAAAGAGAGATTGTTAGCACAGAGCCTAGTCTTAAGACACTACTTGAATGCTTTACATCAGAGTAGTAGTACCGAAAGCCTATCAGGAAAAATAAAACCAGTCCTCTAAACTGGCCAAATGTGAACTTATGGTGCATAACTCTAATGCAACAAACCACATAATCACAGAATGGTAGGGTTGGAAGGGAACTTTAGAGATCATCTAGTCCAACTGCCCTGCAGAAGCAGGTCCACCTAGATCAGGTCACACTGGAACGTGTCTAGATGGGTCTTGAAGACCTTCAAGGAAAGAGACTCCACACCCTCCCTGGGCAGCCTGTGCCAGGGCTCCCTCACCTCAACAGAGAAATAGTTTCTTATGTTTAAATGGAACTTTTTCTGTTCCAGCTTCAACCCATTACCCCTTGTCCTGTTGTTAGATATCATAGAAAAAGGAATGCCCCAATTTTCTGATACCAACCATTTAGATATTTGTAAATATTAATAAGATCTCCCCTCAATCTCCTCTTCTCCAGACTAAACAGCCCCAGTTCCTGCAGCCTTTCCTCATATGAAAGATGTTCCAGTCTCCTGATCATCTTGGTGGCCCTGCACTGGACTCTCTCCAGCACTTCCCTGTCCCTCTTGAGCTGAGGAGCCCAGAACTGGACACAGGACTCCAGATGAGGCCTCACCAGGGCAGAGTAGAGGGGGAGCAGAACCTCCCTCAACCTGCTGGCCACACTCTTCTTGATGTATCCCAGAATACCATTGGCCTTCTTGGCCAATGCTGAGGGCCCAGTCGCTAGCTTTATGGCTTGACATCTACCAAAACAAGTAGGAGGAAGCCCGTGGCCAGAAATGTACTGTGGTTTTCTTAGGTTCACTCTGCAGTAGAGTAATGGATGGGATTTTGGAAACATGTTAACAAAAAAAGATTTCAATCATTTTGATTGCACGCAAAAAAAAACCCCATAGAACATAGAATCACAGAATGGTAGGGTTGGAAGGGACCTTTAGAGATCATCTAGTCCAACTCCCCTGCAGAAGCAGGTCAACCTAGATCAGGTCACATACACTTCACTCTTGTGGGAATACAATGCTGAACTTCTCATTTGCCAATCAAATCCTCAACCTCCTCATTCCTCCTTTTTGGAATACGGCTTTCTTCTGAAGTTTCCCATCAACTATTACCATGCCTAAAAGCTATCTTGAGGTGATGAGAGAAAAAGAAGGACCATCACTTTTTGCAAGCTCAGGATCAGAGTATCTCAGCAGGTAAGAAATCAAGAAAGGGAGTCAGGAAACTCACATGGTTAAATAAAGAACTGTTGGGCAAACTCAAGTGGAAGAAGAGAGTCTATAGATCATGGAAGGAGGGGATGGCCACTTGGGATAAATATAAGGCTGTTGTCAGAGGATGTAGGGAGGCAACTAGGAAAGCTAAAGCCTTGTTGGAGTTGTACCTTGAAAGGGAGGTCAAGGACAACAAGAAGAGCTTCTTCATATACCACCATCCCAAAAAAGGACAGCATGAGGCTGCAGCTAGCAACTCCACTCATAATGACTGAAGTGAGGCTTCTAAGGGTGGGATTTCATTACTGAGCTCTAGTCTTTCTCATGGACACAACATTGGTACAGCGGTCTCACTCCTTGTAAGAATGAAATTGAAGTCCCAAAAGAACCCGAATACTGATACTTGTTCTCTGTCCTATCCCTTGGGAATTCAAAGCCACTCAAGTCAAGGGTCAGATGCTAGAGGGTACTTACCAGTGTCTTCTAACTCTCTCCCCAGGCTGTCTGCACAGTAACAGTACCCAGAGACCTCCGGGAATGCCTCCCGCAAGGAGCTGAATGTTTGGAAAACCTTTGGGAGCCTGGAAGGAAAAGCAGTCACCTGTGAAGAACTTATGAGGAATGAAGCATCATCTCTGTTCCCCTCCCAGATTTGTATAGCAAGGATGGCTGCAGGGCACAAAGCCATTACAAACCTCTTCAGTTTCCTTGAGGTAACCAAGCTCTGACATGATCCAGATCAGTGTTTCAGCAGGATAACAAATCTCCTAAACAGCATTTGTTAAAAACCAAACACATAACAATCTCCCTTCAGAGGTATTTCTGACTCTTTCTAAGCAGGTACTCAGCATCTAACACTTTCTATTCTATCCTCATCTTTGAAAACTTGTCAGAGAGTGTAAAATAGACAGACACTAGCTTAATGTTATTGCAACACCTATTCATTAGCTCCTTCCACAGGTCTGCACAGGATGGCAGAGTGCTTAAACAAACAGGTTACTCCCCGTTCCCTATGTGCTGTGTAGGCTTTCTGCACTGAATTAAGCACAAAAGCTGATAAAACTCTTGCTAATCTTTCTTTTTCATTTTGAGGGCATGGCTCAACAGATTAAGGAGGAAAGATTTTCAGCACATTACAAGTAAGATTAACTCCTGCTTCTGGAGATCAAAGAGACACTGCTTTCCAGTATAATATTCTGGGAGTGACAACAGCCAGATTCCAGCAAAGCACTGGTTCAAGAAGGAAACTTAATAGGTCAGAGTTGGAAAAAAACATAATAAATGTGGTTTTAACTGAGAGACACTCAAGGGTTTCTCCAAGCAAATAAGATAAGATTTTCTGCATTCAACGAGCCAAGTTCCAAAACAATCCTATTGTTTTACAGTCACATAACCTTACCCTGAAATACAAGAATTGTCTGCAGTTCCAGCTGTATGTGGCTTATTTGGGAAAATCTAGCAACAGGGAAGTAAAATTCTCTGCTCAAGACATTCAGAGAATTACACAAATTAAGTTTTCACCAAGGAAGGATCAGTGATTTAGGCCCTGATCAACTGGGAAAAAAGTTAACATATTGACACAGTTCACAGAGATTCTGTGAAAGAGGGACTATGATCAGCCCTAATCCTGGTGTCACCCTCCTGCAGCCTCAGGGCTGCTCTAGCACATGCCCTGCAGTCTGCAGTGCCCCTGAGAAATGCAGTGAAAGGCTCATCTGGCTCAGAGCCAGTGGTAGGGTGAGAAGAGTGGAGTCCGGAGCCTTTGCTACCTTCATGAGTCTGCCCAAGAGCTCTGGTACCTCTTGCCAGGAGAGCTGAAGATATCACTGCTTCTTCAGTACATCAAAGCACAAACTGAGGAATGCATGAAGCAGCAGCAACCTCTGGCAGAGGAAGAGGCTGGTAACCTCGGGGTTGTCCCAGGGTTGTCCAGCTCTACTCCTATCTCAGCTTGCACAACTCTGCCTGACATCACTTGACGCTGGCACTCACCTACATCTTCAAATTTAAAGCCCACAGACACCTTCTACTTCGGTTCATCACAGAATGGTAGAGTTTGGGGTTGGAAGGGACCTCTAAAGATCATCTAGTCCAACCCCCCTGCAGAAGCAGATTCACCTAGATCAGGTCACACAGTAATGCATCCAGACAGGTCTTGAAGACCTCCAAGGAAGGAGACTCCACAACCCCTCTGGGCAGCCTGTGCCAGGGCTCCCTCACCTCAACAGTGAAATAGTTTTTTCTTATATTTAAGTGGAGCTTTTTGTGTTCCAGCTTCATCCCATTACCCCTTGTCCTGTTGCTAGCTACTATAGATAAAAAGGATGTCCCAACTTCCTGACACCCATCATTTAGATATTTGCAAATGTTAGTAAGATCTCCCCTCAGTCTCCTCTTCTCTAGACTAAACAGCCCCAGTTCCCAGATGATTCAGTCCAACCCCTACTAAAGCAGGGTCACCTAGATCAAGTCAAATAAAAAGGTGTCCAGGCAGGTTCTGAAAACCTTCAGAGAAGGAGACTCCAAATCCCATTGAGGAGACTGAGGAGGTTCAAAATCTCCTGAGAATACTCAAATCCTGCTCCACTGCTGAAACTGCCGTGCTAAAAGCAATCAAAATGTCATACTTCAGAGCACAAAGGGACTTCTGCCAGCATGAAAACAACACAAGTTATAGACACCTAAATACAATCTTTCTGTGGTCTTCAACGGACATAAATAGCTTGGGGTATTTCACGAGCTTTCTGCTCCCTGAATTATCATGCATTAGCCACTGTCTAGTCAGGAATACAATCTCTTTTAGTCTTAGGAGAGCAACACTTCCATTAGTCAAAGGCAGATCTCTGCACTGCTCATGTCCTTGGAGCTTATCACCTCAGTATTTCAACATCCAGCTGAGTGAAATGGGATGCAATGAAAAAATTCTGCATGATGCCTTCTTTTATCCTCAGTGTTAAGAAGTCACATGCACACCATATTCCTTTTATACAGGGCAAATGTATAGTCTTATCCTGTCATTCTCGTTATTTTTGTTCCAAGTTGAGAGTACAGCTAAATAAAGTACAAACAGATACAAATTAGGCCCACACAAACAAGAGGACAGAACTTTTCTCACCTTAATTGGAAAACTCACTTCCTACCACTTCTTTTGTTTCCTCAGTCTCCTTTTAATCACAGCCCTCATGATGAATAGCTACAACACAGAGTACCTCATTTGTCAGACCCAGCCCAAAAGAACAGCTGAAGCAAAGATGACTCCATTTAAGTTGTGGATAAATGTTAGTGTATCCATGTGCATCAGCAAGAATGCTCACACTCAAAAACATGGGAAAATAGACCAATGTGAGGTTGTTGATCTGTTCGTCAAACTGTGAGTCTCCATTCTTGGCTTCTGAGAGACAGAAGTCATTATTGATCTTCAAAAGCAGGTTTCCAAGTAACCCCTTTTATGTGCAGCTTAAGTTATAGCTGCCTTTCTCATTGACTGTTCAGAATCAGAGGGAGAAAACCAAACCACTTTCTTTTCCACTGCCAACAAAATAATACATAGTAGGGCAGAACCTACAGTGAGCTGGGATAAAGACACTGACACAAAGTTTTCAGTCTGATGAAAATTACAAGAAGAAAGTAAAAAGATCTTCCTTAACATTTGATTTTTTTGATCATTCCCATCAATCTGCTACAGGGCTGCCCAGGCAAGTGGAATATGGGCACAGCCTGTATAGAATAAGTAACAGTGGCCAAGATGCCAGGGTCAGGCAGGAAATTTAGGCTCAACTTTCCTTCCAGAAGTCTTCCTCTTGGGAAAGTCTTAGCCCTAAGCTTCTGAAAGAATCCATTTTTCTTTTAAACATATTGATTTATTCCAGAATAAAGGGAGTTAGTCTATGTTAGTGTCTAGATTTCAAAAAATTGATCTATGAAACCAAAGGAAGTTGCTCCACTGGTTTCACGTGAACATAAAAGTGGGCTTAAATCCCTGCTCTGCTATAGTCCTTTGCTGTTGACCTCATCCCTTCAACTCTGTATTCTCATCTCCTGTTTATGGGGCAGGATAATGACATTTCAGGCAGAAACAGTGTACAAATAATTATATTCATGACCTGAGATATTCAGATATGATGGTAATGGGTTAAGTCAATGCCATCATTAGAAAGGTAGACAGCTGGGAATGAAATGATCCTGCTGTGATTAATTACATGACATGGACACAAGGAAAGCCCAATCTTGCAGGTCTTTGCAGACAAATCTCCCAATGGGAGAAAAAAAATGTTAAAGCAATGCTTTGCAATAGCTCTTAGAATTTCCACACTTCAACAGGCCAACAAATAAAACTGCCCAATTATTTTGCTCTTGCCAAAATAACCTCTCCCAAACCTCTGACAAATCTGCACTGTGCATCTAGGCCTCTCTTTCAGTTTTGCTTTAATTAAAAGAAGAAAATCCTCAAAACAGCAAAACTAACATTTACAATAAGATGTCTTTGCTACTACTGAACCAAGCGAGGATAAGACATTACATTTACTGCACTGCCCTCTTCTGGAAAACTGTGTTGACTGAGATGTCAAGATAACAGCCCTTCACAAGAAACTAAAGGTCTTTCTGGAAAGTCTGAACATCTGCACCAAAACAAACTCCTCTCCCTGCAGTTTCCATTGTGCATCGCTTACTTCTCCACCTGAGCACATATTCCCAGCTCTTCCACAGGACAAGAGCTTCTTGCTCCCATGGACAAGGGTTTGATCCAATGTTTTGAAGACTTCCCCAGTTCTCTCCAACCACTTAAATCTAGTTATCTGTCAGCATGCCCATTCATATCTTGCTAGTTCACCTATGAGAGCAACACTGGCACTACCTAAATGGATAAGAATTTCCCAGCGCCATGCAGAACTTGCTCTTATGTGTCACTTGTCTGTCTGTCCACTTGTTTTTCATGTCCCATGTGGAATCATCTTTGCTTTCTTTTCTAAATGAGAAAATTTACTTCAGAAGAAAAAGGTTTTTTACTTGCTCCATTCATTAACAAAAAATATCATCAAGAGCAGCTGCAGAAGAAAGGCCTCATGTGGGGAAAGAGAAAGCAGTAAGAAAGGGACTTGAAGTGTGCAGGATTGCTTTCCTGTTTCTGAAGCCTGTGCTCTTACCTGTTGTAACTGTGAATGAGGTCAAAAAACATCATGTCTGTAGTGTTGACAAACTTGCACTGGACAGGCAGAAACTCTCCATCTGCTGAGCACTGTGGTGGGCTCTTCTCCCCAAACCCGTGCAGGATGCGGCGGTCTCGGATAGCACAGTTCCCCGGGCCTGATGGGAATCAAAGGTAATAATTATGAGTGCTTTAACTTCCCAGGAACAGCTGAATAGTCACCCATTTGGTATGGAAGGGGGTTAGTCTCCTTACATTGAACATAGACACCCAAGTGCCTTGTATTTTCTTTATGAGGAGCAGGGAGTTGGACTCGATGCTTATGCATCGCTTCCAACTTATTCTATGATTCTACAAAACAGGGACTTAAACACCTTAATTAAGCATCTGTAGTTAGAATAAGTATATACTGCAGTGTCCAAGCTCCTGATCTACAACATTTAATTCACACCACACTTTTCAAACTTACAAACCCCAGCATTTTGTTGAATCTTACTTACACCACGTTGGCTTTCCTTTCTGCCTGGTGCCATAAATCTCCATTCCTTCCAGATCTACACACCAGCACTGACCCAGCTCTGTGTCACACTGCACTGCATCAAAAGCCCCTGAATCCAGGCACTGAGGGATGTAGGAGATGCTACTGCTGTTGATGTATCCACTCACCAAGATCCTCTGCTTTTGCAGCTGGCAAAAGGATAGGCCTGTTGTAGTAGAGAGGGGTACTGTTAGAGAAAGGTACTTGATGGGCACTGAATCATTAGTTAAAACAACATCTGAGTGTTCTCATAGCAGCAGGCTCTGATTCTGCCACGCAGGTAGCATGAGGACATTCATGGACTTGAGGTCATGAAAACTGGTGTAGAGAAACCCACCACGGATGGGGTTGAAGCCCTCCAACTCAAAAACCAATACACTAACTTGATCATCATTCATGATTTATTCATGATTCATGAGTCTCCTTCCTTGGAGGTCTTCAAGACCCGCCTGGACATGTTCCTATGCAGCCTGATGTAGGTGACCCTGCTTCTGCAGGGGGGTTGGACTAGATGATCTCTAAAGGTCCCTTCCAACCCCTACCATTCTATGATTCTATGATTTACATTATTGGGACCTTTGATCTTCATTCATGGTTTACATTATTGTGTCCTTCATGAATACAGAACATTCAGGTGTAACAGCTTTCCATGATTACCCTTAAAAAATCTCCAGAATTTCCACTAGAAAGATCCAGAAAATCACATCAAACTGGAGTTCATCAAAGTCTGGGGATAACACATTATTGTTTTCAGCAGATTTACATGGTTCTTTATTTGATTTGAACAAAACCAGAAACTTATGGCTTACAAGAGATGGGATATCCATTCTGTTTGCTGCCAGGTACCTCAATACCATTCTCATCCACACACCAACAGGAAAGACCATTCCTACTGCACTGAACTGTCCTGAAGGAGATCACAAGAGAGATATTTTATTCTGTTAGTGACAGAGTTCTCAGTCAGTATAGGACATAAACAAAAACAAAAATTAAGGCACATAGTTCAAGTACTTTAACATCACAAAGGGAATTAAAGGGCTGTGTTTCTAGTGGCATTAACTTTGCCTGGAAGGAGCTTTTAATTCTAGTAACTCTTTGAAGTCTTCAAGAATTGCAGGTAAGTGAAATTAAATCATTCAGGAAGCAAGAAGGTTGGACATAATCCTGATTCCTAGTATTTGAGGTTTACCATACATTTTGAGATGTTTTTTAAGTCAAATCTAGAATGGACAAGGTCCTCCACTCTAGGCAACAACAATAATAGTACTCCCCTTCAGCTTTAACTGACTCATTTCTTGCATCTGCAAGCACCATGCTGCTCTCAAATCACTGTTCCCTGTATGCTTTTTAGGTTCTTTACTGCTTTTAGAAGGAAATCTAGCTATCCCAGCAGTGGGAATAACTTCTCCAAGTCAGCTTAGCTTAGCTGTGTCAGACTGCACACTGATCACTGCAGCCTTAAGCATGAGTAGAAAGGCAGCAGTTGCATTACATAACCTACATCAAGTATTTAACATGAAAATAGTCCTGCCAAGATTAGCCTGTTAATCTTAGATTGACCTCTTAAATCATAGATTATTTCCAGCAAGAGGGAATTCATTCAGGAGAGGTTGGACCTGGAATGAAGTCACTTCAAGCCCCCCACGCTCCTCACTCGCCAGTCCACTGATACAGAGGCTCTCCAAAGCAGAGGCTAAAGCTTTCACTAGTAATGAAAGGTCACATTGTATAACAGCAGACTAATAGCAGGGATGAATTACCTGAACTGGCCATCTTCTGAGCACTGAGGAACATAGGTTTCTGCCCCTGAAAAAGCCTTTTCCCTCTGAAGCTCGCATGGACGTAGTGGTTGGGAATCAGTCTGATACTCTGAAAGCAGGAAGCAGGTAAACACAAAAAGGTGGTTTTACCACAAGCCTGTTCTTATCAAAACCTTCTTAGTGCCAATTGTGTGTGGTAACATTCCTGGGTTTATGGGTTCTCCTTAGTTATTTCCCCATTGCTCTTTGTGTGCATTTCTGCATGGGACAGCACAGGGAGGATCTGAACTAATTTGCTGGGCTGCCAGCTGCAGCATAAGCACACAGCAGAGATGCTCACAAACCCTCTTCCCAGACCTGTATTTAATTAGTCTCAGCTCTGTATTGGTATGGCTGTCATTTTCTGACACCTGGGGTTCTTTTCTTACTCAGAGTAGTCGTGCCTATGACCACAAAACAACCCTTTGCCATAACCACACACACCACTATTAATGTTTCTGAGTATTGAAGCAAAGTCACTCACTGTTACACCAAAAGGAGAGGTATTTCTTCTTAATCTCATGAAAAAAAATGAAGAGAATCTACATCTAGCAGTTAGTATTGGGTTAATTCACATTATAAGCACTTCTCAATTTTTACAGGGGCAAGTGGTCAACTACTGAAGCCACCTTAACAAGAAACCAGTCAACCCTTCAGTTCTTAATGTCTTCAAATCCACATTTGGAGGCTGTTTGAGAATGATGAAATTCAATAGGTTCTTTATTTACAGAAGAGAGTAGTTGATCTGACACTTTCCCCATCCTCAAAATCCGATTAATTTCATCCTCTTAATTACATTGACTAATTCAATAAAAAGATATTAAGCAAGCAAAACCATAGCTACATCAATTTAGATCAAAGGTTCACTTAATCCAGTATTTGGTCTGAGCGTGACCACACACAGCGGTGCAAAAACATCATAAGTAGTTGGAATACTTTTCAGCCTCCAGTAATTTGTAGCTCAAGAACTCCTTTAACCGCAGGTGATTTCTGTGCACCTAAGATCTCTCACTTCTGTTTCTCTAGGGGTTTACTGTGTTTCTTTAATCTCATGTGAAATTTTTCATGAGACTGTAAAGGGATATTAGGCTAGCTCATCTACAGACACCCACATGTAGGCACACCTCACCATTTTCATGCCAAATGTGACTCCAAGCCAGTTGCTCAGATGTGTGGAGATCCCTGTGTACAGTGCTAGAGAGGGTCTTCTAAGACATCTGAGTTAGGAGATTAATTCAGTGATTCAAATTGCTTGTGTGCAGGACTATCCAACTCAGACCAAAAAGTCAGAGACTGCACTGCAGCTATCCCATATTTTAAGGTTCAAGACTAAACTAGACGATGGCATATACAAATAGAAGATACAATCTCAGGACCTTCAAAACCCTGCAGCACCATTTTTTTCTCACCCAAGCTCCTCCTTTAGTCCAATCTATTTTTCCAGAAAACCTCTTTTACCACTAAAATCCAGGTGTACTTAACTAGGATAACCCTGGCCATTTAAAGATCCATAGAGTTTAGTATTTAACCTGGAGCCTAAACTCAGTTTTCACAGCGCACATATCTAGCTCAGTTCCATGGAATCACAGAAATGTTTTGGTTGGAAAAGATCTCAAAGATCATTCAGTCCAACCACTAACCTCACACTGCCAAGCCCACCACTAAACCATGTGCCTCAGCTCCTCATCTACATGGCTTTCAACTATCTCTAGGGATGAGGACACCACTACCTCCCTGGGCAGCCTGTGCTAGTGTGTAACATCCCTCTCAGTGAAGAAGTTCTTCCTAATAACCAATCTAAACCTCCCCTGGTGCAACCAGGGCATCCTGAGTTTGCAGTGTGCAGGATTCAACACCATTTTATACAAAATTAGAGTGACACAGAGAGCAGCACAAAGATGACAAAAGTAGAGTCACTACTGCACAAAGGCAAAGGAAAAGAACAAGTGTACTTACCAAATATATTTGCTGCTGCTACGTTAATAAAGCAGCAAAGAAGGATGCTACGTGGGATGGAGCCCACCTTGCGATGGGAGAGCTCCATCCCTCTTGTTGGTGAGGCAGCCCTGCACACTCCACATAGCCTTCACGTGCCTTTTTATAGCAGCCCTGGCGTGAGTGGGTTCACTTACATGCCGGTAGAGTGGCCATGAAACTAGGGAGTGACGCATATGATGCTTCTGAGAAAAGGGCAAGAGGCCCGTTCAGCTGGAACTGCCCTCGTGGCTCTCCTCAGCTGGTTCTCCTCCCCGCTCCAGGGAGCACTCCCGAGTCCGGCCCTCAGAGAAGAGGCCAAGCGGCAGCAGGCCCAGGGGTGGCACGGGGGGGCTTCGTTACACCAACGTGCACATTGAGCATGTTGACATGACCCTGGGCACAGCTCCAGCTCTCACCTGTGCTGTGGTGCAAGTGGAGCTCATGCTTTGTAACAGCAACACAAACAAGTGTACTTCTGGAGAGCCTGGCCTGGTGAGGGGATGGGCAAGGCTCAGATCTCCAAGTGCTGCAGCACCAGCAGTAAATACAGTTCACAACACAGTTCCTTATTAAGGGACAAACAGCATGGATGCAGCTCCACTCATTATGAAGGGAATTGAGGGTTGGGGCCCTTTGCATTCCATCTTTTGCTTTTACTCCCATTTGTACCATGCACTTTAACGGAGCTATGCATCTGACAGGAAGCAGCATAGCTTCTTAGGATGTTAAGTCAAGCATTTGGGTACCAATTACATGCAAATCCTTGACCTAAAACATATCAGAAATACTATTTCCTTGGTTTCAGAGTATCACTTCTTACTTGTTCAACTCCTATGATTGTCAGTTAGCATTTACTTGCACCAGAAATTACGAGAACTACCACTCACTTGTGCAATGGTGTTTGGACAGGTGGTCTCAGAATAATTAGCTAAATAATAAAATGAGTACATATTCAAGGTTGGACTTAGGCTGATTCCAAGAAAAAGCAACAGCAGCACTCTTGTTTGTGATTCATGGATACTAGATAGTCTAGGAATAACTCTACTAATTCTTACAGACCAAGATTGTGCTGACAGTGATCCAAGCATCGTTCTGTGTGGGGTGTAGACCATTGCAGTATCCAGTGTTTGATACGTATGGTAAATGTGATCTCAAATAGCAGCACAAGCTTGGTTTAGTATGACCAGCCTTTTTAAAATGAGTGGGACTATAGATTTTACTTTCATATAATCTGCTCTGGACTTGAGGAAAGTCAATAGTCCACAGAAAGACTGGGTTGGAAAAAGATAAGGAACAAGTCCACTGCAGATGACAGAACAAAAAAGACAACATTCAGAGGCATAAAGAAGAAAAATCCTCTAAAAGCTCTGATTAAATAGGCATAGAAAGAAAATGAGTTTCTGGATTAGCACTTGCAGGGAAACATACGTGCAGAGCAAAGGAACCTGACTAAATAGCGAAGAGACAGCATTAGCACAAGGGTGGCTGAAGCAGGGAAGATGAAAATGACATATATTTCCTATTCCAGCACCCTTCAAGAGTCTCAAGTTTGTATCTTACCCTCAGCCAGTGCAGCAGGGCAGATACAGGAAAGTAACAAAAGACAGTCCAGTCTGGTATCACGGGGCTACAGGGGCAGCAGGGTCAGTGAGTACGGGTACAATGATGTTTCCAAGCCACTGAAATGCATATCCAGATCGTGTGCTTGTGGGGGAGTGTGTGATACTGATTTAGTCTGATGTTCTAAAATTAGTATAAAAGCGTTATTCAGGTTCCCTACACAGCAGATGGGGAGAGAAACAAGTTCATTAAGGAAGCTATTCACTTTTCTCCTTTATTCTTCTTTGCTACCAAGGATATTAATAGCTGATAAAAGGCAGAACAGAAACCAATGAAGTCTCAAAGGGCTATTACCCATAGAACAAAGCACAAATCTGCAATAACTACACAGTGATGAGTCCCGAGATTACTTTTATTTCCTTCAGAAACACCCAGAAATCAACCTCTGAAACAGGCAAGTTAGGAAGAACAGCCAAACTCTTAAGCCTCATAAAAATAAAGTGAGAAAGTGAGTTTTGGCAGCTAGCATCACTTGAACCACTTCTAGATGTGCGTCAAACCAAGACGGGCATATCGGTGCATGCAGGTTCAATGGGATGCAATAGCCCATGGATTAAAAACAAAACAAACAAAAAAAGTAAGTTTAGAGAGCAAGATGTGCAATCCACATTCATCAGAGAAAAAAACAAAGGCACTCATCTGTGGCTGGTTAAAAACCTCACTGTATAATCTTCAGTGGAGGGACAAATTGAATTGACCTCTATTTTTAGAACCTGAGAAAAGATGGAAGAATATCTTAAATTAGCTCACCAACAAAAGGTAGAATAGGAGTAAGCAGAAGAGGTCCCTGTGGGCAACACAACCTTAAAACTAACATGTCTTCAAAACCATTGCTCCAGTGATGGAAATGAGACGTTTGTTGTACACACTGATCAAATGCTATTCAACCAAGACTATCATTTTTGAGGGGTAAGAAAAATGTCAGTGTGATGAAACACTGAAATCACAAAGCTCAAGAGAGAAGCAGATCATTTATTAATTGTTCCAGTTTTGCATACACTTTCTTAGCAGAAAAGACAGCTTGTGCAACTGCAACGTTTACATATCAAAAAGCCCAAAGCTAGGTGATTTCTGTACATGAATACATGAACATCTATACCCACAGAAAAGTTGTTCTCACACAAATAAAACTTGAGCCTGAGAAGTCAACCTGAGTTTAAGAAAGAAACTTCAGGGAGTCTCCTGAATGAAGCAGCAAAGTGGAAGCAAAAATTTCTGAAGACATTGCCAAAGTATTAGTTCATTCATCTTTAAATAATAAACTGCTTTTCTGTGTTAAATAAATCACCAATATTGGACAATCCTCACACACATTTTAAGAAAACTACATAAAAACATAGACTAACACCCTTTGTTAGTAACTTATTACACTTACAGAGGAGAGCCATGTTTCACATTTTTCATTTGTTTCAATCTTCTCTACATGATTTTGGCACAGATAACAAGCCCCTGTGAATTACTTATCTCTGTCATCTCTGATAAAGTTTTAAGGAGTCCTCACGTGATGCAAAATTAAAAGATGACACAGGAAGAAAAGCACAGTCCCATCAGATAAAACAAGTTTCAGTCACTTCATACATGACACATTCTTCAGATTGAAAGAGTGATGGGCAGGTTCCAGTAACTGCTATAGATCAGAACTATAGATCCAGTAACTGGCTAGATCAGAACAGTGAGCAGAGGACTTCTCTTTTATTTTTTGTATTATAAGTTACCAGCTTGCAAAGTGACAAAAAAACCTGAAGAAATCCACATAAGAATATTTTAATTTCCCTTTGTCCCTGCAGAAATGAACCAATTCTAGGACAAGTGGCTCATTTTCTTACTTAGCCTTTGGAGATAATACAGTTTTCCTCTACCTAATAGTAATGATGAAAAACATTTATTCTACTCTCAGGGCATCCAGGATGCAGACTCTTTTGTGACCTGCAACCAGGTGCCAAACTCCTGCTCTTGGGAGGACAAATCCATTTTTCATCCTTTTTATACATCAATATTTTACCTGCTCTGAACTGACAAGGAGAGTGTACTGCCAATGGAAAGCAAGCTCAAGGACAAACACAACTCCTCTGTCACATGACAAAGCTGTGGAATCACAGAATCTTAAGGGTTGGAAGGGACCTAGAAAGATCATCTAGTACGACTCCCCTGCCAGAGCAAGACCACCTAGAGTAGGTCACACATGAACTCGTCCAGGTGAGTTTTGAGTATCTCCAGAGAAGAAGATTCCACAACCCATCTGGGCAGCCCCTGCCAGTCCTCCCTCATCCTCAAAGGGAAGAAATTCTTTCTTGTGTTTCTTTGGACCCTCTGTGTTCCAGTTTATACCCATTGCCCCTTGTCCTATCATTGGACATCACTGAGAACAGCCTGGCTCCATCCTCCTGACACCCACCCTTTACATATTTGTAAACATTAATGAGGCCACTCCTCATTCTTCTCCAAGCTGAAGAGCCCCAGCTCCCTCAGCCTTTCATCATAAGGGAGATGCTCCACTCCATCATCTTTGTAGCCCTGCCCTGAACTCTGGCCAGAAGCTCCCTGTCCTTCTTGAACTGAGGGGCCCAGAACTGGACACAAGACTCCAGATGTAGTCTCACGAGGGCAGAGTAGAGGGTCAGGAGGGTCTTGACCTACTGCCCACAGTCCTTCTAATACACCCCAGGATGCCATTAACCTTCTTGGCCATGAGGTCATGGTCATCCTGCTATCCACCAGGACCTCCAGGTCCAAATTGAGTGCTGTGGAGACGAATGAAAAAAAGAGATTCAACTCACTGAGTACACATTTTTCAATATCTGATGAAACCGATGGGCTTCATAACAGATTTTGGTAAAGGAAGCCTCAGTTTACCAGAACTGAAAGGTAAATTAAGGGGAAGACCAATCTGCGGGGATCTTCTATAGTCAGCATGTTTCTACAGATGCTGACATATTTCTACTGAAGATAAGACACTGGACTGTCAGATGTTTGGTCTGTCTCAGGAAACTTCTTCTTTAATAAGTCCGCTTAATTAGGAAAAGTGTTTCAGTGTATTGCTCCAAGATCTGAATTCAGCCTTTTATCTTCAATTTGAAAGACTTTGAGACTGTACCTTCAGCAAAACTATGTTTCAGAATTAATACTTTGAGATTTCTTGCATGTTTGACACCCATTTCTGCTGTGAACGACAGAAAAATGTCACTGTGTTCGTCACTCATTTCAAATGTCTCATTTCATTCACCTGCTGCTTCCTATTTGCAACCTGTCCCAAGCAATGTCTAAGGTGGGAATTCTCTTATTTTTTTCATAACAGAATAGTGTCCTGAACAACAGCTTGTAGGAAATACTAAAAATACAGGAATTCACCACAAGTGAACTGAAGTTATTTTGCAGTGACATCGTACCAAAACCCCACACTAGGAATGCCCTTGGAAAGTACGAGGTGTGTGCCCACAGAAGAGATGCCGTGGTGAGAACACCTCGTGGAAAGGCGGTGTTTCACAGGAACCAAGTGCATTGCAAAGCTCAAACCCTGAAATTGTTAAATGGCAAAGCAATTCAGGAACAGAAAAATCTTGTAATAACTTTGCCACCCAGTGAGTAATTCATTACTGGAAATCATTTACGGACTGCATCGTTTGTCTACAGGCTACAATAGAAGTGGAGAGTCCCTAAAGCTTTCCAATGTGTATAAACTTCCTGACTCCAGGCTAAAAGCGCAACTGAAGGTTTCTTCATGCTTTTAAACATATACAAGCACTCACTAGTTCACCAAAACAAAAGTCCACTGAATGGGAGCCCAGGCACAAAACAATCTCAACAGACCTTTATTGTGAGTATTAGAACGCAGTCAACATTATTGCTATTATAAAAAACAAACAACAGAAGAAGGTATTTTGCTTCTCTCACAGAAGGTTTAATAGTGCACTGCTGCCTGAGTGTTTAGTGACAATACACTGACACATGTGGCTACAGCTGAACGGAGGCAGCTCTGGCCAGGTTTTAGGAAAGGAAGGCTGTTGTTTGAGGCAAACAGCAACTGAACTAGCTTGTTACTCAATCCATAGAACAACGCGGGCCTGTCTGCGCTTACACACGGGCCCAGCGTGCGTGGAAAGGGAAACTCACTCCTGAATTACTTTTCACACTAGTTCTTTATCACATAGTCTCCAATTTTGTATTTGGGTTGTTCAGGCTGGTGCAGAATGGCTGCCAAACGCAAAATCTGCTTTCTGTGCAGTGTATTTTCACCATCGTTACATGCTCCATATTTGTTTTCCATATATAAACAGATATACACATAGTGTATAATACTTTATTGCTAAAGACAGACCCCCACACCCAGTGCTCAAGACATAACATAGTATAATAATAAAAAAAAGCTGAAGTATTTCAAACATCCTCTGTAAAATGATCACCTATACCATATGGACTCAGTACAACAGAAGAAAACATAGCCAATAAAATGTGAGAATAGCAAAAGGCATTTCAAAAGTGATTAAGCCTCTGGCCTCAAAAAGCACTCCAGAAATAAGGTGCATGTACTGTAACATTTCTAAGCAGAAGAAAGAAAATCTATGGTTCCAGTGTTCTAAGCCAACATGGCAGACAGGTCCCGTTTGGAAACAAGTGGCATCATTGCCTGCACCCCCTGACACTGCAGCACCTTCATTTGACTCCTAACAGGGCCAGTTTATCAAGGTAGCCTAGCTGCACACTCCTTGTCATGAAGCCCATCTGCAGAACACTTCTCATCCCCTGCTTTTGTTGTTGATTTTTAAAATCAAGCTCCAGTTCAGTTCAGGATCTAGTTTGTACCTTAAGATTTCAGTGGAGAAAAATAGTTGCAGTTTCTCTTCAAATACAAAAGAAAAGATATTCCTGTTTGCAAGCAGTAAAATAGCTTAATAATTTTAGTGTGAAGTTGGAGCACGTCCTTCGCATCCCAGCCTTCAACCTGGTAAGGAATGCTGGAGCCCAACTAGTGCCAGAGAGGTTTTCCTGGCATATTCATTCAAGTCTAGTTAAGTTAGAAGCCAGATGGGAGTAGAGGTTGATCACCACTTGCACGAGATCAGATGATGCTTACTAAAGGAAGGCAGTCAAAACATTCCAAGATTTTGATCACGGTACACACATTCCAAATCATGGGACACACTGGAGGCTGAGGGCAGATGTGCAGAGATCTCTTCCTGTGGCTGCTTCCCGCAGCAGCCAGGAAGAACTGGGCACAAGAACAGAGGAGTGAAAACCTCCAGGCATGACAGAAGTCAGAGTGCAGGAAGCTGCAGAACAAAAAGGAGAAACAGATGCAAGCTACAGAACAAACAGGTGAGGAACACATGTAGAAGCTCAGAGACAAAAGTGAAAGACGGGTGGATGTCAGCCATACAGGAGAACTGCACCCATGGAAGAAGTTTCAATGCTTTGCCACCCAACAAACATGTGTTATCTACCAGAACATTGCAACCCACCAACCAACAGACCTCTACCAATGTAAATTACTCCATAGCTGGGCAAAAATCTGTGCATTTAAGGCTAGAATATCCAAAATATGGGCACTACAACCTACAGCTACACGAAAAGGCTTGGCAGGAAGCATCCTCCAACCTACTTCCTGCCATCTGACCTTCATTTTGAAACTGAAACATAGGCAGCCCCACCATGTGGTATCTGATTTCATTTATGACTGCAATACTGACATCCTACTGCCATCACCCCAAGTGAAAACAATTCCTGATATAAATGCCTATGGTATGGTCACAGGAAGAAAGCTTTGCCATGAATCACCCTGACACCTCCAGGATAAGAACAACCCTCAGACAAAAAGTTGTGCCATTTAGAAGCTCCGCAAGTTTAACTCTGTGAAATCACAAGAGGCTTCTGTACAACTTTTATTACCATTAAGAACTTAAGAAAGCAAGCTGCAAATTTTAAAACTTGACCTTTCTGTGCAGAGATATCAAACCCAGTCCCTGCATCACCTTGTACTACTTTTTTCCTCTGAAAAGGTCTGTCTCCTTCAGCACACAGCACAAGCGACTGCAATTCACACCCCGATACACGATGCTACAAACAGACTGTGTGTACATCCCTGGCTTATTTACAGAGGAATCAGGAAGACAGATGGGAAACAGTGCCTACAGGAAAAGGATTCTCTTGATAAGGCCAACTGGAAGAAACGCTGGTATGAACCAATCACACGGGGTTTGACTGGCACGCAAGCAAAGCAATCCACTGCAGGTTACATTCTGTGCAAGACACTTTGCATTTTCATGGCACTTGACTTCTAAGTATCTAAAGAAAAAAAACTTCTAAAGCAACCCAAGCCTTTGAATACTGGAGAAACTGGGGCCAACACTAACGTTCACATGTTCCAGACTAGCGTTACAATTTGAGAAAGCAGACTCAGACAAGTCTGTGAAGCATTCGAGCAACACACAACCTATCGTAGCGCTGTCCCTAAGGACACTGAGACTCTGTTTCTCAGAAGACGTGAATGCTTGCAGGAAGTTTTGTAATAGGCAACTATGCAAGAAATGAAGATAAAAAATACTGAACAGATTATCTGTTGTTGTAAGCACAGTCCATTCTGAATAAGGCAGGATCCTGAGGGATAAAATTACATACTGATACAAGTTTAGACACTACTACATATACAAACAGAAGACGAGTTAAAGCAGTAAGAGCAACTTTGACCTTGCAATTTCCTTTTCAAGATATCACTCCACCACCTCTGTCCTAAAAACAAAAGCTCTGTCCTCTCACCTGGAACCTCCTAGTCCACCTTTGGTAACACAATTATCTCACACCACACACATGCACACACACATTGCATAATATTGCTATAGTGTGTGCTGCATAAATTATGTAAATACACTCCACTTTGTTTCAAAGTAATTCCTCTGGATTTACACTTCTCTCATACAGTACCCATAGTACCACATTCAAGGATATGCAGCAAGTGAATAAGATATAAAAAAAGTCTCACATATCCAAAAGCAAGTCAGTCACTCAATTATTCATAGTTTGAAGCAGTTATTTAAGCATCCAACTATATAATACAGAGTATTTTTTGTGTATTAACAGCTGCTATAATCATGTCAACTCCTCAGCTCTTGTGTTTTTTTCTGCGCTATGAAGTTGCCAATCCCGATTCCAGAATTAACTTCCACGTTACCATCCAGCTCTGTAGTGTCTCCTACAAGCTTGACGTGGCAAGACTTTTTAAAACAGCACACATTCTGTAAAAGGGGTTTACATTTTGCGTTGGACATCAGGAGTGATAACTCACTTCAGATATGATAGACAGACAGGGAACATCAGGGTAGGTTTATTTTAGCAATGAACCAGCCATGCCGCTTTCTTTCTCCATAATGATTTTATCATGAAAGTTCAATGCATTGTTTGCAAAGTCTTTCCTAGATAATCCCTCTTTGGCACATTTTTCAATTTGATGCATCCTCAAAAGGCATTCCAAGATTTTTCTGTGTGATTTTTGGTGGTCTGTATATTATAACAATCACCTTTTTGAGGGGGTATTTTTGTTACATTTAAATGTAAAGGAATTTTCAGGAAGAAAAGTGGAAAGTGTGGAGTATGCAGAATAGTTTTAATAAACAGTTTTACATACAGTACCTTACATATAGAACAGTGTGTTTGCAAATTTAAATAATTTTTGAATGTACAGTGGCTTGTACTCTTATCAAAAGGTAAATTCAAGTTTCCTGTCTATCGGTTCTAAAACGCATTTATACAGATAACTAGAACTGATAAACAGAGGTGAGGCATAAAATGTTCAAGTATCTTAATGTCATCAGTTAAATAGCCTCCTTTTAACAGTCATATTTTACAAATTTCAAAACCTGTACATACATTATTTTCAATTTTAGAAACTGCTTGGTAAAAAGGTAACATTTCATACTAACCACCAGTTCTTATAGCCTATTGTAACAAAATGAGACGTGGAGATAGAAATGGATACAGTATGTATATATGTACATGTGCATCTATACACATATACATACACATACATACGTAGCACTGGGTACAGCGGCAACTGATGAGCACAGGGAAAGTCCTGGGCTCAAAATCCAGCAAGAGCTAACAGAGCAAGTAGGTTGCCTTTGGTTTCATGATATTTCATTCACTGAAGCAGAAAGATTTCTTTAAAAAAAAAAACACCTTTAATGATGAATTTTGTGATATTTATTCCAGTGGTTTAGTATCTTCCCAGCCACAGTTCTGCTGCTCTTCTCATTCCTCATCCCAGCTGAGGACGGTAAAGTTTCGGAGGGTTCAATACCAGAACAGAGCTACCCAGGGCAAAACTTGTACCTTGAATCCCAAATACTGCAACAGAAAAAATACAAACCAGATACAATTTTGGATGGATCGCTGGCACCGAGTAGGACTTTGGAAAAAACCTTCATGTAAGTCAGAATCTAATTCTCATCCCAGTGGTTTTAATGGTATTTGGCACATCTGACCACTATTTGCCACTTCTCTTTTAAAGGAGCCTAAGGGTGCTGTAATAAGGATTTCTATTTTTAAAAAAATATTTTATTAATAAGATCATGATAAGTCATTTCTTTAAAAAAAAAAAAAATCAAAGCTAGCATGTTTGTTTTCCTGAACATTCATGAGAAGGAAAACATCTAAAATCTTTCCTTGTAGAGAGGATACGGCTCTCCCTGCGTCTATCTTTCACTAGCATGATAAGAGGAAGTCATTAAAAAAGCAGTTCTCAGGAATTTTTAGTCAGCTGAATCCTGCAAATTTAGAGACTTTTTGGCCACAAAGGTTTCACACCAGTAGCGTCGCTCTTTGCACAGTTTTTGTTTGCTCAGCTTTCTGGTAAGCAGGGATTTTCTTGTTTATTATGTCAAAACCATATCAACATTCCTCAGTATGTAACACATCACATTTTGAAGCTTGGACACTGAATATTCAGATTTTAGGTAGAACAGATTCCTTACTCTAAATTTCCTCTCTTCTCTCTAAAGCTTCAGGCTATTAATGTAACCAGCAAAGAACCAGATAAATGCTCAGCTTTTTGCCGTCTTCCTGTCAGTCTTGTGGCTAGTAAGAAAATTTACTGTAAAGAGCCTATGTTTATTTCTTTATTCTTCCTTTTGTCATACAGAGCAAAGCGTTGCTATTTGCTGTACTTTTCCCATGTCAATTAAGAGCTGTTTGATGCGTCGCTTGAGCTGAGGCAATCTTGCCAGAGGATCTGGTGGTTCCAGTTCTCCAGTGAAATCAAGCCAGCTTTCTAGAACTACAGGAAGAAAAGGAAGAAGTTGATTAGAATAAATCTTCCAGAGACAGTTGTCATCAAAATTAAGCTTTGCTTTCTTATTCTGTCTTTTATAAGAAGGCAAAATATACTGAGGCTGTGATTTTAACAGAAGAATTTATTAGGGAAACACCAACTAACTCAGTGTTTCACTCAAACAACCCAAACATACCTTCTGATTTGATTCTTTACTATAAAAAGGCATCTGGGAGCAAATTACCCTTGGATAACAATTTACCATCTACATGCTTAAAAGAAACCTCAGTTCAATCTCCTAGCTATAAGAGTCCTGCAAAAGAAACGCAACCCTTAACTGCAAGGCTTGCTCCTGTCACTCCAACAACCTCGTGTTTACAAGATTCAGATTACAGAATGCTTTTCCAATCTTTGACAAATGTTTTCAAGGAATTTCTATGCTTGCAGAGACACAGAAGTTCAACCTTGTTAGCCTAGAAATATTGCTTACTACAAGCAAGAATATTGAAAGCAAAACTTCCAATAGGAATAAGACAACTTTGTCAAAAGATAAAAGGACTCCTATGACTAGATTACAAACTCTCCTCATTAATTTCTTTGACTGGTAAGTAAACTTAATGTGCTGTAATATTTACTCCCACACTACAATATCATTCAGGTTTTCTCCTGAAGTCTGAATCATGAAACCAGTTACTTACTAAGCTATAACAAATCAAAGTTGAAGGCAGAATGAGCACTTTTTTTTTCCCTAGACATTGTCAATTACTAGAACAATCAAGTTAAAAATACTCAGGCACAGAAAAATCCATCAACTTAATCACCCCTATCTAGACAAAGATGAGACAAGTTCCCTAAGCTCTCTGAAGTCTGCCTAATATCACAATCTGGAGCTGAATTTTCAGTGGTCCTCAATGTTTAAAGGTACTTTATTGGGCACTCAAAATTTGCAGAAGGAGGTGGACCAAGGGCACAAGCTCTCTTTGTAATTCTGGGTACTCAAATTTGTATACAACATTTAAAAATCCATCCTCAGTTCCTCAGATCACCTTCGACACAGTGGCTATGAAAGTTGCTGTTACAGTTGTTGTAATAAGTATCTGGCAATGCAGTTACCATCAACTTCTTTTTCAATCAGGTCCATTCTGCTGGTGACTTCATTCTGTACATTCTCTATATGGGTAAGGAGATTTAGCTGCCACTGAAGATGTGTGTCCACTTGTTCTTCTGAGCCTTTTCTTTCATTACAAACAAACACAGTGTTTCCTTCAGCAGAATTCTTCATAGGAGCAACAGAAAGAAGAAAAATTGCCATTTAAGAGGGTTTTTCATTTTGTTTTCGTTTGAGTACCAGTGTTGATTTCAACACCCGAGTCACACGATAAACTTTGCTGGTTTAGCATTATACTTCTATCTACTTGACAAAAAGCATACTTAAAAAGCCATGGGCCTTGACCCAGCAACAGACTAAACCAAACAAAATACAAACTCCATAGAAATGAGCATGTACAGCAATAGGTGAGCAAGGCAAGAGGTAAAACTCAAGCACTTTGTTCAATGCAGTAAGACAAGACAGCATTCCCGTGCCCTTTTTGTATAAATCACGATTCTAATCACAAAGTGCTGAGCTGCAGCAGTCTACCATCACCAAAAATGAGCAAAATCCAATGGCTTCTTTCTACTTTAGTCAGAGAAAGAAGGAAAGCTCCCTAAAATGCAGTAATATTCAAGGTGTCAAAGTTCACTATTTTGCACAAATAAGCTGGTCATTATATTTATCGATTAAGACATTAATATTTACAAGTATATAAAGGGTGAGTGTCAGGAGGTTGGGACATCCCTTTTTTCTGTTGTATCTAGCAGCAGGACAAGGAGTAATGGGATGAAGCTGGAACACAAAAAGTTCCATTTAAACATAAGAATAAACTATTTTACTGTTCAGGTGAGGGTATGGAGTCTCCTTCCTTGGAGGTCTTCGAGACCCATTTGGATGTATTCCTATGCGACCTGATTTAAGTTGACCTGCTTTTGCAGGGGGTTGGACTAGATGATCTCTAAAAGTCCCTTCCAACCCCCACCATTCTATGATTCTATGACTCTATAAAGACAAAAGATTTCTCTTCCTGCCATTGTCATGGTCCCATGTCAGCTGCAAGCACAAACCTGGGACAGAATTGAACATTACTGCGAACAATTATAAGGACAGAAATATGGAGAGTTATGCAACCACAGTATCTGAGGAAGAGTGACTTCTTTGGAAGAGTATCTTCATAGCAAGTGAGAGATAATACACAAGTTCATCATATTTCTGTATCTGATATTTCAGCTAATGGAAACAATCAAAGGATTTAATGAGTTCAGCATCTCCATTAATTAGCAGGATTCATTTTCCATTTTATATCCACTATGACTTAATATCCAATTAAATATCTCACTACAGATGATTCTGACAGTGTATAGAGTTTTTCCAATGCGTACTCCATCTAGACAGAAAGCCTTATTTCAAATATGAAAGCTGACTACCAACAACAAGGTGAGCTAAGGCATCCAAAAGGAGAGGACTCCAACAGGAGTGCACCTAGCTTTTCAGATGTATGTTTTTGTCTCTGAAGGAAACAGTAGTTTTGCTTCACTGCCCACATATATAATCATTTAATTCTAAATGTATTTATACTATTTACAATGACAACTTATGCTACTGTTGGAAGCAAAGTGTATTTCACACCACTGTATGCCTCCTTACTACACAAACTGAATACAATCCTGTGACTTAGCATACAACAGTTACTTATAACTACAATGAGCCAAAATTTCCCATTCAGACTATATAGCTTACATGTCACATTTAAAACTAGAATTATAAGAAAAAGAGACATATCTTACTCATTTCTTCCACATCAGAAAGTGTACTTCAAAAAGCGGATGAGTTGGGTGATCTATTCTCACAGTTGGTATTGTAGAAAACAGAACGCTTTGTTTCACTTTGTCAAAGAGAACTCTTCACTAAAACCAGACTAACAAGTTTCATAGCTTTTCAACAATGTAATGGATTCAAACCATTAATGCAAAAATTAGAGAGATATGTTCAATTAGCCAAATATAACCCTGACTAGAAACCTGTGAAATGTTTATTTAGAAGAAATACGCAGTATAAGAGACTGAAGAGAAGTTGCACGTGAGGTTAAATTAGTCTGTCAATAAATCATTACTTGTGGACAGAATTCTAAATTGTTGCTATTAAAAGAAGATCATGGTATAAAAATAAACACTATTACAAATCTTAGTTTAAGAAACAACAAAAAAAAAATCTACACGTAGAAAACAGAACCAAGGTAAAAACTTGGCCCATTTTCCTCACCTTTAAAAACGCACTAAGTTCTGTTTCAAAATCCTGCATTTGAAACACACACAGGATTTTTCCTCCCCTCAAACACTGGATTGAGCATAAGCAGTTTTAGCATAGGTAATATTTAACGATTCTCTGCATTTCATTAACCACATGAAGGGGCATACTCCAGCTGAATGAACCTATGTCAGTGATCCAACTCTGCTTCTAGTGATTCCTGGTGATTTGACAGAATATGTTGATTTATAACAATGACCACTTCTAAATAAATACTTGTATATGCTTGAGTTTTATCAGATTGAACCTATTTTTCCAACTATGAAACTTCTCAGATGAAGAACACTACTTACCTGCTCATTCATGCCATCATCTCTAAAAGAATATTGTAAACAGTTTTTATTCTCTGTGTGAAATTCCTGCTCTTCCTCAAAACTACTTGTATCTTCATCATCTGAGCTCATAGGATCAATGACTGCTTTGCAGTCTTGTCCAAAACTCTGTGGTTTTTGGTAACTGTGCTCACTTGTGATGTATGTTTCTTCCATCTTCTGGGGTATGCTGGGAGGCTCTCTGTGGTTTTGACTGGGACATGTCCTTTCAGGTGGATTAACAGCATCTGGCAAAGTCACTAACTTTTTCTCTATCCCAGCAGTTACTTGTTCTTGTTCTTTTCGCATCCCTGAATAAGCCCAGAGATGAAGGTCTGGGTGATGCTTATTTCTGGGGACAAAAAACACCATGTTAGACAATGGATCATTTACAGTACCAAACCAGAAAGTTTCCACTTCACAGCTATCAATAAGTATCATTATTAGACCTGAGGAGATTGCTGAGTCTCCTTCTCTGGAGGTTTTCAAAACCTGCCCGGACATGTTCCTGTGTGATCTGGTCTAGGTGGACCTGCTTTGCCAGGGGGGTTGGACTAGATGATCTCTATAGGTTGCTTCCAACCCCTACCATTCTGTGATTCTGTGTAAGTATTCCTAGGTCAGTTACCAATCTAGGATAAAAGATCACAAATAATCCCAATAATACCACATCCACTCAGGTGTGAACACCAAACTCCCACTGACACCGAGGCTACTCTATGTCTTTGCTCTTGAATTACTTAAACTATTGTGGAAGAAAGAACTTTAATGTGAGAAAATAACGCACATGAGATAATGGTAGTCTCTGCTACCTAAATATATGAAGATGAGGCAAGAACTGTATGGATTGATACTTACTTTAATATCCCAATCTTCAACTGCAGTCCATGCAATATTTCAGTTACCCCATATACATCTGCGAGTAGGTGATGTGTTGACACAATCTTTTTGGCATTAAGATGAGAGTAGTTTTCTTTCAAAAATGACAATCCACACATGTGTCCATTGTTTAGCCAGTCTTTATCATAAAGATATTTGGCACTCCACCTCTGACCTGGGGTAAGCAACAGACAAACTGAGGGCCATCTAAAGCTACAAGAGAGGTGTATTTAAAACTAGAGTGCTATATTTATATGCTGTACTCTTCTAAATGTCTCCTAATATTCATGACAGAATGATTCAAGATTAATAGATTAAATTTTAGTTTTCATGGATTAAGAGGAAATTCTTACTTACAACACCAAAAATAAACCTGAAATTTCAAGACCCTTCTAAATGGCATTTGAAATGAAAATCTAACTACCTTTGCAATTGAAGTACAGGATATTAAGAACTGTGCTATTATCAATGTAACTGAAAAAAAAAAAATTGCTATTTTATTTATCTAACAACTGCAGTTTAATTTTCTTTTTATAAAGAAAACCTAAGTTACCAAGAGAAGTGTTACAGTGGATTGATTTTATATGGACACGTTCAAAACATCTAGTTTGTTTCCTAAAGACAAATACTTGGCTTCAATACTGAAGTCAATATCCATTTATTAGAAACCAGGAGAAGGCTTCTTGAAAAGGAGACATTTCAAAATGATCTGATGGTAGATTCCTACACTCTCCTTTCAGGTGCCTCTTACCAGATGCTACCAGACAGGATACTGACATAAGTGGGCCTTAGGTCTCCCATGCTATGGCAACATCTACAATCTTAACAGGCATGAATATTTAGCTAATGCTTTTACAGTCACTTAATAACTATTAAAAAAAAAGCCAACCCAAAATCAAAAGTAGAAATGTATAATGCTAATTATTCCAATGTTATTCTTTACATGAAGAACCCAGACAAACAGCCTGATTAAGACCCCAATCTTACACTCAATTTCATATCAGACTATCATCATATACAGAACAAAGAATGGGTTGATGGAAGCCCTTCATACCTTTCAGGAGAATACCCTGTCTATCTCCTTTCTGCCCATTATCCCAATACACTTTAAAATACTGACATTGTGAATGACCTTTTTCTCCTGACATAGAAAGAAAAGAAGTAATGGTTAGGAAGGGAGAGAAGATAAAAATTAGGGGTGCAGTCTCTGCGTAGCAGGGGATAACGAAGTACCTAGTACAGTGCAGGGAAAGAACACAAGACAAATTAGTTGGTTTTAATACGGAAAAGTTTGACTGCTCAAAGAGTATGCCACAGAACTATCAAACAAGACTCTATATCATCAGTTTAGATTCAAATTGGGGCAAACAGAAAAAGTCACATCTTTCCAGCTCTATTTTCCTACATTTTCTCCTCAAAAACAACTGTGCTATTTAATACTTCTGCAAAAAGTTTTCAGATTTCATTTCTTAAATTCAGAATGCAAGTATATTTAGGGGTGTAGTCTCATTGCCTCTTTGAAACAGCTGGAGTGTCAGGCATTTCACCAGATGACATGTATTTGCACTCATTGTCAGGAAAAACACTAAACATTTTCTTCCAAATTGTACAGTTTTCTCTAAATAACTAAGAGAAATGGGTTTATGAACAGAATCACTTTAAATCAATATCTTTCTACTCAAATGTATTCAGTTTAAAAGCAAATAGACTTTTCCTAATTCTTACAATTTCAAATCTTATCCTAAGAATCTTAAGTTCAAGACGTGCTGTTTGTGCACGTTATTTACCATAAGAAGTGCTAGATTGTTTCATATTTTACATATGCACTTCCACACTTTTATTCTGGACAAATGCAAAGATTAGAGAATTGTAATTAATGTGTAATAATTAATGACACCCACAGCATATTTGATTGTGCTGTGGTAAGGAGTCTTTTCTCTAAAGCAATATTTAAATGAAGAGATGTGATTCCAAGTATAGGCAAACAGATTGTTGAACAAGAATGTTTTGTTTAGAAAGACTTTTCAGGCTACAGTAACAGGAGAAAGCACAAAGGTTTGAAAGGAATTAATTTTCAACAACTGAAGCAATAGAAATTAAGATTATGAGTAAGTTGAACAGGATGTTGCTAACAGGAAAATAAGTTTCTGCTCAGAGCTAAACTTATAATCACTTGCCCCAAAGTAGAATAATGGATAATACAACGTAGACAAAGCTTTAACAATTTAAGCAAAGTGTAACATCTCTGCTTTAAGAAAATCCCATGCAGATAGCAGCAGCTAAAGGTAGTTTACCCATACCTGGTGGATCTCTGCAGATATAACAGATGTACTGCTCTGGAATGCTGTCCTCCAACAGTCCCATGCATACACTGTGCTGCCAGCACAAGCACTCTTCACACTGACATCAGGGGAAAAAAAACAGGGCAAAAACTAAAACTGAGATAAGTAGATCAAAAATATCAGCAGATATTTCTCGTATCGTCAAAATGCAGAGAACAGAAGTTTAACTTAAATAGCTGGTTTGAGTAAGATTATTTTAGTTGGGCAATTTGTGTTTGGGTAGACAAAAATATCAAGCTAAAAAAAAAAAGTTCTAGTTCTGAAAGTTACCTCAACCACAAATTCCAGACTGGAGGAAAAAAATAATTTAAAAAATTGAAGATGAAATATTTAATGATATTTTATTACAACATTCAGTATTTTAGCACCTAAATATTTAGTAGTGAAACATAAGACAGGAGTATAATATTACAGTAAAGTAGAAAGATAATGTAATACATTACAGCATAACAGTGAAAAGTAGAAAACTCTTCAGTTTAATTATTTATATCTACAAAGCATCTCTCCAGTGCGCTAGAAAGATGTGTTTTTAATATCGCACCAATGGAAAATCTAAAAGAAAAAGAAAATGAAGAGAAAATGAAAGAGGAGAAACAAGAAAATAGGAGAGCAAAATAGAAGTGGCAAGACACGAGGGCCTACAAACAGCAAACTGGTTGCTGTCAGGGAGATAAGGCATGAAGAGGAAAAATCAGGCTGTCGTTGGACTTTAGAAACAGGCAGGAAACTGTCACTTAAAAATATATTTCCCTTTCTCAGTGCTGCCTTTGCTTGTGCTCTAAATATCTGCTGTTTTACTGCCGAAAGTCTCTCCTCTGTCCTTTGACATACTTCTGTGCATCAAGCTATTCAAAATATTGAAGTCACCTTTCCTCTTATCAAAATAATACAGCTACCATTTCCTCTCCTCTCTCCAAAGATTTCTACACCAGTCTGTTTTTCCTCATTATTACCACAGCTGAACTCTTGTCCAGTTCCTGCAACTCAGCATTGCATTGCAGTGTGCTCCCAGTGACAGTCTTTGTGTGCTCCATTTTCAGGTCTTCCTGCCATTTGCAAAAGACTTTAAGTCTGTTAACACAGGACAGTCAAACTTTCTTCCTTCAAATCTCAACTAAAAGGACTCTGTACTTTCAACAGAAGTTGTACCAAGTTAATAGTAGAATACAAACCTGTTCTTCAGATTGTGAAAAACCCACAGGAAGCTCTTGGCTTTTTAAAGTTACTGAAATCTGAGTTCTTTCTCATTGTTCTTTGCATCTGATCTGATCACTGTTTTAGGAATTTCTTGAGACAAGACTTTAAACTACTCATTACTAGATGGGAAACGCTCCTCTCATTGGAGAACAAATAAATAAGCAGCAGTAGTTGCAATCCATCAGCACCTGAATGCTCTGCAGACATTGCATACTCTTCTTCCCTTTATTATACACCAAGACAGACTTAAATTCTCAGCAGTTTCTAACTTTAATGATTTCTAATTGGAGGACTGCTATTCTAAAGATGAAGTATGCACATCACACACACATCACAGTTACTGACAATAGTAATGTCTTTATAGCAGAGCTCTTGGATATAGTTGAGGTACATTTACAGTGAGCAAAGTGGTTTCTACAATTGGTACTGCAAAGCGCAAGGGCCAAACCAGAAGGATTGGTATAACTGGGATGGTCTGTGGACGGAAGCAATGATTTGTGTGGGAAATACTTGATTCCAAATTCATCAACTGGCTATAAAGAAAAAGGTTACCTTTCCTTACAAACCTGTTCTACATATCATTTTGTTAGAGAAATCTCATCCTAGAGTGACAGTTCTCCCCAAAATTTCTTTACCTGAATCATAAAGCCATTTTCTTCATCCAGTTCACAAATGCATCTAACAATTTCATTGAGAGCATCATCTTCATCCTGAGACTCTTCAAAGTTAGTCGAATCAAAGTCCTGATTGTATTCATCACCACTAAGTAACAAACTCTCAGTAGAGGAATCATCCAAGAACTCCATATCTGAAAGGTCTAGTAAAAATAAACACATGTGAAATTGTGTGCAGAGGTGCAACAGGTTATAGAAATACAAGGTGTTTGGGCAGTTCAAAACCTTAACCTGCATACAGAAAAAAACTGCTCTCAAACACACTGCTGGCATATAAGATTTCTTGATGAATTCTACAAAGGGACTTTAATGGCATCTGAGAAGTAGACTAACACCCCTTAACTGAAATAAGTCCAGTGCAGAAGAACTTGAGAAGCATAAATAGTTGAAGTATAAATCAGTCCCCATATTTATAGCTACAATCCCAAACACAAATCCTTTAAAATTCTCTTCCTTGGAGAATTAAACCCACAAACTGAAAGCTGCTGTTCAGCCAACCTACTTTCTCCACTAAGGTCAACAGACAAGATCGCTCTTGGATACTGATATGATGTGTTCTTCTCCGAGAACATGCTGCGCAGAGTCAGAGAGCTCCCCGAGGACCGTGTTAAGGGAGAGGAGCACCTGTCCATGAATTCAACAGAACTGTCTTCATAATCTGAATAATCTGAAAAGTTAAAAGGAAACAGGTTGTTGTTACTAAAGTAAAGTTTTTGATAGGCAAAAAAAAACAAGTTAGGTTTACTGTGACATTATTTTCACAAGAACATCAGCATTGAGCTATTAAGAAGATGAAATTGGAAAAATGAATTGGCAAAAGCTCTTCATAACACATTTGTAAGAAAATATTCAGTAAGAAACATAGAATCATAGAATGATAGGGGTTGGAAGGGACTTTTAGAGATCATCTAGTCCAACTCCCTTCAGAAGCAGGTTCACCTAGAAAAATCACACAGGAACACATCCAGGTGGGTTTTGAAGACCTCCAAAGAAGGAGACTCAACACCCTCCCTGGGCAGCCTGTGCCAAAGCTCTCTCACCTGAATAGTAAAACAGTAACACAGTTTTTCCTTATGTTTAAATGAAACTTTTTGTGTTCCAGCTTCTTCCCATCACTCCTTGTCCTGTCCCTCTCTCCAGAAATTCTCTGTCCCTCCTGAGCTGGGGAGCCCAGAACCAAACACAGGACTCCAGATGAAGCCTCACCAGGGCAGAGTAGAGAGGGAGAAGAAACTCCCTCCACCTGCTGGCAACACTCTTCTTAATGCATCCCAGGATGCCATTGGTCTTCCTGGCCACAAGGGCACATTGTTGGTTCACGTTCAGGTTATTATCAACCAGGACTCCCAGGTCTCTCTCTGTAGAGCTGCTCTCCAGAAGGTCAGCCCCCAGCCTGTACTAGTGCATGGGGTTGTTCCTCCCCAGGTGCAGGACTCTGCATTTGCTCCTGTAGAACCTCATGAGGTTCCTCTGAATGGCAGCACAGCCTCTGGGGAATCTGCCAGTTCTCCCAGTTTGGTGTCATCAGCCAATTTGCTGAGGGTACACTCTGTCCTCTGATGAAGACATTGAACAAGACTGGCCCCATAATGAAGATTAATAGTCAAGACAAGCATTACACATTTAAACTCCTCCCAACTCTGAATATACAGAGGAATAGGTTTTCTTAGAACATTTTTTCCTCATCCTCTGCCATCTGGTATCCTTAGAGATGCTGCTGGTAGCTCTCTCTTTTTGAGATCAGATCTATTTGTAGCACTGCCAACATTGCTACTAGGAGTAATTACAGATAGTCCTATCAGGTTAAGTGATGAAAGTCTGTCTGCACACCTGTAGAGGAGCACAGGGAGTCCAAAGAAAACTCTCCTGGCATGCTCCCAGGCCCATCTCAGAAGCCATTGGCTGTTGATGAGCCAGTGGCTCATGGGATGGGCCCCAGAGCATCCCAGAGGGCATGCACAAGCCTAGAGAAGCACAGTGAGCAGGCAAACAATAAAGACATCATGCCCAGGCCCCTCCCAGGGCCGTTCCAGCAGTTCCATTATCCCCACTATCCAGGTATGAAACTCATCATAATGTATCACCCACAGCAGACCCATCACCTTTTGGACTCACAGCAATGCAGCCCAGGGATGAGACATACTATGGGACACAGGGAGAAAATAATTTTGGGACTGTGAAAGACTCAGTAGGGAATATTTAGGGAAGGAATCAAAGGCAAGGAAAATGGATGGACTAAAGTAATTTGGGGAGGAACAAGTGCAGGGAAAACAGAATAATGTGATAAAAAGAGTCAATCATGTATAAATAGTCTATTGTTCAGTACACTAGACATCCCCTGTGTCTGATCAGCAGTCTGTGCTTTCTCTCCTGGCAGAGGTGGTAGAGATTACTTGGAGACTGAAAAGCTGTCTGGCATAGTACTGGGCAACCAGCTCTAGGTGGTCATGCTTGGACAGGGGTGTTGGACCAGAGGATCTCCAGAGATCCCTTCTAACATCACCTGTGATTCCTACTGAAATATTTCAATCATTATTCTGCTTAGTTTTATTCAGGCTTCTTTTTGCCCCCCCAACACTTTTACATCAACACTCAGTGTCATATACTCAAAGAACACACGAGCTATAAAACATTTTTCTCAATCTTATCAAACTCCATTGAGAGTGCAATTGGGGATATTGCTGTACACAAGGTGATGGCACATTACTTTTGAACATCTTCCTTGAAAATGAAGCTAGTAGAGAACAATAACTCACTCTGCCATGTTTTAATGATGATAGATGAAGTAGCCAGAACTGCTTAAGGTCCTGGGACTTTTGTTCTGTCAGAATCACAAGAGCTGGAAAGGAGCTCAAAAGATCATCCAGTCCAACCCCCCTGCCAGAGTAGGACCAACTAGAGTAGGTCACATAGGAACTCATCCAGGTAGGTATTGAATGTCTCCAGAGAAGGAGACTCCACAACACATCTGGGAAGCCTGTTCCAGTGCTCCCTCACCTCAACAGGGAAGAAATTATTCCTTATGTTTCTTTGAGACCTTTTATGTTCCAGCTACTTGTTGCCACTTGCTCTGTCATTGGACGTCACTGAGAACAACCTGGCTTCATCCACCTGCCTGACAACCTACCCTGTATGTATCTGTGAACATTAATGAGATCATCCCTCAGTCTTCTCTTCTCCAAGCTCCTTTGCAGACTTAACATTATCAGTATTATCTTACAAATACTTAGATGCCTTCTCAGTGCAACTAAAACAGCCCAAGTAATTTTTAGGTAAAATAGGCAAGTCAAGTTTATTGCTTAAAATTATATTACTCTACTATAAAAAATGGTGAAGTACATGAGACCTAGATTATTGCAGTTCACATTCAAGCACTGCATGACTCAGGATAAATGTTATAGTACAAATTTTGAACAGACAAAATGCATCATGACTCTAGAGAGCCAAAAGACATCTTTAAAAGTTCACAGTTAGAAGCTTTTTTTAATGCACAGAGATTTTCCATGTGGCAGAGGAAAAATGTCTACAAAAGTCTTTGATAGATTTCAAACTTCCATTTATGTACTCATGTTTAAATTTGTCAACATTTAAGGACATTGGAAAAAAAATCCAGCAGTAAGGTAAAAATAAGTGAAAATATTTTAAGTCTTGAAACACTTTTAAAAGTAAGTAGGCATAGGACACAAAAAATAAAGTTCAGCCTTTGGCAAGAACAAAAGACAGAATGAGTTCTGCACCTGTCCATGCTGTTACGTTTATTGCCACAATACTGCAACTAAGACTGCACTGGATACAAAAAAGCGTAAACCAAGGAACCTGCAATGTCATTTTATGGGAAATTAAAAGACCCAAAGGATGTGGAAAAGTGGAAGAAATACAAAGAAACAGTAAAACTGTACTGGTCAGCAAGACAGTAATCTTCTATTAAAAAATACACAAACTGAAGGAAGAGTTTCTTCACTGTGAGGGTGAGGGAGCACTGGAACAGGCTGTCCAGAAGGGTTGTTGAGTCTCCTTCTCTGGAGACATTCAAAATCCACCTGGATGAGTTCCTGTTTGACCCACTCTAGGTGGTCCTGCTCTGGCAAGGGGGTTGGACTAGAAGATGTTTTGAGGTCTCTTCCAGCCCTTGAGATTCTGTGATTCTGTAAATATTGCCCAGTTTTTGCACATAATGATGCCAAGGAGAGTTACAGAAGAGATGGTGCTAAAACTTTAAACCACACTCTTACAGGAATATTTCTCAAAGATAAATAAATAAAAATACAGCTTCAAAGGGCCTTTTGTTAAGTTAAAAAAAGCACAAACTACCTAGAGCCTCATATCTCAAATCCAAATTACTTTTATCCTTCTAAGAAAAGGAAATAGTAGAGAAAAGAAAAAGGAGTGATAAGGTCAAAGAAAATAGGGAAGTGAACTGAAGACAAAGGGAGTCACTACTTATTAAGAACGCAGACAAGCTTGTTGCAAGAGAGACAGCAACCTTAGCTGTTAAAGATTAACTGGTAAGGGGAGGGTGGATTTTATACAGTAAACCATTGAAATTTAGCAACAGGTTACATATTGGAACCATTTCAATGTCCAGGTAAAAGGATGAAGATGAAGAAGAAATGAAGAATTTGAAGATATGAGAGAGAGTATCTTTTGAAGGAAGAAAAGAGTATCTATGAAATACTTATGTCTATCACATAAAGACAGAATATAAACACAAAATTGAGGTGATAGATCTAAGTGTTCTTTCCATATTTAAGGCCAAAACTTCTTATTTGAAATTTCTAAAATTTAACATTCGTATTGTTCAGAGACAAGTTTTAATCTCTAGTGTCAGAAAGGGAAGGAGTACCTTTGCTTATTTCCCAAAAAACGAAAATAGAACTTACCATGCTGTTTGGATTTCTTCTTTTTTTTCTTCTTCTTTTTCTGTTTTGATTTATGATCTTTCTCCTTTTTGTCTTTTTTCTCCTTTTCCTTTTCTTTCTTTTTAGCTGAAATAAAAATGAAACATTTTAAAGCAGTAGTTTCATTGCAAATTACCTGCTTCATTTGGCTTAACCTGAACGTGACATTCAAAATCAAATATTCCAGTTGCGTCATCAGATTAAAATGATTCAGTTAATTTATTTGATATCTTGGATATGCCTCTCACTACAGAATCACAGAAGGTCAGAGGTGGGAAGAGACTTCTAGAGATCATCTAGTCCAGTCCCCCTGCTAAAGCAAGTCCACTTTATTAATTGCTGTGAGAATGGTTCAAAGGAATCTCTCTTAATGAATAGCATGTTGTCATTTTAAACATTTCTAAATGACATATCATATCAGAAGATGATACAGCAAAGCAAACAAAATAAATGACATTTAAATAGTTTACATCTATTTTACTTGTAACAACAACATGTGGGCAAGAGAGAAAGCTTTCAAAAGGGCAAATTCCAAACTAAGAAGATAACATAAAAACACGTATTAGGCCTACACAAATTAATTTAAGGACATTTCAGTATCAAAAAACTGCTGATGCTGTTAGCACTTTCTAGTACATAGTGACATCCTCACATGAAATTGATTCTGACTAAAACTGATGATAGGTTTTCTACACTCTGGTTTGGTTCTAAGCACTGTTGGTACACTCAGGAGGACTGAGACCTTGTCTTCAAAAAATTCTGTTTATTCTGTTAATTCTCCCCAGACAGAAACACATCCCACAACGTTCTCCCTCATTAATCAGTAATCAGCAATCAGCAGGAAATTGACTTGTTAGAGAAAATAAATCCATCAAGTCAGTATTTAAGAATTGTTTCCCACATACAAATTGGAGTCTTAGTATCTTCTTGGCGAATACAGAAACAGAACCTTTATCTCCTGGAAAAACAAGACAGAATCACTTACGAATTCTTGTCCACCTCTAATAACTATTTAATAAAAAACCACCACAGGATAAAACCAAAGCCCTCTTCATTTATATTTTCCTTCAAGAATTGCCAAAAATGTTTTGCTAGTAACACTTAACTGTTTTGTCCTCCCCATAAATAAGTCAGAACAAGGAAATAAGGCAGTAACACTAATTCCACTACAATATTTTTAGAAAACCAACACATTTTAAGAATTCTTTTTTTCTTAAAAAAAAAATTGACCTTTCATATGCCTCTCCAGGCTTCTCACAAGTACTTTTGGATCCTTCCAAATTCTTGCTATTGGTACTTTCATGTTCTCTTATAAAATTATTACTCTACTATAAACTCGTCTCTCATATAGAAAAAATTGCCCTTAAAAACCTAAACAAAGAGCAGCACAGCTGGGCCCGCGAAATATTTTAGCTTTTACATTTGCTCTTCAGAGAGACAGAATCATAGAATGGTAGGGGTTGGAAGGGTCTTTTAGAGATCAACTAGTCCAATCCCCCTGCAGAAGTAGGTTCACCTAGATCAGGTCACACAGGAAGATGTCCAGGCAGGTCTTGAAGATCTCCAAGGAAAGAGTCTCCACACCCTCCCTGGGCAGCCTGTGCCAGGGCTCCATCATTCTCACAGTGAAATAGTTTTTTCTTATGTTTAAATGGAACTTTTTGTGTTCCAGCTTCATCCCATTACCCCTTGTCCTTTTGCTAGATACCACAGAAAAAAGGGATGTCCCAACCTCCTGACACCCATCATTGAGATATTTGTCAATATTAATGAGGTCTTCCCTCAGTCTCCTTTTCCTTTTTTTCCTAGAAATTCTATTGCTCTGTACATACCATATGCTGAAGAACTTTTATCTTCCAGTTTTCCTTTTCTTTCCATTTTCACTGTACCTGCAAATTGAAGAAGAGATGACATAAGTACAATGTCTGGCTGATGACCCACTTTCTGGTGAAAGTCATTAGACCATAAAAAGTCCTAATAGCAGATAATAATAAATATAAAAGCAATTAAATTATTCTTCATGTCACTTTACAATTATCTAAAGCACTGGAAACAAAAAGTATTGTAGTTTACCAACTTCTGAATGCTTGTCCTTCTCAATCATGTTCTTTAATATTTTCTCCTTCAGACTCTCAAAACATTTCTCCTTTATGGGCACAGAGCACTGTACCTCTGTCCCTTCATAGCTCACTGATGTGGAAGACCTCTTTTTTTTACTATTCCCTTTGGGTAACTTTAGACTATTGGTTAAAGGCATTTCCAGATGCAAGGCATGTACATGGGACGAGGGTGCTGAAAACAAGAAGACAGATTTACTAGGCATTCTGTAAAAACTGCAGCCAGATCACTGGAATGTCAAATACTGGTATTAATGTCGTCACACTTAACATATAATTACTGCATATGAATGCCTAGCTTGCTCTTACATACAAGACAATACATGCCACAATAGGTTTCTTTGTCTGTTTTGGAATTTTCACTTATTTGTAAACTACTTGTACTGTATAAAGTGTACTTTTGCTGCTACTTTGAAGCCTTTTTGTTTCCTTTTTATTTCACTCTAACAGAAACCTGTCAACTATAAAGGGTTAAAAGCACTAACATTTCTAAGGCAACATACCATTCTGTGAATAGAAAAACTAAGCTCAGATACAACCTTTTAGTGTTGCGTATAAAACATACACTTCTGTCTATTACATGTTTCACTGTCTTCAACTTCATTTAAATCATTTACTGTCTTCTCTGTGTATATTTAATCCACATTTGAATTACATGCACAATATTGTGACAATCTGTCAGAATTTAGCATCATATACTAAAAATTCTTATTTTGCTCGATTGCAAACAGTTTATTTGATGAAATATTTAGTTTGGTTTTCAATCTTTATTTCATGCAATTAGAACAGAAAGACAGAAATTGGAAATTTCAGTGATAATATTTAAATAGGATAATAGAATTTTCAAAAAATGAAGACTAGGGTAGAAGTTTTTTATAAAGAATGTATTCCTCGCTATTGGGAGAGACTGACGTTTCATTTTAATGTACTTAGGAAAGATTAATCTTTCTCCAGCCACTGAGGACATTTCAAGACCAGGACAAGGGCATGCTCTTCAAAGTCACATGGGGTTCAGGCTTCTCAATGCCAGGTGTAAACACTTGGAGGCACCAGTTACCTTTGGCATCTCTCAACACAAGCCGAGCAAAAGTATCAGCATGTAAAAACCACTTGCAGGTTGGAAGTGCTGAACCAAAAAAAAACCCTCCTGAAAAATACCTGCTAGTCTTCAGAACATTAAACAAGGCAAAATACAAAGCTGGTCTGGAATGGGTTCTTTGAGCTCCCCCCTTATTTTTAAAATATTCAGTAATAAACCAACAAAACACATTTTAATAAGCACTGTTAAGATAACTTATTAAATTCATCAGTTATAAAAGGACTCTGGAGAGAAGGAAAGAATATCTCAGGGCTGACTCCATACGGTGTCTGGCTTAGACAGATCAACCCAATTCTACTATGATACAACATACATGTTACATGAAACTTACTCCAGCTTCTAAGCAGCCTTCTCAGGAAAACGAATCAAAATGTCACAGAGAAAGCCACAGAGGCAGCAACAGAAAGTAGTACGTCACCTACCACACCACACAGCGCTTCTAAATGCCAGATGTTCCTAGCTGCAAGTCATCACTATACCATGCAAGCTTGTCAGCAGCCAGAGGCAGCTGTTCAGCTCTACATGCTGGCTTTTAATACAAGGTATAAGCTTCATGACCATGGCTGAGGCTATTTGAGCCTTTCCACTCCCCTCAGATCAACTATTTCACCTAAGACTATAACCCTTTCAAGAGTGGTCTACTACTCAGGCTCTTGCCTTTGTCTGTATTTCAAGTAGATTTAGCCTGCTGGGATACTTATCAACACAAAACACTACTAGAATTATCCCTTTCTTAGGTTTCCTAATTAACATTTATCTGTGTTACAGGACTGAAGTGCTCTGCCATCTGTGGAGCAATAAGTATATTTTAGCACCTCAGTAAAATAAAAAAGTGACACTTCTCTACATCATCATGCTATCAACGTCTCGTCTCATTTCTAAAAAGAGCACAAAATGATCACTCAAAAAATGTGCATAATTCGGTTAGGTCATCATCCTTTTGATGAAAAGATATGAGAATACTCCATCCAAACAATCTCAAGAGAAATTCAGTCTCAATATTAGATTAATTAGAATTTAAACCTTATTATGCAGAAGAAATCCTGACCTCAGACATTCAAATGTGCTCTGATAATGACAGCCACAACATAACAAACTTCGGGATCTCAAACATTTTCAACACCAGCATATCTGACAAAGTAATCAGCTAGCAACTAAATAAGCTTGAGAGAATATTTATGATGGGCAGAAATCTGCTGTAGTCACACAAATATCCATCTCAATGACAGAGGTCTCCAGACTGCCTTTTTATAGCAAACTGAAAAGAGAAATTACTATGATGCCTGCATACGCTGCAATGTTATTCTCGGCATTTATCTTTACTAATCAGAAATCATTCTAGACTCTGTATCTCATATTCTCAAGTCCTAAATGGAGTGTTAAGGCTTGCAGAATCTCCCAGTCATGCATTCACTATGCCTTACAAGTAATCACAAAATTAGACAAAGTAGACAATGGCACTCTGAAGGGCAAGTAACAAATACAACAAACGAGTCTATAAAAAAACCCCTTTATGGGAATATTACTGTGTGGTTTTTTTACCTCCTACTTTTAATTGCCATTTGATTCCTATTGATGAGTCCAGTCAGCCACCTCCCATACAGTGAAGCGTGGGAGGTCTGCAATTAACATTCAGCAGAAAGATGCTTAGAGATTAGACTTAATAAATGACTGATTATGTCAGTGTTCCAAGATCAATTTTATCGCCAGAAGATCGATTTCCGATTAAAATCAAACGCAAACAACAGCGCTTCCCAGTTTGGTTTATGACATGTTTCCAGTCCTGTCACTCCTGGTCTGGCACAAAGAAGTGATACAAGCCTCTCTCATGTGATCATAGGCACAGAACAAGATGCTGCCTGCAGCAGCACAGACGGGGTTTTTAGTGGTACTGCTACTTCAGCGTAGCAAATTAAAACGAACTCTATCAACGTGAGGCTGCTTATTTTGTTGCTTGATATTTGGTTCCGCATTTTTTGACGCTTCAGCTGTCCCATTAACAGAAATATCAATACCTGCATTAATATAGAACTTAAATCATAACATGACCAGCACAATTCATGGTTCTATCATAACTAATTTTGTGATTTGAAATCACAGTGCATAGGATTAATTTTATGTCTGAATGCACTTTAAATACACATGAGTACCAGATCCTGCACAAAATCATCTCTTTAGGACAAATGAGGACATGAAATGTTCCTGCTTGCCTTCAGCTAACTATGTCAAGAATCGGTTGAGAGCTTCAGGACAGAGATTACAATGGGAAAGACTCATATTAAGGATTAAATCTGTCTGACAATAGATGTTAGAAGTAAAACAAAAACTGCTCCTAAGTAACAAGGGCTTTGGTTCACTAGAGCCTAGGTACCTCTTAAAAGTAGGGTAACCAATAACATTGGCAAGAGTTTGGTAAAAAGTGACTCTTATATTTTTCTGAAAGTTTTATACATCAGCCATTCCTTGTCTATGCTGCAGTAAACCATTAATAAAATTAAAGTATACAATGTTTCTTTTAGCATAAGTGCAAATAACCTACTGCAAGTAAGTGCAAATGTTACCCTACTAGCAAAATCATCTAGGCTAAGCTAGAACAGAAATAGCTAATGATAATACTGCTCTTTTAATACTATACTTCATTGTCATATTAGTAAATGTAACATTATCTTCCTTTCAATTAAATTTTAAATCCTAGACTGTTTGCTCGATATGTAATAGTTAGGCTAACACAAATGGTATAAAGATACAGAAACCTAGAAATATTACCACCAATTTAAAGAAAATCAACTAGAGAAAGATCTGAACTTCATGCAGTCAGAACTGGGAAACTACAGTGTCATGCAGCTATTCTGACTGACTAACTTCGAAGTCCATGAAAGGCTAAGTGACACAATGGCTGGTTAGCTACATTTTAAGCAGTGTGACAAACAAAAGCAAAGATTCTTAGGTATGTGTGCAACATCAGGTTGATAGGTCCATAACCTAGTTTAGGCAAAGCAGTACTCTGTTTAATTATTAACTGATAACATATCGATGTCTACCAAAGTGCACAAGACCTCCATGTGAAGGCCTGAAGGAATTGAGTTTCTGTGCTGAAATTACAAAATTGCAGCTGCTCATACTAAACCACTTTGAGAAGGAAACTAGGTGTTAACACAATGAGTTACAATTTCTCCTCCTGCACTGCAGTGCACCTCACCCCTCCCCTCTAAAAAACATCAAGTTAGCATCTTTTCTAATAAAGAAGTCATTAAAATGTATCATTTTCAACAACACAAAGCTATTTTTTCAATTGACTCAGCTGATAGTCCCCATCATAAGTCTAAACTTCCAAAGTCACAAATTGCACCTTTGGGTTTAAAACAGTACAGTTCTTTTACAGAAGGGTCAGCAATCATAATAGGCTGTTTCAGGCTAAATACTTAGAGTACTTCCATAATTCCTGCACCTACCTACAGTTATCTACTTGAGTGATTATGAAGATAGCAGGTCCAACTTAAGTGCACTTAAGACAGTCCCACAGTGTTAAAATCTATACCACCAGACTTGTCTGGAGTATGTCAAAGCTAAGTAGCAGAAACAGCATTAAAGGACATAGATTCTAAATAGTTCTTTCAGATTAAAACCCCCAGATAATTACAGAACAGTCTGTATTTTACACCAGAGTTCTCAAATTATACTGTATAGTCACATTGCATGTGCTAAACAACGTCATATATTAAATTGCACTCAGGTAAGCAGTTCCTGAATAATGCAAATTGACTTTTCAATAATTTCAGGCATTGACAGGAATAAGAAAGTAAAGCTTTGGGCATCTGTCCTTTATATATTTGCTGCTATTAGTTAAATCAGTTCATTAGAAAAGCATAAGTACTGATAAATAGAGTGGATTCTATTCAGTCTCTTGAAGCAGACAAGAATTTGGTGCAATTCTCTGTTTTAGCAACATGACTTAAGAACCTGTGCTATTTCAAAAGCAAAAAGATGCCTTCTAAGGCAAAGAACACATAAACCTCCTATTCAACAGTGTAAAGTAACTCCAGAAGTTTCAAACCTTAACTTAGAAGAAAAATGTAGCCTTTAAAAAGAATAGACAACAAATGGATTTCACCAGAGTTTGAAGCCTGAGATGAACCCAAAGGACATATGAACTTGAGTTACCGAGTTCTAGAGATACCTCTCACAGGGGCAGAGAGCTCCAGAAGTTCTTATGAAATCTCTGAACTAAAGATATAAAACTGCTCAGATTAGTCTTTTAGCCCACAAAGCTGATACTGCTCAACTGGATGCTGGGCTGTATACTTCTGAAAACTTCTAACATTTAGATAAAAAGTCAGCAGGAAAGTTCAAGACAATTGTATTGTTTGTATGGAAGAAACTGTAACACATGAAAATTGGGAACAGAACTCAGATCTGTCCAGAAGGCAAAAAATCCAGGAGACAAAAATGTAACTGGCAAATCAGTTCCTTGAGAGCTTATAACTCTTAAACATTATGTAGGTCCAAAATAGCTCCATTAAGCTTTAAATACAGCAGGAACTATATCCTCCATCATAGGTTGCAAGTGCTTCCATCTTCTCATTTCAGACTGAAATAGTGGTGTAGTTATCTGTTTAATGTAATTTTGTCAGTGAATAGTTTTCCCTGACACAAAATGTGTGAATACATCAAAGTTTTTGAGTTATAAAAGGTAGCTACAAATGAAACATAGTATTTAAGTAGGCTTAAGATCAAGATCCTCTTTAACAAACAGGTACAAGTGTATCCATGAATGCTGTATTCAGAACCAGCTCATTCAGACTCCAGGCCAGTTCCATGATGGAAGTGGGCAACAAAATAAGTACCTGTCAGCATTATCAGCTGCACATTAAATGCTCCAGAAACCATATCAGAAAAGCCAGATTTTTAATTCCTAGTAACTGAGTTCTACTAAATGAGAACCATATGGTAGTAGGAAGATGTTGATTCCTTTTACAATCTTGTTCTAGGAGTGGGCAAATACACATCCACCAAAAGCACTTCTCTTTGTGGCAGAAAACATGAGATATAAGGATTTTACAGAAGCAATTGTCCCAGGAATCTGAGATTCTACTGCAATGCAACATGTCAATGGCAAATGAAGACTGTCATATGGCTTCACTCAAGGAATTATGTAATATTTTTAAAAGCTTAAGCAGCAGCTTGTTATGAATTCCTTCCTATTTTCACAAATTAAGATATTAATAGCTTTATTTTAAAGAATAATTACAAACATCTCTTTTAATCTACACAATGCTGACCCAAGAATCCTCCCCAGCTTTTGCTACATCATGTTAAATGGTTATGTTCATCTCAATGAAGTCATCACCTTACACTTTCAGTGGGAACACATGTGAGTAGACAACCAAGAAGGAGGCTGTACATACTCAACAAAATGCTTCACTGACCTATTAAGCAACTGCAGCTACACTGTCAGCTCAAGGCAAAATTGTGTGTATCCCCTCTCAAAACAAGACTAAGTTATAGTTTGTATGTCATAATTATATACTTTAAGGTCATGTTGTCCTCCCTTACTATCAATCACATTTATCAAAAGCTTCCCCGGTAGAATATAATGATTTGATTTTTCCCTCTTCTTACTTTATTGAACAATTTAATAATTTAATAAATAAATATATAAGTGTGATTATTTCCTGGAAGCCAATTAAAATGGTATGACAGCCACATAGGAGACCTCTTTATGAAAAAGTATATGGACACTTACGGTACACTGGATGAAAACAACTCACTTTTAGGGTCTACAAACCACTGTGTAAACTCTTCCCCAAATCTCTTCATTGCCCCATCCAAGGGATTCACAGAAACTACAGTAGTCAGTAAATCGTTACAAAGTGAGAGGCAGCACAGAGTTCCAGTACGGTGCTGAGCTTTATACAAGCTCTGTGAGGGTGAATCAAGCCCACACAAGTTTTAGAGGACTCCATAAACATTTTAAGGCAACATTCCATAGCAAGCACATGACAAAATTTCCACTGTAAACAGAAGCAAAGGTAGAGGAATGTTTACTGCCTTTGCAAATGCTACCGAGTTTTAAAGCTGAAGCCACAAGATAAATGAGTACATTTAGATTTAGTATATGTTAATGTTAGTAAACAACTTCCCATTGCTCTTGTAAGTTTTAACAATATATTTTTAAAATAACACTGTGTTTTTATATTCCCCACTCTCAAGTCCTCCTTCAAGTATGTTAGAAAAAGTGTTAAGGCAGCTCAAAGCCAGCAGAAGACGAAGAATATGCAGATGGATGGACCCCAGGAAGAGCAGCAGGTTTGTGAGTGTGCAGAAAGGAAAAAGAAAGTATCTCCTCTTTTTGTGTGACCGAATACATACATGTTTTAGCCCTACAACTATAAAACTAACTGGTTGTATACTGAATCTCTTTACCTGACACTGTTGTAGCTACTCTTCCATCAGTTACTGCTTTGGAAGAAAGATATGGAATCATCTGAATATCTTCCTTGTCTTTACTGGGACATTCATTACGGAAAGTGGATTCTGTGGATAATGGTGCTGTAACTTCCGAACTACGGCTTAAATCAAGAGGAAGACATGGTCCACGCTTCTCAAGTGACATATGAGCAACATCAGGTACTACATAAAAGAAAAAATGTCGTATTAAAAAAGATACGTAAGTCCAACAAACAGTTTGGATTGCAGCGTTACATAACATAGGAACAGCATACAGCTTTAGCTACAGTAAGTCAAAACATCCCATTAGATGAAAACCGTGACAGGTCTAATTTTTATGATTCAATTTCTCTTGGGCAGTTCTTTATTAGATTAAGATACATTACCCTCCAATTTTGATGACTGTTGGTTTTGACCACTGATGGAGAACACTTTTCCATCAGTAACTGAAGAGGGAGAAGAAACTTTTTCTACAGAATCATCAGGCAAGGAGCAAGTGGCTAAACGTTGTGATCTTCTTCTCCGTTGGCTATGTTTGTAGGGTCTAGGGGAATTCACTGGCTGTGATGGACCTAAAAAGAGACCTTTCAATGTTCATGAAGCAGAGATATATCATAATCTTACCGCAGTATCTGAGATCTAAAGAGGGGGAGAGCTTTCAATAGCTTATTTGCAAAGCTGGTAATCACAGCAGAACTGGTAAAAGGAGTTAAAAACTGTGGCTACCAGGAGCAAAAGAGAGTTAATGCTCAAGACACGATTCTGCTTTTTGCTTATTATACTTCTCAGGGCACCTAATTCCCCACAAATAAAGGTTGTTGTCTTAGGCAAACAGTGTACTTACAATAAGCCATCCCCCCCCATATAACCCATGAGATTAGGCTACTTAAAAATGGAAGGGGGAAATAGGATTTAACAGTAAACAGAACAAACGATTACAGGTAAAGATCTTAAAAGTCATGGTTAGTGTTAATATACAAATTCAAAGAAAATTAATCAAAAGCAGTGGTGAATTTTACATCCCACCTCCTGTCTTCTGTTAACCTGATACCAAAGCCCCGACTGCATTTCAAATGCACACTGCCAATGCGTGGCACAGTTCACAATGCACAAGAACCTTGTATTTAAACTCCAAAGAAATAGGAAGGGGCGGGGGAGGATTGATATAGGTTAATATATGCCTGATTCATTAAAAACAAAAAACCTACACTCCCCTACACCAAATTTATGCAGTTTCAAAAACTTTTGTCTTAGAAAGCCATTGAAGCCATTACTCTGTAAATCACTGTTCCTTCCTGTTCTCGAGTAGTTTTTAGAGTGGCAGATGTACAGATTTAAAAATAAAGCCACAGTAAAACTAAATTTCCATTGGAGGTGGTAAGGACTCAGAAGCCAAAGATTAAAAGACAGCACTAGCAAGGCAAAAGCTATTGAGTAATCAATTTTTAAATTTGCTGATTTTAAAAATGTTGCTACGGAGAAGTAGAATTTAATCCACTATGTAAACACGCTCACGGAAAGCTACTTACCATTATCTTAAGGATAGGGGGCAAGGTGTACTACAATACAGATGACTGCTAGTATTTGGTGGGGCCAAAATACAATTTATACCAATGTGTCCTGAATAAAGAAAGATGGATAAATTTGTGCCCCTCCCTCTCGCGATAAATTAAAGTTTTATGTGAGTAAAGTTTAAAAGAAACTTATCTCACAAGCGAAAATATAAAATCAAAGTTAAGGGGATCAGACAATGCAAGTTTAGTCTTCCATTCTCAATTACTATTCTAAAAGTGAAACAAAAATGTAGCTTTTGGCTTCCTGGAACCCACATTTATTTTAACTCTTGGCCTAATCATTCAATGTTTCTAAAGCAACAAAAAGCCTGACCCTGAGTAACACTAAAAATCAAATGTAATATCAGAAAAAAGTTATAGAAATACTTTAATACTCACAAAAAAAAAGCATATTCAGGGCTGCAGCATAAACCTTTCCCTGCTCTTCTGATAACCAAAATTTTGGTAGTTTGCAAATCATTTACACACATGAAGCAGCTAAATCCCTATGGTACTTTTTCTGAGACAAAGAAACTTGATTTTTTTGCCCACCTCAGATCTTGAACCCATCTTCTCTTTCACATCACATTTGGAGGAAGCATCACACAAGGTGAAGAATGCCACAGTCAACAGGTACAGCACATCAGCCTGCTCAAGGCCAAAACGCTCAGAGAAGGAAAGGCCCACAGCCAAGGTGTACATCTTTTCTTTTTAATGAATCAGGCCTCTTCAGAAGAGAGGTTTGATTTTTCCTGTATCACTGTTAATTCTAAGGTGGAAAATTTAAGCTGGAGGGAAAACCAGCCATTAAAAGCCACAATCTCATAAATATAAATGTATTATTTAAATGTATTATTTCCAGTAGAGTAATTCATAGGCCTTATTATGTGACTTGACTTTTAAAATACTGAGCTACCCCTAATTCTCCCGCTTCGACCTTTTCTTTCAAGCAGATTCATTTTTAAAAGCAATAGCCATTTACAACAAAAAAGAGTTTCTGTATATATCTTATAAGTAATTAAGGTATTTTGTTTAAAATGTCTGTGCTCACTAGTTTTATTTATCACAGAAGAAGGAAGCTGAGAGACCAGCGTCAAATCCTCGACTTGTATTAATTCTGGGGAAAGTGGTGATTTAGGGGGCTTTATACACCCAGAAGAATCTCCAGATTCTTGTTTGCATTTCTTGCTGCGAGCCTTTCCTGAAGACAAAGTTGAGGATAACAGTGCAGGTTTCTGAATGTTGGCAGAACTGCTAATATCAGCTTCATTTTTTTTCTGACTTTGTGGTTTAGGTGAAATCTCCTGAATAAATAATAAAAAATTGATACTTTTATTTCAGTTTCTTCGCTGTAGTTCTTGTATTCTATTTTGATCTTTTAAAAAGCAACTTTAGTATTCAAAACACATTTCAAGCAACGTTATTTTCAGTACAAATGAAAACTACTTAAAAAGCATCACATTAAACTTTTTTTAAAGGAGCACTATCAACTATTTTCAGTGTTCTGCACACCCTCATGTCTTACAGTTTGAAATACCTGCAAAAAGCTTGAAAACAAAACATTATTCCTCTCTCATCATTTAAAAAATCCACCATCTTTTTAGCTTGTCTCACTCATCTGCAGTAGACAAAGACTGCCAGTGTTGTCTCAAACCGTCATTTGGAAAACACTTGTTAGAAGCAAGAATACATAGAGTGATGTACAATCCCGGAATATCTTCAGTGGAAAGGGACTCATGAGGATCGAGTCCAACTCCTTGCTCCTCGCAGCGCTATCTAACAGTAAATAAATGAGTAAGAGCGTCACCCAGACACTCCTTGACCTCTGACAGGGTTTTGCACTGCTCTGAGCAAGAAACCCTTGTTCAGAAGGCTGCAGTTTTAGGGGGGAAAAAAAAAAAAAGCCAAGATTTTCCTTTCACAGTCATTTCCTTGATCATAGGAAAAAAATATTGAAGGAAAATAAAAGCTAACCAAAAAATTCCTCAGGAAAATTTTTATTTAACATGAATTCCCTTCAGAGAAGAACCTGAAAAAATTAATAATGCTCCTTTAAGGAATTTCTGAAAACAATAAAAAAGATTTCCAAATACTGAACACATTCTCACACAACCCTTTTCAGTGCTGGGAGTCTGGATTTCACCACATTATGTTTGTGCAAACACATGAAGAAATCACAACTTCTAGCACCACAGGGTTAAAAAGATTGCTAACTGTTGGGGAAAAATGAGCAGATAAGAGTTAAAACAGTCATTGAAAAAGGAAAAAAAAAACCACCCCAAGGTGTAATGCAGCTTTCCAATTTCATCAAGTTTCATCCTTCTTAACACACATACTGAAGTATTATTTTTAGACAGTTAGCATGCATTGACAGACATTAGCATTTTAGATTTTTAACTGGAAGTTCTTCCTACTTTACTGAAAAAAAACCTGTGCATGTGTTACAACTTGCCCAATAATGGCAAACTACAATATCTGAACATCATTTCTTAAACCTGTCTGTTTTCTTGTCCCAGCTATACCACACAGCATAGTACCATCTAAGAAAAGCATCATTATCAAAGTACAAGGACATTTCTAGAATGTGTGCACCACTTCACCCAAGCTAAAAAGATCATATCTCTGATGATTTGAAGGTATTATTGAGTTTTGTTATAAACCACAATTTTATTTTCCACTGGAACTTTCCATGTTCCAATGAAGAGGAGAAAAAATAAAAGGGAGTAAACGAAAAAACCACAAGTGCACGTTCTATATTTGTAAAAGGGCACTCTGAATGCTACATGAATAGCTTGCTGGAAGTATCATGCAAAGATCCGGTGCAAAACATCCCATTCAGCAGACATCAGTTCTACCTTGAATAACTCAATTACACATGTACTAAGTGCAGTTTATTCGTTTAAATAAAAGATTCCATGAACTGTAGAGTATACCTATGCTGGTTACGAGAGGTATCACCAGAAATTAATTAGAGTCGTAACTTGTAAAGAAACAATTTTATTGTTCATCTTCACAGATGTGAAAGACATTACTACAGCATCCATTACTTTCAAATTACAAAGTTATTTAAACAAGATTAAAAAAATTAAATTAATATTTTGATAAGGTGCTTAACCTCTTAACAGGACAAATTAACATTAAAAACCTTAACGAATTAATGTTATTCATCTAGTCAGGTCTTGGTCAAAAGGAAATATAACATGACAAACCCTAATACAGTTAAATAAACTATTGAATCTGCAACTAATCATCTGAGGTTTTGGGTTTAAGACAACTGTAAACTAGAAATATATAAATATAAATAAAATAAACTTCCATTCACAAAGTCAGTTTTCGGCTATTGGCCTGAATATTTCTACCATGTTCTGCATGACATTATTAAAAAACCTACAAGATATTTTACCCATTCAATTTTATAGCAGTAGCAGACAAAACCTCTAAGGAATGTCAGCTTTGCTATTGAAAAACCTTTTGGGAAGGTTTATAACTCGGCCATGTTAATTTGAGCTTGGGTAGGAACTTAGTAAAAAAAGCTTTAAGCTCAAAAGTTTTCCTCCCCACAGTTAATCCTTTAAACATTTGTGAGGTTTCTGGTTTTAGTTAGAAGCAAAGGAATAGGACAATTTGGGATTTTCGATGCCTCTTTAAAGGAGCTTAATTAATACTTCCAAAAGTGAGGTTTTTCAGACCATTAGCATGTAAACAATGACAGAGACATCTTTTATCTAATCAATAAAACAGAAACAGCCGAGTTAATAAGTCTAAGAAGTAACAAAAAGTTTTTAGTAATTATGCACCGTAGTTCATACTGTTGTGTACAGAGTCTATGTAAACCACAAAGTCCCATTTACTGTCATGGGATTCTGCATGGTAAGATTTACATTGTAATGATTCTCCCAAAACCAACATGCTGTAAAGCCATTTCACAGTTTTTTGCACATTGAAAATATCACACACAGTAGCAATAAAAACCATAGCATCTTTAATATGCAAAAAATTTGAGAAATGGAATGTCATGTCAATACATTGTAAACCTTTATGCAAAATATTGATCAATGCATTGGCACCGTAGGGGCTCAGGTGGCCATTACAGTGACAGCATTAGGAACAGAAAATCAGGTTCCATTGACTCAACTTGCATCCAAAGGGGTGTCAATGGAAAAAAACAACACAGTAATGCAATTATATATCAGCTCTAAAGACCAGTACAACCAAAATATCAAATCAAGTCAGGGGTAAGGACTGTTCATAGAGTGTGCCGGGCTTAAGAACAGAAGTGCTCTTTAAAGAACTGCAGGCAGTGAGGTTATTTCATTCAAATGCTGCTGTTAAAGAATGAAAATGAATACAAAAAAGCTGTATTAAAACTACATTAAGGCTCTGATTTAAATAATTGGAAAACAAAGGTGTCCTGAATCAAGACTACTGTTCATCTTTAGCTTGCTTTATCACATTTAGGCATTCAGCCCTTTTAATATGCAAGATAATGCACAACTTGAGTCAGGCAATGCCTGAACACAATGGAATAAGCCAAAGATAAAATGGCAGCCTTTGGGTCCTGCAAATATGCAGGTTTAAAAATCAGATCCTTAACATTATTTAAAAGTTTCTTTTTTGTATTTATTAAAATCCACACCCTTGCAAAATGTATGGCTCATTGAGCGGTCCATAAAACACATACAAGCCTACAACACCAAATTCTTACAATAGAAAAGAAACTTCTCTTAAAAGAAGCTCAATGTGATGTCAAAAACCCTGTTTCAAACACAAATTAAATTTGTGTAAGGGCCTTTTTCTAAGCCATTCGTGGTCATGGTTCCAGTTATAAAACTGGACCTTGGGGCACTAGTCTCCTTACATTTGTTGCATGGAGACTTGATTTTTCTTTGTTTTCTGTTAGTTTTATAACACAAAAGCTCATTACTGAAATTCAAGTCAACACTGTGTTTAGAGACAATTAGATACCATACTCTGGCTTTGCCAGAAATGTAAACATAAGATCAGTTTTCAATTCCCTGTTATATCTGTAGGGGAAAATTTTAATGTTGTAGGTACTACATCTCCATGGCACACTCCAGTGGGAACCTTGCAAAAGAATCAAACTCTACCATTTCATACCTGCTCCAGGACTGGAGCTGTTTCTTTGTTGCCTTCCTTTTTTTCAGCACCATCCACAACAACAGCTTTGGATGCCAATAAACCTTAGGAAAAAAATTGCAGAGATTTTTAGTTAGAAGCAGCTTGCAACAAGAATTTGTGGAAAACAAAGCCAACCAGTGAGATGAAAAATATGAACAGCTTATATCTACAATATAATTCTCCCTGAAATGGCTCCATTTGTACAAAGCCAAACGATTTAAATTAGAAGAAATAAAAAGCTAAATGACCTTCCTATGACAGCATCCTTTCACGAGAAGTATCTCTCTCGCATTTCTACTAACAAGAAGAAAATCAAATTATCAGTTATAAAATAATGCCTCACTATCCTTCTAAAGCCCAAGTACTTGGACTTCAAAACCAAGCCTCAGATACTCAAGCAAATTTTGACAGATCAAAATTTTTTTACAAACCTTTTCTACCTCTTTCCAGTCTTAAAGAAAGTCCCACCAGAATTTGTATACTACTTCTTAATTCTAACACATGCAAACCCTTCTTGGACAGAAGTAGAACAAAGGATTTAGTTTCCAAACTAATATTCTCAGCAGTAGCAGCAAAAACCTCAACAGCAAGACCATATTGGAAGCAAATACATCAGAATACATTGCTTCATTCATGAACTCAGATACAACATCACTACACCAAAAATATCTGTAAAAGACAAGGTAACATAAATAGATGAAAGCTTTTTCTTGGTTAAGCACATAGCAGTAGCTTTAGTTCTACTGCACACAATAATTTTAATTACCTAAGTATGCAGAGAAAGGAAAAGTTCTATGTCACAGGATAAAGCAGAACTGATAAAACCCGAAAAAAACCCACAAGCCTGAATAAATGTTACTTTTATAATCTCTGGGAATATCAATATTGAGAGGGGAGAGTTTAAGTCCTCAAAAATAACTTGAGCTGACAAATTCATGGGAAATTCTTCAGTTCCATGAAACATTAGATACGCTTAAAATTAATTTACACTGCACAATGACATAAATTATAAAAGCCTGAGCTCTCTGGAAGCATTCAGGACTTAAAAAGACCCCAGTAAAAACCATGCACACAAAAATCAGTGTGGTATTTTGCTGAAGAGCTATCACATATCATTATTCCACAATAAATAGTAGGTGCTTTATTTCACTTACTCTATGTTACATTTAGTTATGTTTCAGTTTACTGGAAAATCCTTATGTTTTAAACAAACTTTTTCAGAACACAGTTCTCATAATGGGGTCTACATTAACTGATTTTACTGGTAAGTATGTTAACTGAAAAGTAGAAGCTTACTTAGTCCTACTATATTAATACAAATAAAATTACCAGTTAAGATTTTAATGCTATGTTAGGCTTCACAAAAGCCTTAGACTCCACAAAGCTAAATCAACACTTGTGACTCAAATTATCCTGCTTAAATCAAGTTGTAAAATTAGAAATGTTCTTTACATTGACAATCATACATCTAAAGTGAAAACTACAAAATAATTTCCAAAAGTAGTGGAGTTTTAAACAACAAACTATAGTCCATAAGGCAGTTTTTATGGTTCTACAAACCATTCCCAGAGAAGTTGTGGCTGCCCCAATCCTGGAATTGCTCAAGGACAGGTTGGATGAGGTGTTGAGCAACCTGGTTTAGTGGAAGGTACCTCTGCCCATGGCAGGGTGCTTGGAGCTGGCTGATCTTTAAACGTCACGTCCAATCCAAACCTTCTATGATTCTATGATTTTTATGTCTAGCTAGATGCTCAGTGCTTAGAAAGTAAAGCCACGAATGAACCTAGATTGTCAGACCTTTGAATATATAACAATTCTTATTTCCTTCTTCTCTACCCCATTAAGTACCTGTCAGTTACACATGTAACCAATCATTGTGCCTGCAGAAACACCAAACAACTCTGGAAGCTCCTACAAAAGCAGGACTACAAGTTCACCATCCCCTGTCAGTAACAGTATGTAACAAATAAAAAGCATGGGGGCGGCACAGTGAACCAGAAGCAATTTATTCTGTAAACTTCTTGCAGATGTGATCTGCTCTTTTAAGTATTAACTCTGCAGCAGCAGATGTGGAATCAAGCATTCCAACAGAGGTAAAAACTAATTGGAAGAAGACATTAATACATGCTTAGCAGGAGACATCCTTCACCTCTGGGAAATGTAATTTCCTCCAGTGGCGACAGCAGAATAAAAAGAAGCAAAGAAAGCAACTGATTTGTTGAATGGTGAACAAATATCACCAGATGTAGCTGGGGTCCTTGTTGCAGACAAGACAAATCTTCTGCGACAAATACTGAACTCCAAATTGATCCAGGAAACAGTTCCCTTTCAACAGCCTCCTACATTACTCACTTTATTTCCCTGCTATAGTCATAAGACACTTGGTAAATAAATGTCTTCCTAACAGCTACAATGCTTTACAATTCTTTTGTAGCCATTCCGATGGGTACACCAGCACAATTCCCAATCTTCTTTCAAATCTAAAAGCTCATGCCAGAGATACAGACATGAATTTACAAGTATTTCAAGTGTAAGAAGCATGTAGCAAGAGCAAGTTTGATCATCAGCAGTACACTTCCAAAATATTGTATTACATGTAACGATTAAAAACATTCTAGAGGATGAGTTGCAGAGGTATATCAATTTGAGAACAGTTACAAAAAGTAACTGCTAAGCATGACAAATTTTATCTTGTATCAAAGAATTCACTTTCACTGAAAGGCAACAGTCTCTGCTAGTGAAGTATGCTTTCATGGTGACAGAAACACTGATAAGAGTCAATGGCTGTAACGTTCTGCTGATTATTCAGTTCATTCTATATGAGCCCATTGAACTGCTTATTCTCACAAAGTTCCTAGGAATCTATCCACAACACAGAAAAATGGCATTTCTAGAGCTTCAAGTTTTTCATCTGGTTTTGGCATCTTCTGTTAATAGCTACTGATGAACAGGGCTCTAAGTATTTATCACTAGTATATTTATCTTACATTTCTGCTTCTCATGGTAGCATTTAAATTGAGGCTTAACTGCGGCTGTATGCAGCATGGGCAAAAGAGAATAGAAATGAGGCTGATAAATGAGATAAACTTGGTACTAAATAAAAACTCTTCCAGAAAAGAAAATTCTAGAGGCAGATGGTTTTTTTCTAAAGACCGCTTCCTTCATATCCTGTTCCATACTGGCCCATTTCACTTATTTTCTCCTTTAGATTGAAGCATTGAATTGAGAGACTGAAATGGAACCACACTCAGAAGAAAACTGCTGACCTGTGAAAGACTGGATCAGCCAGATCAAGTCTGAAAAAAAAACCTCGTCACACTGTTTAGTAAATCAGGTTATTCTTACCTCATAGAAACAAGGAAGATGTTTAATATGAATTACTATACTCTATCTACTACAAAAAGCAAAACCAAAAAACCCTCTTATGTATAGCATAAAGAAGTTTGCCAGATTTCACACAAAATATTGTTTACTAAAATCATGAGTGCAATGCATTTCTATCTTACCATCTGCCCAAGGGCCCCTCTGTTAAGGGAAAGGACTTTACCATTTTCTTCCATGCAGCTTTTGAAATGCATCTGATACTTTCCCAGCACAGATACAAACATACCACCTCATCCTAAATACTGACAGGATCAACACTGGCAACACGGTTTTGCTTATTTGGAGTCACGGTGTCGGGAGGGATACAAATTTAAATCACTTTTACAAAGTGAAGTAAATTACTATTAAATTTTAGAATAATTGAAAAGCCCTTTGAGTTGCAAAGTCCTTGTTGACTTTTAAAGATAAGGTCAATTACCTATTATTCTCTATTATGTATTATTTCCTGTGGTATAAAATGTATTCTGTAGTTGTACAGTTGTTTTCCGAGTAATAAATGTAGGGAATGAATGCCTTAGACGCTGAGAAAAACAGTTCAGATCTTCGTTGCTTCGATTTGTAGTTAGGCTTGCATAGTTTTAAATGACATTACTGTAAACTCTTTTCAGCAACAGCTTTTACTTTATAACACAGCACTTAAGTTTTTCCAGATCTAACAAAAGATTTAATTTACAGTGGTAATACGTAACTAATTACCACGTTACAAACACCCAAGTCACTCGATAACAGAGAAAATCATGCAGCTAGAGTTAAAATATACTCAAGAAATTCACCAGTTTAGGAAAGCTACCTTTCTAAAAAGCCAAAAAGATCACATCAAGTCTCAGACCATTCCCTGAAATTACAAACGAGGTAGATTTCATTAACATCTATACATTTTTAAATTCCAAACAAGTAAAAGACTGTAGTGAATATCTGCCTCACAAGTGTGCTTTTTATCAGTCTATTTCAGTACCTTATATGTAAGCACATATTTCATTACACTGAAAAGGAAAGAAGTCAACAACAAAAGTAGTATTTTACCAGTGATCTTGTTAAGACGAGCTCTCTTTGCCTGAAATGAGTTGCCTAGATTACTTTTCCTCTTGTGTGATAACGTGCTCTCTGCCTGCACAAAGGCCATCTTTGGAACATCCACTACAGGAAATCCTACTTTTGAACAGAGAAGAAATCTAATAAATTCATATTTCATAAATATGTAACAACATCCAAACTACTGAAATATTTCAGAACTGCCATTAGAATACTGCAGTAAAAGAGACTTTAAAATCCTTTGAGACTTTAAAACTCTTTAAAATTCTATTAACAATGAAAATTATGCCTTCTGAAGATTCAGTGTTACACATTGAAGGGTTAGTTGCAGATTACTCCAAGGTTTGTATTTTTACTCAATATTATAACAAATCAGTATTAATGACTATTAAAATGACGAAATTCTTATCAATCCACAAATAGTTTCAAACATCCCTGGATATGGATCAATCATCCATATTGGAATTATTTTTTCTTGAACAGGATCTAGGAGTATCTCACAGGTAACAGAAGATGCAGCAATATGAACCAAAGCATAAAATGAACTCACTCAAAAAAACATTATGCTCTGCTCTTGTTAGAGATACTTGGAAGACTTGCAACAGGTGTAAATGCTGACCAAGCTAGATTTATCTGATAAAAACTGGTTTTGTACCAGTTAATATTTAATAGTTATCATAATAGCAAACAAAATATCTTCCTCTAGAAATACTAATTACTTAATTGCAAAATAAATAACTTGAATTCTACTTCAACATTACAGAAGAGACAGTTTTATCTTTTATAGAATTTGGTTTTACCAAACGTGTCACTAGACGTAGGCTCTTCCTCCTTTTTTTGGACCTCCTGCATGATTGTCGAGGTTGAAGTTTCTTCCTTTTTTGAAGGGACTTTTAGCCATTTTCTGTCCTCTTTATCTTTATTGCTGTTGGCACTGGTTCTAGGTTTACTTCCTGCTTTGCTCTTCGCTGCTGCTGCTGCAGCAGCTTTGACCAAAGCTATCCAGTCCTCCAAAAAGGAAAAAATGGTAAGTAAGTATTAAAAAGTGTCTAAGATTCAAACAGAAAGTACTTATAAACCCAGTGAAACTTCATCTAAAAATGTTCAAGAGCTGTTGAATTTATTTTTACAGCTACTGCCCAAAGAGTGGTAAAATGATTATCCCGAATCGCCTAAATAAACTTGAAGTATTATCAGTACAACATACAGATAAAAAGCAAAAGAAAAAAGCCTTAAAAAAAACCCCAGTGTATAGAATTCTGACTGCACAGATTCCCTGCTATCCATTTCACGTGTCCCAGCTTTAAAAACCCAGCAGCTCCCAAACCCACAACACTGACCTTTTGCATACCCTTCTGGCTATGAAACACACCACTTCCATTGTTGCTCAAACTTAACTATTATTCGAAACTACAATCAACTCAAACAGTTGTTCAGTCAGCTGTATGACTGGGGAGAGTTCTCCCAGAATTAAGTTGATAAGTAGGGATCACTTTTCCAATTAGATCTGTGTTTCCAGAGTAATTACAGGTAGCACTCTTTTTCTATTATGTATTACAAGTTTCATTCAATAACTTTAATAAAGTGCTCTGGAATATGACTAATTTCCATAATCCACATTTAAGGAAACAAAAGTGCCATTTTGGATAATCATAAAATGGTAGGGGTTGGAAGGGACCTTTAGAGATCATCTAGTCCAACCCCCCTGCAGAAGCAGGGTCACCTAGATAAAGTCGCATAGGAACATGACCATAAAGAAACATCCAAGGAGTGAAGAAAAGAACATGAAGCCAAATTAATCGACTTTTTGTCACGTAGATAAAATCTGGCCACTCCGTAAGTAAATGGAGAGAACTAAATATTTCTATGGCTGAGCACTAGAGTTTGATGTGATCAGACTCCCGACTTGTGCCTCCCCACTCTCAGGGATCAATCTGATTACAAAAATTTTAACTTGATCCCATTATCAAATTTTCTATAATATCCAGTTCCAAGATTTTTCCATGGAGAAGTTATATGCAACATAAAAACCAAGAGCAATGTTCATCCTCCAGCAGAAAGAATTAAGCATCAGAATGTTTCAAATGATAATTTAACTTGGAAAGTGACGATTTGGTTACGAGAGCATATGCAGATTTGTACTACCACATAAAAAAGTATGATAGATACTATTTTCTGTCTAGTTTTGCAAGAGTGCTTTACAAACAGTATTTTTTTTTCCCCCAACTACTGACAGACTATATTTTATTCATGACTATTTCTTTGTAGTTAATCACACAAGGAACCTAAATTATCTTGATTTTATAAATTTTATTTCAATGCAATTTTCCCACTCATTGCATATTACAAGTCTTTCCATATACTGTTCTACTGAGGGTTTCTTTGCCTTCTTTGATGTATGACAAAAGCATAATCCAAAATACAAAGCATTACTTTTCTTTGTGTTATGCTTTTCCATAGCTCAATACTTTTAAATCACTGCTTTATAGAGGTTATGCTTCTATTTTGCATCAAGCTATGTACTTTGAAACACCAACAGTTTTGATTCCTCTACCATCAAGTGTTCTGTGTTAAAACTGCCAATGCAAGATGCATACACCATCTAGCTAGCAGCAGCAAAATTTGGAAGCACTTAGGCAATGCTTACACTGCAGGCAACTACCAAGGCCATGTGGTGACATGTCAGCCACAAACAGCGTGTCTAACTGCCAGCTGCATAGTCAATCAAAAACACACATACCTCTTTTTTGGCCAGCCAAAACGAGCACACACATTAGCTCCAGTCCCTCCAGAGCCTTGCCCATCCAGCAGGACAAAAAAAAGAATTGAGCTATTTGTGCTGGTGAGGAGTTAGGAGACCTGAGAGTACAAGGCTTACACTGTACCCTGGCCAAGGGACGAAGAGGATCAGTAACATGGATGGAGCTTTGATCTTACGAGAAAAGTGGGAAGCAACAGAAGCACAGCCTGCATCTAAACAGCTTCTAAACAGAACTTTTTAAACGTTCAGTCAAGCTAGGCACTCTGGAATGGGAATAGCTCAGAAGGTATTGAGCTTTGAGGACCACACTTGAACTAAGTATCTTGTTCTCATGATGGCTGTTCTGGCGTGACATGAAGGGATGTTTGTTTGCATTTTGTTTCATTGTTTGGATACTTTCCTTAAGACATGGAGTTTACATAGAGTAGCAGGACACATATAACAATGAAGCTAACATAGGTTAAACATTCTGAAGCCAGAGCAGAGGGACATTAATGACAGTGATCCACTTTTTTTTCTAGATTTACATGTAAATTTAAACTCAATGAAGAGAACTTTGAGCAAGGAGGTGGACATAATTATTTCAAGAACTCCTTTCTAACCTCAAGAATTTTGTGATCCTGACTTAGCCAGAAACTCCAAGAGTCCATTTTTATTTTGGCTGCAGAGTAAAAATACAGGTACTAAAGCACCACAGGTAAACCCTGCTTTTTAAGTTTGAACTCCTGCTGAGCCACTACTCAGCTGCACAGCTCCCAAGGTGTGAGAACTACTCAGCATCTAAGTTTGCCCTTTTCAGAATTTTTAGAACTTATCAAAAAATGGCAGAATAACAGCAGGAGCCTAAAGCACAGTGAATTCTGAAATGTGTCTCAGGGTCACTGTAAGATGTCAGTTCCGTCACCCATAACAGCAGGACAAGAAATGTAGATATTGTAAATATCATAGAAACTTGTTGTAAATACTTAACAGCAGGACTTTTCTCAAGAGTCTTCAGTATACACAAAGCCAAGGGCTTAATACACTAAAAGTAAAATCTTCCCAAGACAAATTTTCCCTACTTCTCCTTTGCATCTTGACGTTGTGTCTCTGTTGGTTGTGGTTTTCTAACTCTGCCTGATTTCCCATTTCCCACCATATCTCACCACAGTGAATTTCTCATTTACATAAAAATGTGTGTTCATTTTTCTTAATAAAAATCATCTTTCAAGTAAGCTGAGAAAACTGACAGGAAAGAAGTAGTGGGACACTGTAGTTAGAAGACAAAACATCTCTACTGAGGAAAACTGTTGTATCAATTCACTAAACCAAAGCATAGGAAATTGCATAATCAAGAAATATATTAGTAGAAGTTACCCAACAGCCTTACAGATACATTAGCTAAAACACTTGTATTTTTTAAATATTCCTTTGCATAACCTTAAACCTGCAACAGTGGGAAGGCAAAGCCAGAATAATTTCCAAGATCCAGCCCTCTTGGCAATAGCAGAATTCACACACACATCGTTCTCCCTTCACCTGCCTACAACCACCACCTTTTTGCAGCTCTACAGTACTAAAGATTCAGCTGTTTATCCTCTCCTGATACATCACAACTCCCAACTCTCACACACTCATACATACACATACATAAAACATCATCAATCTATTGAGTGGCTGATTCCACATCAAGCCTGGATTCCTTGTCCTCACCTTTCAATTCTAAACAGTCTGCCCCACCTACATCTTGGCTCACATTGTCTCCTGTCACATCTTCTTTTTTTCCTCTGGCCCAATCGCAAATCCATGCTTTTTCCTCAGCTTCCTCTTCCTGTGTGCCAAGTCCCCTCCCTCTCCTTCAAAACCCTCCTCAAAACTCACTTCTTTTGGTTCGATTTCCGTCACTAATCTCAGCTCCGGCGCTATCTGCTCCCTCTCGCGCGCCTAATTACATCGAAGATAAAACAAAAAACATGAAACAGAAAAAGTAAGTTATCCGAATACTTAATATGTGCTCTCACAAGGGCAGTCTCAATATCTCCATCCTTTTTTATTTTCACTCTGTACTACATTAGCCACATTTCTGTGCAATTTCGATTCATTTGCACTTATCTGCAGAGCAATCTAACCTACAGTCTCATTGCATTGAGCTACACAAAGATTTTCCGCTCTTTGAAAAGTGTTGACTTTGCACCCTCATGGCTGAGTCTTGTTCCAACACACTGCTGCAACTCAAAAATATTTTTGAGTGTTAGTGTTTCCAATCTCTTCCTTTAAGACCCACTAAGCTCAAAGCAAAGAATTAACTAGTTTGTATCTCTCTTTCTCCAAGTAACTCAAACTCTGCATGCTTAGCACATACCTTCCAAACAGATCTTGTATTTGTTCAATTTATCAATGCACTAGAACTTAAAAGTATTTAAGCTTATGGTCATCTCTCAAAATGTATTTTTTTTCCTTTGGAAACAGACAACAAAAAAGTCATCACTTTAAATAAGCACAAAGTGCTGGATCTGCCAGTTGACTTTTTTTCTTAATCTTTATATATTTTTAAGTAAATATTTTCTTATAAAATAAATCATGTGAAAAAGCAAAAACATTCATTTGATTTCTAGGCTTAGAAAACAAATCTGTTTCAGATAACTGTTTTTCAAATGAAATCTTACATTGCATTTTTATTCTTAAATGCCACAAAAATAGTTTGAAAACAAACATTTTTCCCATGGCATAACGATGTAGGAGATGTTGTACCTTTGAAAGGTACAGAACTTCATGCCTAGTTCTAATTCTGCAAAACAAAATGTTACAACTAGTATCATGAGCGTTACTGAAAGCATAAGTGCTCTCAAGACAACTTAAAAACTCTAAATCCATCTCAGAAAGTCAAATTTTGCCCCCCCTTTCTGAAGACTTTGTTGAAACCACTTACATTCACTCCCTGAGATGTATGAGACAGACACCATAACTCTTAACTACTGAGAATAATTAGGAATACTAGATGAGCTGGACTGCCACCAAGCATGTCTGGACATTGAAATGTTTGCTCAGACATGGATTTACTTTTTTTTTTTAAGCTGAAAGTGCCTGTGGCCTAAGAGTAGTAACTCAAGATTAGACAAAACATAGCTTCCTCGAAAAAGTATAGAACAGAGTAAGAGACTTCCTCACATTGTCACAGAAGGGCTATTTCAGCTCAGTCACAACCACATTACCTACATTTTCATTTTCTGTGAAGTAAAATGAGAGACTCTAGTTTCCTAACTTACTGTCATACTGAAAGCATTGTTTGATATACTACATACTGGTTCATAAGAGTTACTGTAAACTGCAGCAAGAAGCCAGTGTTAGTGTGACTATGAATTTCAGTTTAATCTCTAGGGAAATATAGCTTAAGTAGCACAGTGTTGCCTGCACAAAGTTCCAATGTTCTTTCAATAGATTATCAACCTGTACACACAGCTACCTGTAACCCAGAGGCCAGGATATTAAAATGTTTTTTCAAGCCAATTTGCTTATCCATCTGCCCTTGTCACAGTATGGATGGTTACACAGGAATCATGAAATACCTGAATTTTGTTTGCTGAGTTAGAAGCAGTATTCTATAGGAAATTAAGAACAATTAAGAGCAGTTTTCCACATTTCTTGTCTCTGAGTCTCAAATAGTTTCAGTGGAGTAATTACCTCCCATTAAAGATGAGGATACAGTTACCATCCAAGACAAATGCAATGGTATTTCCACTGAAAGCATGTAACAGTTTTCTATGTCATTTTCCTTTTGCAAGTCAAGATATGTATAGTGACTAAATCATGTCCTCTACTTCATAGACTCTTTTGACTTTGATTCCGTATCTCTTCTTTAATAACAATTACATTATCAGAGATAAAATATTTATCTGTCTGAATCCCCAAAGGTTCTGATACAGGGGAAAAACTCCCACAAAATGATTGTTAATAAGAATACGTGGGCAAAAAGCTACCAGAGTAGCAAAGAAGAGAGATGGGGTGCAGAATGGGGAATAAATAAATGAATAATCAGCAGTACAGACTACTGACAAGCTAAAGCTTTTTTTTTCCTGAAAGGACACCAGCGGAAAAAGTCTCTGGATGACCCTGGATTTGTAAACTATGCAAGACAAAACTCTGGGAACAGATTAGTTGGCAATGGGGTGTACAGCAGCTAGGCACTTCAGATAGACACAAGACCACTTGAGCAGCACACTCTGTGGCATCATCCATAAAACTGGTGAAGCAAGGCAATGCAGAAACTAGAATAAACACTAATCTAAAACCACATGTGCTAGATAACATTTTTAGTATTGGACATTTAAAAAAAGAGAATCTATATAAATCCTAACAAAGACACCTAAAGTATTCTTACCTGCCCTTTTGCATCCTCTGGCATGGATTTGATATGCATCCTCTTAAGACATCGAATAACACCATCATAGAACTGTACTGTGAATGTTCCTAGAAAAGGATTGATGTAATCACTGTGAGTAGTCAAGAAACAAACACACCTTGTTACTGTGAAAGCTTCCACAAAATGTTGTAGGTTACATGAACAAAGTAACCAGGTGTTACATAGAGTCAGGACTGAGAATTTAAAGAAAATACAATTTACAGACTCAATGAAACCCTGCTTCTGTATTGCTGCTCTCTAGAATTAAAGAATGGTAGGGGTTGGAAGGGACCTTTAGAGATCATCTAGTCCAACCGCCCTGCAGAAGCAGGATCACCTAGATCAGGTCACATAGGAACATGTCCAGGTGGGTCTTGAAGACTTCCAAGGAAGGAGACTCCACAACCCCTCTGGGCAGCCTGTGCCAGGGCTCCCTCATTTGAACAGTGAAAAAATTTTACTTGTGTTTCTCTGGAACCTCTTACGTTCCAGCTTGTACCCGTTGCCACTTGTCCTATCATTGGGCACCACTGAGAAGAGTCTGGGTCCATCCTCCTGGCACCTGTCCTTTACATATTTTTAAACATTAAAGAGGTCACCCCTCCTCTCTTCCAAACTAAAGAGCCCCAGCTCCCTCAGCCTTTCATCACAAGGGAGATGCTCTACTCTCTTCATCATCTTTGTGGCCCTGCGCTGAACTCTCTCCAGTCGCTCCCTGTCCTTCTTGAACTGGACTGGACACAAGATTCCAGATGCAGTCTCCTGAGGGCAGAGTAGAGGGCAAGGAGAATCTCTCTCTTTAAACTAGAGTAAAAAACCTCAAGAGTAAGAAAGTTCTGCTTTAATTAGAAATAATACTCCATTGTGAAGTACTGCATCTAAGGTGTTTATTTCCTTATTTCCATTGTTTTTCTTCAATAAACGTAACTTTAATGAGACCTACTTTTCCTAGAACAACTCCAAAAATTTATCATTAGTCTAAATCAACAACAGTACAAAATAATTGCAACTCTGTGCACAGAATATTCTTCTCATCACTGTGGAAACATTAAGCATTTTGTATTCCAGGAGAAATTCCAATTCTAATTCCATACAAAGACAAATCTCTAATTAAATTTGATAGAATAGAAATATTTTCACTTAATATTGAGGCAGTGAAGAAAACTTTCTACACGACACTTAAGCAGACCACAAGATAGAGTGTAGCATATGCACACAGTCCTTACCCACAGACCGTACAGGGATACATACCCTCTTTATTAATTGCTTCAATCTTTGCAGGGTAATACCGACAGTCTGTCCAACGAGCTAGGACTTCTTCTCCAGGTTTAAAATCCTATTTTATACAAATGTAATCATTAATATTTTTATCATTTAGATTTTTTTCTTTACAAGAACTACATTATGTGCTAGAGAGATTTAGTATAGGAAAATAAGTAGAAAAGTTGCTAAAAAGAGAGTCAAAGACAAAAGAAATGTGCCACTTACAACAAACTCTTCATCATCTTTCAGTCCTTCTTTCCTCAATGCTGGTCTCTCCAAGGGTCGCAACCTATTGCTGTCCCAGTAAATCCACTCATCGTAGCGATGACTCCAACGTTCAAAATGGACCAACATCTTCCCCTCTTCATAATCTATCTTCTCAATACGAGATGGATACCTTGAACAGAAAATGTAAGCTGATCTCAAAGCTTTTTCAAAGTCTTTCATTTTTTTTAGCATACAACAGTGCCATTCAGAAAGTTGTATTAACACCTTGTGCTGAAAAATCTCCAAGTCTGAAAAAGACGAACGTACTACACTGATAGTAGGATAACAGTTTAAGAGTTATCTACACACATCGGTGATACGTCATCAGCTTCATCCTAGTCAGATAATTACACACAAATTTAAAACTCAAACTCCTAGACCAAACAGCCTGAAACTGGCATTATAAGTTTGTGCTTATCAGTTTTAAAATCCATGTATATCTAAAGCAAAACCGTGACAAAGTTCTTGGTTGCTTGGGGACAGAAAGGATACAAAATAGTTTTATGAGTACGTTCCTTCCTTTTATCATATTAAATGTTTCAAACTATACCACCGATTTCAGACAAATCTGAGCAACTAATCAAAGCTAGAAGTCCAGAGAACATTCTTACTCAATCTAAGCTGCTTACTAACTTACAGATAAGCTTCCATTATTCTACTGCCATTAGTTTTTAACAGTCATCTCTCTAACTCCACATGCACTAAAACAAATATGTCATACTTAATTAACATCTCAATTTCACTCTCAGTAAACATTTTATGCGCTCGATTAGCACTGAGCCACAACTACATCAAGTCTTAGGCATCTAACTTTGGGCATACCATATATGTAGTTTAGGAATCATAAAGCTTGAAATGGTATTTGTAGGGGGAAAAGGAAAATTTCTCCAACTACAGTAATTATTACTCAGTCTTACTATTTCTGGTTCATCAGAGTGATATAATTCCACCAAAATTATTAGATCCTATTATTTCCACTGTATGAAATGCAGAGAAAAGCAGAATGAGACAGAATTCAACTCCTTCCACCCTCCACAAACGAACTGAAATGGATTGAAAAGGGCAAAGAACCTCCTAAAAAAAGGAACTAGATCATCAAATTCTTTTCAGTTTATATTAGGGATGGTCTAAAGTTAACAAAACATGTATTGAAAAAAAAAAAAAGACCACAGCAAAAGGACAGCTGTCTTTCACTTTCATTAAGAAGCAACCTGCTTTTCTAACAAAGCACTACCGTGGAACAATGCTAACAGCGCAGAGCTTCAGCAACCATGACCAGTCCTACTGCAAATTCCATGAGCTGGAAACACAACTGAAATATGCAGGAACCCTGTCAACATTTTCAATTTTGAACACTTTCTCTCCAAAACACTGACAGAGCTGATAAGGGAGTCTTTAACACTAGGTTCAGATTAAAATGTAATTTTACAGGAAGTACAGGCTTTCCCTATTTCCTGGTGACTAAAATGGAGCATTAAAACAAAAGGTGTCAAACTCAATTAAATCCATTTTTCCACACTTACTTCAGCTGCAGTGATGCATACAGCTTCCCAACATCTAAATAGTTCAGGAGCTGCTGAAGAAGAAATGTTTTTTCTATGTTACTACTGCTACAACCTCACCCACATTTCGTCCTCACATCAGAATGCAGGTAGTTCAATCTCCTGTTGCATTTCTTCCATCCACACATTTCAGAAAAGCAAGATATTTTCACAGCTATTCTTTAAGTTCCCAACAACTTCTCATTGAAGTTTAAAACAAAATCTTACTCTCAAACTGACACTCTATTAAAAAAATCTTTTAAGACAGAACTCAATGAGATTTCTTTCAAAGGAGCCACAGATCAACTCTCTTTCCCCTTCTACATAAATTGGCAACAATCTAACAAGAAGAGTGAAGCTGATGATATATTGTATGAAAACAGAAAGTAAAATCCATAGGTCAAAAGCTGAATCCCATCATCAGCATTTTAGTTTAAATTTGAACAAGGTTTCAAGAAAATAAGTCAGTCAGAAGCTGGTTTTCCTAAGCCTTGCCTCTGATGATGCTCTCTTCTGAAGTCCACATGCTGCTACATTTAGAAATTTTATTACATTTCTTACTATTTTTTCACCTTCCCCAGCGTTCCAATTTTCAACTTCCTCTGATTAGACATAAAGCCTCAGAATAAGTAGGAAGAGTAGCAAAGTAGTAAAGTTAATTACCAGCGCAAATGTATAAGTAACAATGTTGCCTAAATAAGTTCCAACTAGAAGTAAAGGATAACATGAAAAAACAGGGAAAACCAAAAATGCACCAGCACCAAAACTGCAGTAGTGAAATGGAAGACAGGAATAACAATGCTTTCTCAATACATTTAGAAATCTCATGTTTATCACGTGCCAGGACAGATAGCAATGCGAAACTTCAGTTATTTTACAAAATTCAATGACTATCACCCCAAAGACAGAATTTTCCTTTTGCTACACATTTACAACACAATCTGTTCTCGTTCTGGTGCTACTCTGTAGCCATTTTCTTGCTGCATTTTTATTGTTTTATGGCTGGTAGCTTTCACGGGCCATCACGGCAAAGTCACCATTCCACCCACTGTGTGTAGAATAAAACAGGAGGGATAAATTGGCAAAATATGGTACATAGTCCTGGAAGTAGAAAACTGAACGTGAGGAGGAAATTAATTACAAAGTAAGGTTTAGAAACAGATAGAAATGAAGACTGTTTTAATAAAAATTCATCATGTCAAGAACCAAAACATTAATATATATGGGAAAAAAAAAAAGAGAAAAGCAAAGCTAGCCTCAGTTAATAAAAGAAGACATGCAGAACATTAAGTTTTGTTAGGGATCACTCAACAGAGGAAACACAGCATCAGCTATTTATTGGTTAATTTCTCCTGGATAAACAGAATTTCCAATATAGAAGTCTTTTTAATATGCCATTATCAGCTCTGAACCACAGTCCATTAGATCAGGTTTGCACAGTTAAATCTTATAATAAAGCAATGGCTTTATTTCAATAATTTGCTACTTCAATGTATGTGAAGACAGTGGTTGCAAGATGAATAGAGCCAGAACTCCAATCTTCAGAGAGGGACGATTTACCAAATCTCTGAACCATCCAAGCTATATGTGATTGGTTATTAGCCAATCGCAAAACAATTTTGTGTGAGTTTAGCAACAAGCTTTTACCCTCAATATCCACTAAATTTAGCCACACAACGTGCCACAAACATGTGTAAACACTAATATTTCACAATACTCATCCCACAGTGGGAAAGAGCAGAGCATACATATAAAAGAATTTACTATCGTCATTTTTTCACTGCACAAAAATATTAAGTTTTGTACTTTTATGGAAAATAATAAGTTTCATAAATTGCAAAATTACACATATTTCAAAAGCAAGTATGTATTCCCTGCTAATAAAAGATAAAATAGCATCATAAGTGTTTTAATGCATCTTTTAAAAGAATTCTACTGACAATGCATACAGAAAAGCTTTGACTATGGCTAAAAGCAATGTTTATATTTATTCTGTAAAAAGGTTAATATGACAATGGTTTATCTCATACACATGAGAAATTTTATGTAGAAGTTCCTTCCATTGCAAAGCTATGAGTAGGCATTATGAAGAAGTACTACAAAGTGGAATATGAACATCAGTCTTTAAGTGCTGAAGTGTAACGATGCCCAAGGCCCAAACAACATTTCCACCATATTAATTCTCCCTGTTCAATCCCAGCAAGTACTTCACACACTAAGTGATGAGAATTAATTTGGTACACAATTAGATTTTCCAACATTTGTTCAGCACAAGCAAGAAAAATATATTCTAAAAAAGTCTTTACTTTTCACCAAAAAAACCCCAAACAAACCTAAAAAACAGACTTTCAGACATTCTGTTTTTTCAGACATTGCAGTTCAATAAAAGTGGTCTTTCTATGGGAAGAAACAATAACCTGCAAGTTTTCAGTGTGTTTTTAAAATAACATGCTGATAACATGCTGTATTTTTTTATAATCCAAAATCAAGTCTCATCCAAATGAGATAGTTTTGCTCTTGTTTTTTAAGGAGAGAACAGGAAAACTAGAAAACTATCATTAGCTGGCAGACTCTGCCCAGTTCACATATTGCATGCTCTCCATTCTCAGGTTCCAGTGATTCTGGCCAATAAGAATCATGCAATATCTTGGTAAAGCTGTTATGTTTAATATGGATTACAAAACATCGATTATGAAGCTACTGGTCAAACAACAGCAATGCTCCAAATTTCATAGAGGAAAAACTAATGGGAAACTTCTAGTTTTTATTTCTTGACAGTGTAAAAAAAACCACTGTTTTCAAATCAATATCTGGCACTTATGGGACAATCAGTAGAGCACCAGTGCCACAAAAGACATAATAAACCAGGGAAAAAAGGAAAAGATGCATCTTTAAATATATCAAGTTTGCAGATTGTCCTCCTTGCAGGAGCTAACAGCCAAAGAACCAGTCTCACACATGGGCATGTACTTGCAGAAATGTGCAGTTCTAATTCCGTTTCATTTGCTGTGTCAGTCAGAGGCATGGGGAGGTGTACAGATGTATCAGTTTTTATATGAGATCTTAAGATAATTCAAGTTGGAAGAGACCTAAGAAAGCCTCTAGTGTGACTTCCACTCAAAGAAAGGTCAGCTATGGGATCAGACCAGGTCTTCCAGAATTTTATCCATATCAGTCTTGAAAATCCCCAATGGTGGAGACAACACAAACTCCCTGGGGCAACCTAATCCACTGATCAACTGTCCCATGGAGAAAAAGATTCTCCTTGTACCTAACCTCTTGCCCTCCAACCATGCACTACTGTGGAGAGCTTAGCTAAGTCTTCTAGATGACACAGCTGTAGGTTTGAAAGGCTACTAGTGGGTCTCCTGAAGCCTTCCCCAAGCTTAACAAGTCCAGTTTCTACATGCTCTCTTCACTGGTCATACACTCCAGGTCTCTGATCATCAGTCAATTTCATCTCACTTCCTATCTGCTGACAAATGAACACATTGATTTCAATTGGAGATGCATTTTATAGTTTGTTTTAGTGAATTTAAATGTAACAAGTGGTACAAATTCATACTCTGCAACAGTATACTGCTGCACTTGATAAAGGAGCAATTCCAGTTACCTCCACAATAAAACAAAAATAAACACGCTCATTGACAGTCTGTCTTTGCCAATCAACTTTAACCAGGCTTTTTTCCACTCTGTAATTGTAAATATCAAATGATACCAGTGACCCAAACCTTGTCTGCAAAAAACTTGCTAATTCAGAAGTACAAGAGTTTTCAGTAAGGTACACAATACCCTCTCCAAGGTTACAGAATTCAAACAAAACACCAGATGCTATGATATGAATTTCAGCAACTACTGCACAGATGAAAAATTAAGACCTGTACAAGTGCCTCAAAGTAATTTTTTTCCATCCTCTAGAAGCCTTTCTTGATGAACATTTTAACTGGTCATGAACACTGGATCTTTATATGACAGCAGGCTTTCCAAAAAATGCAGAAAAAAATTAAAACCCTTTCAAAGGCTATTTTTCAGCAAGTGTTCTCAATTTGCTCCTTGTAGGAAAAAAGAGCTAAGCAATTCACTCTTCAATTTTGGTTTTGTTAAGGAAATATAAAGGGATTTCATGTAAGTTTAGCAACTTTCTTTTCTTTGAAATATGATTTCTGCATGCAGATGAGGGGAATGTATACAGTTTATATAGACAGAAAGAATTTTTAAGACATGCACCACCTCCTCAAACAACAGAAAGCTAAGGAAAAAAGATGTTCCCATGGACTGTTATTCTAGCCTGTGATATCCTAACAATCACAGCAGTCTTGCTCTAATAAGCTCTCTGTCTGGTTACACAAATAAATATTATTTCATTTGAATTAACAGTCTTGCTTTCAGTGTTAACCTAACCACAACTTTCTATTCCTGTATATGGCACCACAAAAGCTTACGCGCATTGAAACTTGATGAATCAATTCCTAGATGGTGAACCAATCCCTAGACAGTTCAGGATCAATTCTAGTCTGCCAGAAAGTAGAAAGTAACTTTGCTACAGAGCTTGCAACAGGGCCCACACCTGACAAGGCCAAACTTGGACAAGTGATCCATAATTGACAATCGATCCCTTCCTGTGAAACACTTGGACAGATCTGATACAAACAGTACACTGGATAGTCAGTGGACACACAATTAAGCTGAAGCTAGTTCTACATATTTTCATGGATTCATAGAATGGTAGGGGTTGTAAGGGACTTCTAAAGATCATCCAAACCAATCCTGCCAAAGCAGGTCCACCTAGATCAGGTCACACATGAATGCATCCAGGTGGGTTTTGAGGACCTCCAGAGGAGATTCCACACCTGTGCCTGTGCCAGGGCTCCTTCACCCTCATAGGAAATACATTTTTCCTCAAGAGGAACTTTTTGTGTACCAGCTTTTTTCCATTACCCCGTCTTGTCACTAGATACTATCAAAAAAAGGGATGCCCCAATCTCCTGACATCCACAATTTAGATATTTGCAATTATTAATGAGATCCCCCCTGCAGTCTTCTCTTCTCAAGACTAAACAGCACCAGCTCCTGGTGCCTCACAAGGAAGATGTTCCAGTCCCCTGATCATCTTAGTGGCCTTTCGTTATCTAGTTACATTAACCAAATATCTCTAGTCTATCTATTTGAAAAGTTCTATTCAAATTATTTTATTTTTATAGCACTATTCAGACAGTTTCACAAAGTTGGCATTCAGTTATAGAAGCAGTGTGCTGAGCATCTGCTCTAGAGCAACAAGAACTGTTCTGTAAATCACATTTTCCTTTAGACACCACTTATAAAACAAACACTTCCGCTATCACTAAAATCAAAGCTCTAGAAATAAAAAGTTTAAGTCAACTTTTTATACAGAGTATAATACTACTGGAGTAAACACATAACTAATATATCTTCTCTATCCAATAATTGGAAGTTAGAACAATTGAATATTTGCATGAACATGTTTAGCTCTCCAGGAATGCAACACAAAAGCAGGTATAGGCCTCTACTTTTCCTAGCCCTAATTAATCAGAAAGTAGCTAAGAAAAAAAATGAGTGGAAGCATCAACTTCCTCTGACATCTACTTCGACAAAATGAGGGACTTCCTTGAAGGTCTTATGTTCCTATGCGACCTGATCTAGGTGAACCTGCTTCTGCAGGGGGGTTGGACTAGATGATCTCTAAAGGTCCCTTCCAACCCCTACTATTCTGTGATTCTATGACTTTTCAAACAGAAATAGCATGGCTGGCATGCATCATGAAATTAGCTCACCTGCATTAATAAAACTTTGACTAACAATTTCTTGCAAAAGAAAAGCTCCTTTCATAGTACACATGCTGTGCAGCACGTCCTTTGTGCCCACATATTTCCATCTTATAAACCTGACACTTCCTCACAATGGGTCTGTGTGACACAGTTTTAAGACCTTAATTTCTCCAACTCTTGGATACAATCATACCTACTGCATGGACTCCAGATAAGGATGCCTTCTCTCTTTTAAAATAATTTTTTGAACCTATGAGGTGCAATAACTGGATATAAAATAAATGCAGTTACATGTCTTTGAACTAAAACAAAAGAGCCGCAGAAGTTTGCCATGTTAACATCATCACCATCATGTACAGGACACTGCATTCCACACTACTCTGGAAATGCTTTTTGCTTACTATGTCTGCACAAGCAACGAAAAGCATATAAATTAAAAGTTTATAGAATCACAGAATGGTAGGAGTTGGAAGGGACCTTTAGAGATTCTCTAGTCCAACCTAGATCATTCTCTAGATCCACCTAGATCAGGTGGCACAGGAATCAGGTGGCACGGGAACATGTCCAGGTGGGTTTTGAAGACCTCCAGAGAAGGAGACTCCACACCCTCCCTCAGCAGCCTGTGCCAGGGCTCCCTCATCTGAACAGTAACATAGTTTTTCCTTATGTTTAAATGGAACTTTTTGGGTTCCAGCTACTTTCCATTACCTCTTGTCCCGTCACTGGCTACAATAGAAAAAAGTGATGCCCCAACCTCCTGATAGTCATCATTTAGATATTTGTAAATATTCATGAGATCCTCCCTCAGTCTCCTCTTATCTCTTCTTAAAAGTTTAGTTTCATTTCTGGAAAGAATACTTCCGTAAAAGCTGCAAGATTTAACAGAGTTCTTATGTCTAAATTTATAAGGTTCACAGGTAAAACAGTCAATAAATAGCTGTACAATGGCTTATAATAATACATCAAAACATACAATATACATGACATCATTATGTTCTTAGCAAACACTGCTCAATGCCTTCCATACCATTTTTGTAAATAGTCCAGTGCCTCCAAACGAGCACCAATCTCAAATGTGATTCCAGGACGATTTGGAGGCTTTTTACTCATCTTGATATTTTCTTTTCCACTACCTTTGAAGGGAAAAAAAAAAGCCACATTAAAACACATGATGTAGTCTAAAACATGTCACTTACAGTAAATAAATTCCAGAGGATGGAAAAATATGTGAAATTCCTATCCTGACTTTCCATTAACTGCTTAGTTTTCAGAAGTGCAGTCAAAGCCCAAAGAAGGCATTAAAAAAGTTTCATTCCCTTTTACTGAGAAGTTATTCCCTTCTAAAGAAACCCATCATCAACTTAAAGTCAAACATTTCTCTTTTTTGTTTAAAAAAAAGCGAGTGTTCATCTCTGGAACTGTACTACACTGTAATTCCCTGACATCTTTTTAGACCATAGTTTTAAGTTACCTAGAGTCAACGTGTGTCTCTGGTGTGGAAAAAGGCCATAAACCAAGACAGACTTACCTTATCAAAACTAGAAATTAAAAGATAAACATGGCCTAAAAGCCAGGCAAGATAAAACTATCAAAACCAAAACCTGTCAAACAAAAAAGCCATCTTCAGACTTTCTACGAGCTCTTCAGTCCTATTCACAGTACTAAGTTTAATTATCAAGTGCCTTTTAATGTCTTTTTGACAATTCAGTCACTATGAAAAAAACACTTCTCTGTCCGACTACTACCGCTATTACCGTGACTTTCCTATGTACTACCTTTCACACCGCGCAGCACAGTGTGGCTTGCCGTTGGGGCCGCAGGCAGCTGCATACCTACTGATGAGCAGGGGTGACAGGCTGCAGGGCCAGACCCTCCAGGTACGGACGGCGAGAGGAACGGCAGCCAGACCCCAGTTTCTATCGGGGCTGCCCTGACAACGCCGGGGGTGTGCTCAGGAACAGCCACCTCGGAGGCGGCGGCCCCCCTGAGGAAGCCCACGCCTCTCTCCGTGCGCGGCACACACAAAGGGGTCCACCGCAGCCAGGCTGGGAGCGCGGGAGGGCCCCCGGCCAGCGGGGGCTGAGCACTCCTGCAGGCCCAGGGGACGACGCGAGCGGCCGCGGTCAGGGCTCGGCTCGGCTGGGCGCAGAGAGGGCCGCGGCCGGCGTCGCGCCAGGCCCGGGTGCTGTGAGGGGGGCGCCGGCGCCCCGCGCCGCACCGGGCCCGCCCGGAGCGGGCCATCGCCCGGGGGCCGCCCGCCCCGCCGCCTGCGCGCCCCCCCCTCCGCGCTCCTTACCGCCTCCTCCGAGTTACAAGGCAGCGGCGCGGGGCCGGTGGCGGCCCGCAGCCCCGGCGCGGCGCCCGCTGCTCCCGCTCGGCGCGGCGCGGGGTGTCCGGCGCGGCGGCCGCCCTCACAGCCCCATCCTCCCCGCGCCCCGCCGCCGCGTCACCACCCCGCGACGCGCCCGTGAGGCGCAGCCCGGCGCCGCCATGCCACCGCCCCCGCCACGTGACTGCGGAGCCGCCGCCGCGTGACAACGGGCGGGGGGGGGGGGCGGTGGTGAGGGAGACAAAGGGAGGCGGCGGCGCGCGTGCGTGGGGCCTGGCCGCGGCGTGCGCCTCCCGGCGGCCGGGACGGGGCGCGGGTGCAGCCGCGGCCCTCAGAGCCCGTCAGCCTCCGGCGTAAAAACGGCGGAGCGGGAGAAAGGGGTTGTGGGTGGCCCCTGAAGTGGCAAAAGCTGACGAGAGGCTCGGAGCCGTGGCCTCCTCGCAGCCCACGTTTTCCTCCCTCCCGTACACATGAAACCCTCATCAGCTCTTCAGACGGGGTTTCTCGCTTTTATTCTTGCCCATCTGGTGGGTTTGCGAGCGGCTGGGTGCGTGCTTGGCTGCTGCAAGGAGCCGTCCCAACCCTTTCACACTCAGGATGGATCTGGGGATGGTGCAGGCTTGGTCCAGCTGGGCTGGATTTACAGCTGTTACAGCTGTTCAGCTGCTAGTCGCTCTCGCTGGTCCCACTGATGAGTTATTTTCTCCCTCCCTGGCTGCACATTAAACCCCAGGGCTTCTTAATGGCTGCTGTCAGCTTTGCTGTTTGCTGTGCTGCCTATCACTTTGTTTTGCTTTGCCTGGGAGACCTTTGATAAAAGCACTTGGCCTTGAGCCATAGCTGGCATTTGTCCCTGCGCTGCTGCCATCCCAGAACTCAAGGAACCATCTCATAAGAGAACTTCCTTCTCTTCTTCTCCAGGACAGATATTTCCAGTCTTCTTGTAATGGCAAGATCAGCATCATCACATCCCCATGGATGTGATCAGTAAGATAACAGTCAAGTCTCCAGCAGCTAACAAGAAAGAAATGCAAGCTTTCCTAGGCATAATGGGTTTCTGGCGACTGCATGTTGTGAGTCAGAGCTTGTGAGTTGTCTTTATCAAGTGACCTGAAAAAAGAACTTTTGAGGTGTATTGGGGTTTCATGGCAAGGTTCTGGTAGCAAGAGGACAACAGGAGTAGCTTCTGTGAGAAGATGCCAGAGGCTTCCCCCATGTCCAATAGACCAAATGCAGCCAGTTCCAAGATAGACCCACTGCTGGTCAAGGCTGAGCGCATCTGTGATAGTGATCACAGATATTTATTTGATACAATATGTTTAAGGGGAAAAAAAGCCATGCTGCATAGTGGCTGAGAGAAGTGTGAGAAAATGTGAGAGAAACAACTGCAGAGAAAAAGGAGGGGGAGGATCTACTGCAGGCATTGGAGCAGAAGTTCCCCTGCAGCCTGTGGTGCAGCCCATAGTGAGGCCCTGCCCTTGCAGCCATGGAAGCCACAGGAGAGGAGAGACCTACCAGCGACCCTATGCTGTAGCAGGTGAATGTGCCTAAAGAAGACTGATCCTATGGGAAGACTGTGCTGGAGCAGGCTCCTGGCAGGACCTGTGAAACCTTAGGAAGAGAGGCCCACGAGTCAGGTTTTCTGTCAGGATTTAGGACTCTGTAGGGGACCCACACCAGAGCAGATGGTGGACTGAAGCCTGTGGGAAGAACCAACGTTGGAAAAGTTTGTGGAGAATCATCTCCAGTGGAAGGGACCCCATACAGAATCAGGGGAAGAGAGGGAGGAGGAAGGAGCAAGCAGAGACGTGTGATATACTGACTGCAACCCCCGTTCGTCATGCCTCTGAGCCACTTGCATGGAGGAGATGTAGAAAATCAGAAGTGAGTTGAGCATGGGAAGAAGGGAGGAATGGGGGGAAGGTGTTTGAAGATTTTATTTATCGGTACCTTACTCTGACTTTTGATTTGCAGTTTATTAATTTCCCCAAGTCAAGTCTGTTCTGCCCGTGACGGTAATTGATGAGTGATCTTTCCCTGTCCTTAACTCAACCCATAAGCCTTTCCTGATATTTACTCTCTCCTGCCCAGCGTAGGAGGGGGACTGGTAAGAGTGGCATTGGTGGGCATCTTGTTCTGCACTAGATGTTCATAGGAAGTGAAATTTCATATGAGGAAAGGCTGCGGGAACTGGGGCTGTTTAGTCTGGAGAAGAGGAGATTGAGGGGTGATCTTATTAACATATATAAATATCTAAAGGGTGGGTGTCAGGAGGTTGGGACATCCCTCTTTTCTATAGTAGCTAACAACAGGACAAGGGGTAATGGGATGAAGCTGGAACACAAAAAGTTCCACTTAAACATAAGAAAAAAATATTTCACTGTGAGGGTGAGGGAGCCCTGGCACTGGCTGCCCAGAGGGGTTGTGGAGTCTCCTGGAGGTCTTCAAGACCCACCTGGACATGTTCCTATGCGACCTGATGTAAGTGACTCTACTTCTGCAGGGGTTTGGACTAGATAATCTCTAAAGATCCCTTCCAACTCCTACCATTCTATGATTCTAAGTGTCCCCGCTATACTTTATGTAACCAATACTACCAAGAGTAAGTGGGCAGCATTGATTGTGCAAAGGGCTCAAATGGGGAACCCCCACTGTGCATGAATCTTGGAAGAGGTCAGAGTTTGGCCAGGAGGCACAGATTTCAGAGCATCACCTGAGGAGATGGCTCAGGCCCAAGAGTATAATAAATTAGCAAAAAATGAAATGCAATATGCTCTGTTTACCAATGGATTCTATTGTGTTGTTTGAAACCATCTGATGTGGAAAGGAGCTATGTGGAGCACAAATCATGGGCCAAATTTATTGATTAGACTTCTTATGGACAGCTGGAAAATATCCCACAGACTAAAGGAATGATGTCAGTGTTGTATGTTGAAGAATGAGGAGGAGGTTTATGACTGATGGGGATGTATTGGAGAGTGTAGGACTTGAGTATGGTGCAAATAGCATGGAACAAGGAGTGGAGATTGTACTGGGTCTGGGTAGGACAGACTTAACTTTCTTCATAGGCATCTGAATAGTGCTATGTTTTGGATCTGTGGCTAAAACAATGTGGATAACACACTGATGTGTTGACTATTGCTGAACAGCATTTGCACAGCATTAAGGCTTGGGTTTGGTTTTTTTCCCCCACTCTGCCCTTGCAGCAAGTTTCCAAGGGGTGGGCAAGAGACTGGGAAGGAACACTGACAGGACTGTTAACTTGAATTGGCCAAAGGAGAATTCCATGCCATAAAACATGAACCTCAGCAAGAAAACTTGGGACAGAAGAAGAATGATTGGTCTTTTGTCTTCCAAGGTAGCTGTTTCTGGGAGACTAGCTGGGCATGGGTCTGCTGGTAGGAGGTAGTTATTGCATTGCTTATGGTTTTTTGGGTTGGGCTGTTTGGTTTAAGGTTTGTGGTTTTGTTTTTTTTGTTTCCTTCACTTGTTAAACTGTCTCTCTCTGGATCTATAAACACTCTCACTTTTGTTTTTTCTTTTCTTTCCTCCATCCCACTATAGCGGACCGTGAATGGGTGGCTGTGTGGGCTGCTGTCTGAGCTCAACCCACCTGCTTTGTTTAGTCCCTGCAAGGCTGCTTCCCACTTGAAAAGGGAGACTGTGCAGGGAGATATTTTAGAGTGTTTATTTGCTACAGGATATTTTATTCTTTTGATTTTTCCCAGTTCCCATTTTCTGGATGGTGGTGGCAACCAGAAGAGACTGAAAGAGAAAGGAGGCTTGAAGAAAAAGAAAGCAAACAAAATGAAATGCAGAAGCCAGATCTTTTTTTTTCTCTCTTTAGTTAAATTATTGCCAATACATTCATTTTAATTCTCCAGCTTTTACTACTCTGAGTGTAGTTTTGATGAAAGCTTTTGTTTAGAGGGTTTGTTACAGGATGGTGAGGGTTTTGAAGTGGTAACAAGACCTCTCTGAGTAGCAATGAACTTGCAGCATCAGGATGCTGTTAGAGAAGTGAAGGTGCTTCTGTCCAAGGAGAGGGAGATGGGGGAAGATATAAGAGGTAGTGAGGATGAGACTGGGTATATATGGGTAGTTAAGTCATGCTCTGTTGTTTGCTGGAGGCTGTCTGGGTTATGCTGTGGTGTAAGAAAGGCTCAGATCAATATGTGGCACCTCACTGCTGAGGCTGTCAGGAGAGGGAGGCAGAGCTGAGGGCAGGCTGCAGAGGTACAGCAGGCACCAGGTGTTTGGTCAGAGGGGCTTACAGCTCACCTGCACACACAAACAAAGCAGCACAGTGAGACAACAGTAAGAGAAGGAGCCCAAATAATGCCTTGACCCAGCAGCTCCCAGAAGCCATCAGCCCATTTCCTCAATCCTCAAGGAGCACAATGGCAGGTGGGGACCTAAATGAAGTACTCACAGGAAGGGACATCCCAATGCAGGGTAGTTGTGACTCCTACTATGCTGCCTGCTGAGCAGCAAACCTACTTGTGGTCCAGCAGCACAGGACAACATTTTGTGGCACTATTATCAGAATGCATGGAAATCAAGGACCCTCAGTCAGTGTCCCCATTTACATACTGCCATTTCAGGTGTACCCCCCTTTGCCCTGCTGCACCTCTGAGGGCATCTACTTTATGGCAGCCCAGAGCTGCCTACCCTGGTGTTTCCCCCACCCTGCCAATGGCCCAGAACCCCATTTCAGCTACTATGTTCTACCATAAAGCCAGTGAGGAGCAACTTTGTCCAAGAGCCTTTTTTTATTCTCTTAGCACAAAACCATCTCTGGATATTTAGTCTCATCTCCTAGGAAAACAGGGCTTACGTGTCTGCATTGCATGGCTGCCTTCCATTTTTCCTTTCTCCACTGCTAAAACTTCTGCCTTACTTTGGATTTGACAGAGAAACAAAAGTCTCATCAAATTGTTCCAACCTGTTTTGTTAAAATGCTCAGCTAGCCAGGGAAGAGTGACTGTGTTGACCTCTCCATGACAGAAAGGGGCAATGCTTTCTCTCCTTCCAAAACTAGAACATCACAAAGCAAAGATGCAGGAAGGGATATTTCATTACTTCTGCTCCTCACAAAATTTAGTGGTTAATCTTATCATGAAGCATGCCCTTAGTAGTGTGAATATTACGCAGACTGCAAATTGGAAACCAAACTGGACAGGAGATTTTATCTTGCCAGTCAGTGACTCATAAAGACTTGGAGGGGGAAGAGAGGATTTCATAATCAGCTGAGTATGAGCTCACGATGTGCTGTTGATGCTGAAAAGACTAATGCAGTCTTTGCAAAGCACATGCACATGGAAATACCGAGTAGGAGTAGAGAGGTGACATTATCACTGCACTTGGCACTAATACACTGTTACTAAAATAACTTACTGTTCAGAAAAGCCATCCAAAAACTGGAATGGTTCAGGAAAGATCTGGGAGAATGATAAAACACCTGGGGAAATAATATATTGTGGTGAGAGACCCAGACATCAGTTTGTTTATTTTGCCATTGATTTTTTCCTTGTGGGCGATCAGATTAGTCAGATATGGCAATCACAAAGTGACAGTTAACAGAATGAAACTACATCTTTGGTTTTACCCTTATTGTAGCAGGAAGGCAAATTTAAAGTGATTGCTGGTGTCTGCACAGCCTCAGCCTAGGAAACATGTAGCAGCACCTCTGCTCTGCTCTATCCATCTGTGTAAGCAGCTTGGTCACAGCCTGGCTCTGCTCTGTTGTCATCTGTCCTTTTCCTGCCACTTCCTTGGTCTATTTTGACACCTTGTCTGGCATCAGTTGCTATGTCCTTCTCTTGTTTCTGTGCCCTTCTTTTTCTTTCATCCCAGAAACTCCCTCCCCTTGAGAAATTCCTCCCTCCTTTGTGAAAGCTTCCACCATCTCACCAAACACTTCCTTTTAAAGCCCAAAATTTCCCACATACTGAGAAATATCTTGAAGTGGATGAGTTTTTGAGCATCTGGCCTTGTATAGGAAAAGAAAGTAGCTAACACTCATTGCCATAGACACCAAACAAAATAGTAATCCCATGGGTTTGGGGCACCAACCTCAGTCTTTCCCAGTTTTTAAAGACACTAAAGCTGGACATTTTTTACTCAGTTGCTTATTAGTTCTTTGCAGTATGCCTTTAACTCAATCAATGGTTTCTCCCAAAGAGCTGGCTGTTTGCTGATAGGTTTTACCACCACAGCATGCTGGAGAGGTGACATGAAGCTATAAAACAGAAGTAAGATTCCCTACTGGCAGTGTTTATTGTAAGGGTGAAGTACAATAAGATGAAGATACTAAAGAATGATGCTTGCTGAGGCCAGGTGGGTAATGAACTTTGTACTTATACAGGTAATTCCAATATTAGTGAAAGAATCCTAAATCCACACAAAGAAAGAGAAGAAAGAGCAAATGCTGACTGTTGATGGATGTTAAAGGAAGTCATGGGAGGCAGGTGAAGTTGCTGCTTACCAGTGTTACCTCCTGATGCTCTGTGTGGCTGGAAAGAAGCTGCTACCCACTCTGGATGAAGGCAGCTTTGCCATGCTCTGTTACAGCCTGGTTAAACCACTTTCTACATATCCATTTCCTATTTCCTGGGGACATACACAACATTCACTATGCTATGAATATTGTTTTGCAATGAATGTTAGACCTCTTGAGATTTAATCATGCTTTCGTCTTGGAAACAGTGCTGGGCAATGTGTTGCTTACTTCTGCCTTACATACTGCAGCCATATGTCTTGGATTGTGTTTGGTTTTAGGAGACATTCTATAGATTGGGACACATCAGTAAATATTTTACTGATGTCTCTCTTAAAGACTTGATGAGAACAGTATTGAACAAAAGCAGTGCTGATACCAGCTCAGTGCACTGATTTCCTAGATTATTTCCCAATGAGGCTGAAAATCTGCATATATTTTATGGTGTATCAACAGAGCAGTTGACTCCAAAACATATTCCAGTGGTAAGATTTCATGGTCTGCCACTTTTGAGAGTTGAAAAAAGGAAAAGGACAGAAGAAATGTCATGTCACAAGGAAGACTCTGTTGGAGTCACTGAGCACTCAGCAACAGGGTGTTTATCGCAGTCAATAGATTGGGGAGTCTGTAAGAGGAAAGGAGAGACTACTAGGCAAGTTACTGCAAAACATACAGCCTAGGGAGTACAGTTTTGTAGTCAGATTGACAATGTGAATATGTAGACAGAATTTACAACTTGAACTGAAGGAAAACAGAACTCCAAAACTCACATCAGTCCAACCTGGTGGAGTCCAGCAGTGAGAATGAAAAAAATGTATTTTCCTGTCATCTTTGTGGTCTTGTGAAATCTTGAGTGTCCTCAGGGGCTGAAGGGTGGTTGTCAATTAAGAGATTAGCTCTGAATGTCCAAACCTGCCTTTAAAATGCTTGCAAAGCAGTTGTTCATAGGAGGAGTCACTTGTTTCTTGATACTTGGCCATTGGGTCTGTGCTGGCATCACATGGACAGGTTCCTGGAAGGCTATCAGAGTCCTGGTCTCTGTCCTTATTTGCTTTGTAGGCAACATTCAAATCCTTGGTTTTATGCAATGCTGGATAGTATCCAAGCTATAAAACCACTCTGCCTACACAATCTTCCATTGGGTACCAATGCTGCCTGTGCCTTTTTCCTCTCTCTGGCAGTTGAATTAGTCCAGGACACTAGTTTCAATCCAGCTGGAAATGCGACAAGTATGACACAGGCATAGCTGGAAAAAATGCAAACAGTTCCAGAAAGGCCTGTGGACTCTTAGTGCAAGCTTTACAAATTTAGACTTTGCTTAAATACTGGCATAGAGGCAGAAAGGAATTCAGTCACTGTCAGACTACAGTGTTTATTTACATACAAACAGACAAATGATGAGTGCTGTGTAAAACAGCGTGGAAGACGGGCATTTTAAACAATGTTGTTAAAGTACCACTATCAATTGTTATTTGTCTTCATTTATGCACCAGTCAGTATGATTTATTATGGAAATGACCATGACATCACTATCATCAGTATTTTGGCAGGACCATTTTCTCAAGAACCAGAGGAACCAACACCTTCTTAACTGTAGATTCTCAGTCTATGTAAAGTGTACTATGATCCTTTAGAATGATTTTTTTTCTCCAAAAGCCTTTGCTGCACATCAATACAAGACCCTCCACTATTGGTCTGTGTGGATGACATCAGGACTGTCAGAGAAGACATCCAGGGTCTCAGATACACATCAACAGCATATCACCACCTCCAGGGGAACATTAATTTTAATTTGGAGACTGGTAATGTAACAAGCAAACTTCCAACCAAAGAGATAGATTTTGTGTGTCTAGTTAGAGCACCTAGGTGGTACCCTGAAGCTGTTTGTATCAGAGTGGCCTGTTCAGCTTTTATCCACCAAGGTGCTGCTATGCAGGTGGTCTGTCCAGCATGAACTGCAATGACATGGAAGACAAGGAATGTGAGCAATCAAGTTTCCACTTTAGTTTCTTCCTAGGTTGGCCACACCGTACTGGGTTTGAGCATGCCCTTTTATAACCTTTAGAGCTGACAGTGATCATTCTCTCCAGATTGTCCTACCTGGTTTAGTCCCTCTCAGTCTCGATGTCCTAAGATACTGCATGTAGATTTGTGCTGGAAGCATGATGACCTGCTAGCCTAGGCTCCATGAACACACACCCTGACGCCTCAAGCCCAGTTCCCTCTCATTCACCATTCAGACCAGTGATTAGTACATTAACATTTCTATTCTCTGCAAAAAAGATGCTGCTAGAGTACAGCTGGCCAACTCCTGGCTCTGTCCTGTCTGCTTCTAGTCACCACAGACATTGTAGAATGCTAATTCATGAACTTTTGGAATCCTTAATCAAATTAAGTGAGCCAGATTTTTGCATAGATGTATTCATTGCATTTCTTAGTGTTCCTGCCTTCTTCTTAAGTAACAAGCATAACCCCATCGTGTAACAACAGGAACCTGAGGTCTCCTTCAAGATCCCAAGATCTTTCAGGGACCTTGGCTAAATTCTGCCTTGACTGATGGATTTTAGTATTAGCCTACTCCTTTGATTTCCTGTCTCTGATGAAACAGTTTTTAAAGGATCAGTATTTTTTGAATGCAGGGTAGAAGAGTTGCAGATTCTAGTGTAACCATTTCTCTTTTCTCCCCATGTATTCTTTATCACTGCTCTTACATCTTGATATGACATTCTGCAAAATTGCTCCCAAGCACATTCCCAGGTCTACACCAAATTTGATCTACAACCAAATTTCCTTCTAATACTATGATATCACAAAGCAAGGAGATGTAACACAGACTGGTCATAGCTTTGCACAAAGAAGTGTCATTGTGCACTTCATTGATTTAGATACTTTCTAAACAGTTTTTCTCCATCTGGCCTGTATTGCAGATAAGGTCATGTTGAGATCCAAGTAGTGTGGATGTGTCATCAAGCTCAGAGCTAATTCTGTTTCACAATTTTATGCATTGTAGTTCACCATGCAAAACAGAAATGTCCTTTGGTGCTGTGGTGCAGGAGCAATTAAGCAAAAATAATGAATTTGGGGGTATGGGGGTGGAAAATCAAGCCTGAAACTAAGAAAGTTTCATAGAGTGGACTGGGATTTCCATCTAACATTAAAAATTAGTACGTTCCTCTTTTAAAGCAAATTAATCTTTGTTCATACAGCTGACCTATAAGGTTATTAAAATTGTATAAGACGTGTCAGTTCTGTAAACTGAAATGAAATGTTAACTTTATGCAGGCTCAGCCTTCTCTTAAAATGTTCTGGTTTAGCAAGGAGCAGCTTTTGGCTTAGTAACGGGGGGAGCGGGTTGCAGTGAAGACCCAGTAAAGAGTTTGCGGACTCTCTCCCGGCTCCTGGGTTCACACCCACCTCCGGCCCGGCTGGGCCAATCTGGCGCCTCTGCGATCACTATTTAGGGGACAGGAATTCGGAATGCGAGGCAGGAGGTGTAAGAGTGATACAAGATGGAGGCGACCACGCGGACCCTTCAGCCAGAGAAGGAGGAAGGAAGGAGAAGCAATAGACCAGAGACTCCTCTGCAAGCCGTGGCGAGAATGCAAGCTGTGCCCCTGCAATCTATGGAGATCCATGGCAGGGCTGAGAGTTACCAGCAGCTCCATGTGGGTGAGCCCGGACGGGCGAGGGACTGTGTGGGGAGACGGCCATGGCCCAGGCCGTGCTGGAGAGCCTGTGTGCCGCAGAGCAGCCCCACACGAGAGGCAGAGAGGAGCGGCAGCCTTTGGGAATAAGTGCGCGTCGGAGCAGCCCGGGCAGGGCTGCCATGCGTGTGAGTTACCCCACGGACTTGCAGGGAGGACTGGTGTGGAGTTCACCCGTCCTGAGGAGGGACAAACGGCTGAAGCTATCGGGAACAGACTAACTGAAACCCCCACTGCCCGCCCGCCCCCCCCCCCCCCCCCCCCCCACCCCCCCCCCCCGTTCCGAACCGTTCGGGGGGGGCAAGGTAAAAACCTCGGGATCAGGGCTCTGAGCCCGGGAAGAGGGGAGGGGTGGCAAGAAGGTGTTCTTAAAAAGGCTGTTTGGACTCTTCATTGATGTATTACTCTGTGTTGTTTCGTTTTGGCTGTGTTTTGGGTTTTTGGGGGTATGTTTTGGTTGATGTTGCATTAAATTGTTTTTTTCTGTTTTCTTCCCCAAGCCGAGTAGCCTGGTCTGTTTTGTCCTGAACCTTAAGCGGCAATTAAGCTCTCCCTGCCCTTGAGCAATTCTCAGCCTCTTGGGTACTCGAGGCTAATCGTGGTCTTTGTTACCCTGATGGGCCTAAACCACAACATAAAATTAAACTAAAATGCCTAGATTTACAAGAATTTATTTATTTCTTTTTTTACTTACCAGGTTACCTCAGACATTTCCTAGTGGTTCTACTGCATAAAGAAACCCACTTAGCTTAAAAATGTTACAATTCACAAAGATTAATTAAAATGAGTCAGTTTTTGCAACAGCAAGACTGCAGAAGTGCTCCTCTTTCATAGACTTTCGGTTTGACCCAGTGTAGCTGCTCTGAGGTTTTCATGACCAGCCCTTCAGCTGCTAGTTTTTTGAATGTTTCAATTAATTTTCAGATATCTCAGAATATTTCTTCAGTTGCTGAGTACTATATAAACAGCATTAGCAAAGAACTGTGATATGGGACAAATGGCCTGATTTGATGGTGATGGAAGCTGCTGGAAAACTAAAGGCTGTGAACCTCCCAGGAAGCTCAGAATTACAGAGGCATCAAATTACTCTCGATTGCTTTCAATCAAAAAGCACTCTACTCCCTCCACCATGGCCACTAAATTCACTCTACCAGGCAAATAACCCTTTCTGAAAATTGTGTGTTCAGCATAACAGTTGCTGAGATGGCAGACTTATAGTGTTCTATGTGATCTAAAAGCTCGTCTGTATGCCTGCAGAGGAGCATAAAGAACACAAGGGAGGAGAAGCCCAAGTAATACCTGTCTCCAGCTGCTTCCAGGCCCCTCCTAGAAGCCATCAGCCCATCAAAGATCTATCCCCACCAGCCCAAAGGAGCACAGGGGCACAAATGCAGATGGGAACACAAATTAAAGACTCAGAGGAAAGGACACTTTGGGCCCCTCACACATAGCCCAGAGAAGCCCCAGCCCATGTCCACAAATGAAAGCCACTCAGAAGAGTCAACACCAGAGCATCTTTGGGACTGAAATGTGCTGCTGCCTGAGGACATGGGACATGTTCTGGCCAGAGGAGTCTCTAAGGGCAATGCTGCCAGGAGTGGGCTATTAAGGACCAGGAGCATCTTGACCAATGTGTGTAGTGGTCTGTACCAGCAACTGGAGTTGGGCTGATGCCTCAAGGCATTGTATGTCCAAGTGCCAGTAACTGGGAAGTCTGAGATCCGTAGGCAGCTCCTGGGCAGACTGGGCATCTGATCCCAGCTGCTGGACGAATCCAGCTTGTACAGATGGGTATGTATCTGTATATTTTCACTAGTGGACCTCCATCCCATTCACACAGAGAGGTGAAAAGAATGCTGTGGGAGTGCTCTGTGTGTCTGTTTTCTGCATTGCCAGCTGTGTATGCATGTATATAAATGGTGCATATATAAGCTCTGCATGTGTGTACCTACCAGGTATATGTGCTCAGGCCCGATGCTGGTTGGGTCTCAGGCATGGAGGTCCCAGCTGCCCCAGCTTCACTCTTTTGCAGTGCCAGACCCAGCACAATATTTTCCACTGGCAATACACTTTCTCCTTTATTTGTAGCATTGTCAAAAGGAGTGTAAGCCTGGGAGAAGAGGAGAAAGATACGTGGAAAAGAGTAGAAAGTTATTGCTGCAATTTCTCATTTCCTTCCGTTTGTGGGCTGAACTTGTATGCAACAGGCATAAAACTATCTGAACTTGTAATGTATGCAACAGACATAAAACTCCTGCACAAGCTTGTTGGTGTATTTGTTTTCTAGAGTTTGAAATCTGACAGTTGAGGTGGGGCTTGGGATGGAGTGGACAGTTTGAGGAGCAACGGGGAGGACAACAAAAAGAAGTCTCATAGAAACCTCTATCTGTGTGTATATAAATCGTAAGGTAGCACCTACCTGCAAAATATTCATTAATGGACAAAGTTTATGCATCAAAAGCTTGTGGAACAGTGACTTTCAGATACTAATGGTAGTGATTAAAAAAGGAAGCACCTCTAAGTCTATATATGATTTAGACAAAATATACTTTATTTACAAATGTGAAATACCAACATCCTTCAAAAAAAGCAGTCCAAGCTCAGAATTAACTGCTTCCTATTGAGAAGAATATAAAAAGAAACCAAAAATACTCTCAATAAATAAATTAATGTATTTATAGATATTCTTCATTAGGTGACCTAGTTTTAAGGACCATTGGGGATTTATGTCCATTGCCTGTAGAGACACAGAATGGCCAGGGAAATCTTACTGTGCTGAAGCTTTTGCATCCATAGAATAATGTTGGACTAAATTTCCTCATTGGCACAGTTCCACTAAATTAAGTAATGTGAAGAATGAATGTTTTTTCCTATTTGAGCAAAAGGACCTTAACATTTTCATTTTAGTTTAGCTCCCAAACAGAAGGTCTTTTGTAACATCTTAATTGCCTAATTCCTACTTTTGTTTCCTTTTCTGTGAGGTGAGATTTTTCCATTCCTTCAATATTAGTGGAAGTATTTTTCATTCTTCAGGGAAAAAAACCAAAACATTAAATCAAATCAATCATATATTACTAGAATTAGGCTTTCCTTTTGTCAGTGGTAAATACAGACACCAGGAAAGATACCTACTGGCATATTTTATCTATTTGTCTGGAGATTAAGTTTAGCTCCCTAAGGTTATACAATTCTTCAGTGTCAAGCATCTGATTTATGTGACTTTCATGTGTAATAATTCCACAGACAAATAATTTTGATTGCCAAGACATCTTGTTCAGGCTCCACTTTTCTTATATGGATTTGACTTATTTATATATACGTTAAGGTATGATGAATTTATATCTTAAAGAGTACGAAACATAAAAGGTGGAACAATGAATATATTTACAAATGGCTTTATTCCTTTCTCTTTTCAAAGGAATTTATCTTAAACATTGTATGACATATATTTGCAGTAATGTTTTTTCATCATTAGCCTTAAACAACTCTGAACTCTCACCAAATGTATTTTCTGTATAACAGGGCTTTTGCAAAATGTCTTGTTACTACACATGGATTTTTTTGGTAGCTGGATCATTTTCTTAAATCAAAGGCTCACAAGCATTTCAACAAATTGAGTGATTTGGATAGAACACTTTAAAGTTTTCAGAGTGAGATAGCAAAGTAAAGCTGAAACAAAAATGTCTCCCTTTATTAGAAATAGTTCTGTCCTTGTTCTCCATATCATTACTGGAGCAAAAAGTTATTTATAGTGTGTCTTCTCTTTCTCAATGGCCTGCAAGAGCATTCACTGCACTAATCTTAATCTTCAGTTTGCTCTTCAAAATGAATGCTTCTGATGGGAGGCCACTTTACAGGAAGCATGACCTCATTCTGCCTCTGTGCTGCTGATTGCACGGGCTGTTTTCAAAAGGAAACAGGGGACTTCATAGACCTGCCTTTCTGAAGACCTGGGGCTGATCTCTTCCAGGAAGCTGTAGAAGGAGCACCCTCCACTGAACATTTCAGAGGCTCTTCTGTTGATGAGAAACTTTTTTTGCATACTTGTGTTAATAGTTAAATGGATTTTCCAGGTTTGGAAGATTTTACACATATTTATCTCTTAAAATATTTGTCAACTGAGGAATAACTAAGCTTTGGATTCATTTCTATACTGCTCTTCAGGGGATTTTGTGGGTTCTGTGAATGTTATCATTACCTGCAGGGAGGAAAGACTACACTGCTCTTCAAAAATTACTGATATGTGTGAACAAATAAAACTATCTTTGTAGACAGATATTTGTGTTTAATAGGTACAATAAAACAAAGCTGATCGCCTGGGCTTCAGCTGTTTTAATAGTTAGCACTCTGTTTTTGTACATAGTAATGTAAATATTTAGAATATAAACAATTGTTTGCTACCAATTAAAGGCATTAATTGTATTTTGGGAGGTAGAGATGATTAAAACTGAGCAGTGACTTGTTTATATTACGACACAGGCTTCCAGGTGTTTTGCAATTCAAGAGAAATTGTTGCCTTCAATCTTTATTTGAATTCTTGACATAAAATATTGCCATGTTCACCTCAGATTCACTTTTAGTGAGGTTTCTTAAAAATGTTGGCCTTTTCTCATGTCATACTTTAAAGGTTCTGTACTGGTGCTCATTTTGTGGATTAGATACAGTGCTACTACTTCGTTGCACAGTGGTGGTTGAGATGCTTTGTTTTGGCTTGCTTATATTGTTACTATAGCTTCCCATGCTATTAATAGCCCAGAAATGGGACTGAATATTAAATGAAAGCAGAACACTGCAGCATTGTCTACAACATGATGTTGTAGACTGGCTGAATTGTGACTTTCAGGAACCTTCTTCATTATTGCACAAGACAAAAATTTTCATAGTCAAGAGAAGCAAAAAACATCCCCTGGACTGTTTGTTCTATGACTGTTTTCAGAAGCTTGATATTATCGTTACTTAAAATAGTTTGAAAGCAAATTACAACTGCTTAATAACTGTTCTCCAAAAGAGAGAAATCATCACCTCCTCAGTAATATATTTGCTTATGTATATCTCTCACTTTCCATTGTAAATATATGTCTATACTCTATTTTACTTAATTTTTACTTCTGCAGAGTGGCACATAAACATGCATCCTGCAGACATATACCTTGCAAATTTATGAGAATTCAAATAAGTAATGTGGTTTGTGCTGTCACTTTGATCAATATGTATCAACACTTTCTAGTGAAAGCACTACCCCTATGTAAGCTACTATCCTTAACAGTTGCCCATTTTTAACTGTTGCTACTTTGTATTATCATAACTGAGAAAATCACGTGCAATACATCTCTGTTGTGGATTTTAGTTGCTGCAAAGTTTCACTCTCACATTATTAAAAAAATGGAGTGGATGTAATTGATGCTGAGGTATATGTCTGCATCCCTTTCCAAACAATTTTATCCTAGAATGAATCACTTCTATCTAACAAGAATACCTCATAACTAACAATATGATATGCATTGATAATATCTTACATATTCTGATTTTCAAAATAGAAAATATAAAACATACTTCTGTTTCTTTTAAAACTTTTACAGATAACCTGTATTGCCTGTTGTCCCAAGGTATATGAAACCTTTCCAAGATGTATGGACCATCATATGTTGCATCTACACCAAGAGCAAGTAAATTTGTGCAGATTTGTCTGAACTTTGGAGAAAAAAAAAAAGTCTGTTGTGGAGGGGATGTGTTTGACTGATAAAAATGGGGATTTTTCAGGTTTTAGTTATTCAGATCTACAAACCACCTGTTGCATTCTTCCTGTATTTTCTTTTAGAATTTGGAGTAATTCTTTGGGTTTGAGTATAAAATGTTTCACTATAAAAAAATCATATGTTTACCTAAAATAAGATAAATTATTTTAGGAGCTAAATATAATGAAAAAAATAGGGATACAGCACATGAGTCTATGAAATACATGACTACTGTCACTTTTTGTCACAACTTGCTGTGTGGCACTCTGACTGATGCTATAAGATGTCTTTGTATCTCCACCAAGTTTCTTCCTGTTGTCCTCAAGTTGTTTTTGCAATGATTAGAATCCTTACAGATCCTATTTCTCCAGTCTATTATTATACATTTATAGTGTTATTATACACTATTATTGTCAAATTTTTGTCACGGTTGCTATCCCTATGCCTGTTGTCCTATGTCTGCAATTTTCATCTGAAAAACATGGTGATGGTGGTTCTTCCATTCTGCTTTATCTATTGACAGCCAGTACATACACTGTTCTTGGCAGGAAGCAGGTTTCTGGGAGACAGCATTAAAATCACTGCAGTTATTGCACTTGTGTCCACAATTATTTCTCTCAAGTTTTTGAGCTGTGCAGAGTACAAGGAGATTATTATGATTGGCTCTGATTCTATGTTGTCCTCATTGAGATGAATTTCCTATAAACACTATGCCTTTCCCCCATTCTTTCCTCTGGTTTATATTCTTTAATTTCCCCCTTAGCTTCCTTTTCTTTTATAACATTTATGATCTTGTTGTTATGCTGATTGTGCCTGTCAGTGAGAATCTATCAACTGGTTGAGCTGTCAGTGGATACAATAACAACTCATTCTTATTTGGCCTTTACCTTTGCAGGTTCAACAGCATTTAACAGAGAACATCGATACAACCTCTCACAACAGATTTCTCCAAGGTATTGAGGAAAATTATACTTGTTTAATTTTATTGGAGATTTTGGAAAAATCCATTTTTATCCTCTTAGAATTGTAGTTCTGATATTAATTTAATTACTGCTTTAAATAGAAGTTGGGAAGATTGAAAGCACTGGCATTGCAATTACAAAGTTTTGCAGTATTTCTGTTCCACTTGCTTTTCCCTCCACTGAAATGACAGTGTTCCTCTGTGACATGCCATATGAGAGAGTTAAAGCTGCAACTGGAACCCATGTCAGCACTGAATCAATCCAGTATTCTTTCCATGGATATCACTGCATGGCTACTTCGAACTCAGAGGTGTTGAGGGGAGAAGACTAACTATAAATCCAATTTTACTTGAACTAAGTAAACTGTTTACAACATTTAGATTCTTTTACCTCTACCACTACTTACCTCTATTTTAAATATCCCATAGTTTGGTTTTCTGTGCTATATTTCATCTCACAGTCAATTGTGTTTCATTGCTGGATGAAGTTATCACCATGTGTAGACTTTATCCCATGTTGTTCTAGCTGCATGGTATTCTAGAATTTGTGAGAATTAAAAGGCATGTAACTTTAGATCTTCATTAGGTGTGGCTAGGTTATAAAAAGCAAATAAATCCTGCCTGGCTCAGAGGCACTCAGGTTTGCATCATACAGAGTAACTCTGAGAAGCAAACTAGTGCTATATGCCTGATGGATCCAGTTAGGTCTAGATCTGGCTGGACTCCTTGGCCATGAGCATTGCCACAGAAATACACCATGCACTTCTCCATTCAAGCAGACTCCATGCTTTCATGAAATGCTCCAGCTGGCATGAAGCCCTCCTGGAATGTGAAGCTCTGGAAAATGTGATGCAGACAAGCTAGCTGGCTGAAACCCCCTAAGTCCAGAAGTAGTATCATTACATTACTATATCCATAGATTTTAAATCTATACCATTACCAACCACCATCAGCTGGAAATGTAAATTCGTTATTTCTAAATCCTGTGGTTGCTCTGTTTAGACATTCACCAAATTAGAGGATTTCATTTCTCCTTTTCAGTTATGCCTGTGCCTTTTTGGAGGATGACTCTGCCTATGAGCATTGTTCTGCCAGCCCTCTGACAGAGTTCCTTTCCACGTGTCGCCGCAGCCCACGTCTGCTTTCTAATGGTTATTACGTTTTGACAGAAGACAGTTTTCTGTCTGATGAAGAGGGTAACATAACACTGACACCATCTCAGACAAGTGTTACATATAAAGAGAATTTGGTTCGGTAAGTGGACTGCATGCAGATTTCACTCAATGTTGGCAACTGCCTCCACATCTCAGGATTTTCCTGGAGGTATCCGTGTGGCCATCTGCATCTGGCTTGGCACTAGATCAGTATTGCTTCTTAAGGGGAATATCTCAAATGATTTTGTTTAGAGAGTGGAGTGATTACAATAACTCATCTTTCAGTCATGTCTAATCTTAAAACCTAAAAACTTTCCAGTACAAAGTTGTTGGTGTAATTGGAGTTGTGTCCAATAAAGAAAATGGAGAGTTACAGCTTATATTGTCAATGAGGTATTACCCTGCTAAGTAATAACAAAATTATATACATACATCTATATAACCAAATATGTGTGTGTGTGTATATTAAAAATATGTATATGTATAAAAATTCATATATATATATATATATATATAATGGTCTCATCCTGGGATTCTTACTCAGGGAAAAGTCTATAAATTTTGGAATAACGTAAGTTTAGGAGTGTATATAAAGTATAGTTCAAAAAAGTTAAAGTGCAGTGGATTCAGGCTGCACCAAATGGGATATAGAACGTTGAAACTCATGGATAGCATGAACTCACTTACAGAAGTGTCAGAGCCCAGTAATTGTAGAAGCATTTGATATCACAATATCGAATATCAGAGCAGCACGACATATTTCCATGCTGCTATGCATTCCCTGGCATAATTGCAGTGTGCAGCAGTCACTCTTTGTGACATATACAGGAGTAAGAACAGAGTCAGGGAAAGCATGCAGAACCTGGTTCTTTCACATCAGTCCTGCAAACTTCAGAGCTCTGTCCCTGCTCAATAAGAATAATTATACTTACAAGTATTTAAAAGGTGTATGTCAAAAGGATGGAGAAATGCTTTTTTCTGTAGTATCCAGTGATAGGACTAGAGGTAATGGCCAAAAGCTGGAACACAAAAAGTTCTACTTAAGGAAAAAATTCTTTATTGTAACAGTGAGGGACCCCTTGGCACAGGCTGCCCAGAGAGGGTGTGGAGTCTCCTTCTCTGGAGGTTTTCAAAACCCACCTGGACACATTCCTGTGTGACTTGATCTAGGTGGCCTTGCTTCAGCAGGGGGGCTGGACTAGATGATCTTTAGAGGTCCCTTCCAACCCCTACAATTCTGTGATTCCTTGACAACTTGTCTTTTAGAGACATAGTTTAGTGATGGACTTGGCAGTGTTAGGTTAGTTGGACTGAATGACCTTGAAGGTCTTTTCCAACCAAAAGAATTCTATAATTTTAAAAAAAGGAGGCTGAGGGGAGACTTGATTACTCTCTGAAACTACCTGAAAGGAGGTTGTTGAGAGGTAAAGGTGTTTTGTCCTAAGTAACATGCAATAGGACATGAGGAAATGGCTTCAAGTTGCACCAGGAGATGTTTAGATTGGAGATTAGGAAAGACTTTTTCACTGAGAGTGTTGTTAGAACAGGCTGCCCAGGGAGGTGGTGGAGTCACCATCCCTGGAGATATTTAAAAGATGTTTAGAAAAGTTACTCAGGGGTATGGTTCAGTTGTGGTCTTGGCAGTGTGTGGTTAGTGCTTGGACTCCATGATCTTAAAGATCTTTTCCAACCAAAACAATTCTATGATTCTTTCCAGTGTATTCAAGCGAAGGAAGAAAATCCGTCGCTCCCTTGCCAGCTTGTTCAATCTTGGTGCCTCCAGTTCATGGCTCGGCAGCACTGTCCTCAGCAATGTGGATTCCTCCCATCTAGATGATCCTTGGCCTGATGGATGCAATAAACTAGAAACCAGTCAGAATGACATTAGTGAGCCCTCACTAGGTATCAAGTAATCAAGCTACAACATTACAGTCTTTATTTAGTGGGACTTGGGTATCTCTTTCTATAGGTTTTGCAGCAGTTTTCTGCCAAAATGTGCAGGTAAAGGGTAGATGAGCAACAGATTTGTAAGTGATGATTTGATCTCCCAGCATTAAAACAGAGTATGAGTCCACAAAGACCTATGTGCCAAAAAAGCACTTTTTAGACTGAATTTGAATCCAAAGACATCACCAGCAATGTTTGTGCTGGTGTCAGTAATATCTGGCACCATCTGCTTTCTCCTGGCTATTTGCATAACTTCACTCCATGCAGTTTTGTTTTACTCTGCATATTTTCTCTTGCCAATAGGTGAATAACCACTTTGAACCTGTCAATTCCCTACTCCTAACAATTTGAAAACCTCTCTGTGATTAAGTAATTATTTTTCCCCCTTACAAAATTCATTAACACAAGGTCCCAAAGCTATTCTTCTGTACAGTCTCAGTTATATGTGCACTTTTTGTAGGTGAGTCAAACATTTCTGCTAACTACAGTGGCCATATGCTGCAAAGGCAAACTCCAGCATTTAATGGAGCTTTTCTCACCCAAGATGACAAATTTCTTCAACCTTGGAAACCATCTTGTTCTTCACAGTCCTACTCTCCCTTTATGATAAATGAAAACAAAGAGTCTTTAAGCAATGCAAGTACGTTACATTCTTATTTTTATGTCTCACTTTGTAACCCAAAAATACTCAGACTGCAAAAGTTGATATGGCTCCTTGCAGAATGGTATTTATTTCCTGAAACATACATTTTAAATGGCTGATTAAAAAATCATAAAATCTTAAAACTAGTATTTACTTGTTCACTCCTCCCTGCTTCTATCTTTTCCTCTCCTATTTTCAGTGATAAATGGAAAAAAAAAAGTGGAGTGAACAGGAAAATGGAGGAAAGGGCACAGGAACAGAAACTGAGACAGGCAATTATTCAGAAAGGCTTGTTTTCTGAGAGCATGGAGGGCACAGTGTCTCCATGGGCATGGGGGGAAAAGACTCCTGAGAGACACCCAGAGCATGAAAATTAGGTTGTTGCATTGAATCACTCTAGGCAAATTCTCTCAAAAAAGAAACTGAAGAGACTGGCCTCACAGGCTGAAGGTAGTCTTTGCAAACACATCCTGTCACATATTTACTTTCCTGAAAACTTATAAATTATTTTCCTGCTTTTTGTTTCAGAATCCAGGACAGTGCGAAACGTCCTTTCTCAGATGGCTGCGCTGATCATATGTTTAGTTATTTCAATATGCGCAAGGTAATTTGTTGTTGTTGTTTCTGGTACTGATTGCTCTCAACTGGGGAATAAAATCTAAATCATGGGGCACATTTTCAAATTTAGAAATGTCTTACTGTTAAAATATATGTTCACATAATAGTTGATGCAGGTAAATATCTGAGCTATGTAGATAGGAACAGAAAGAAGAAATATGTATGCAGGTATGAAAACTACTTTGTCAAGTGTATTTGGACAGGGGATATGAAAGACTGAGAAGAGTCAGAAAGGATCCATGTCTTTCTAAGTGAGGGTCAACAAGGACAAATGCAGAGTCCTGCATCTAGGAAGGAACAACCTCATACACCAGTACAGGCTGGGGATTGATCTGCTGGGGATCTGCTCTGCAGAGAGACACCTGGGAGTCCTGGTAGACAATAAACTGAGCCTGAGCCAGAAATGTGCCCTCGTGGCCAAGAAGGCCAACGGGCATCCTGGGATGCATCAAGAAGAGTGTGACCAGCAGGTCAAGGGAGGTTCTTCTCTGTCTCTACTCTGCCCTGGTGAGGCCTCCTCTGGAGTCCCGTGTCCAGTTCTGGTCTCCTCAGCTCAAGAGGGACAGGGAACTGCTGGAGAGAGTCCAGCACAGGGCCACCAAGATGATCAGGGGACTGTAACATCTTTCATATGAGGAAAGGCTGCGGGAACTGGGGCTGTTTAGTCTGGAGAAGAGGAGATTGAGGGGGGATCTTACTAATATTTACAAATATCTAAATGGTGGCTGTCAGGATGTTGGAGCATCCCTTTTTTGATGGTAGCTAGCAACATGGGATGAAGCTGGAATACAAAAAGTTCCATTTAAACATAAGGAAAAACTATTTCATTGTTCAAGTGAGGGAGCCCTGGCACAGGCTGCCCAGGGAGGGTGTGGAGGCTCCTTCCTTGGAGGTCTTCAAGATCCACCTGGAAACATTCCTGTGCGACCTGATCTAGGTGAACCTGCTTCTGCAGGGGGTTGGACTAGATGATCTCTAAAGGTCTCTTCCAACTCTACCATTCTATGATTCTGTGATATGAGTGTTTCCCACAGCCTGGGAATGCTGAGGTCTAGGAAATTATCTTCAATAGCTTAAGTAATTTATAGTTTCAAATTGCAGTTCACCTACAGAGTTCAGAGGATTCATCTGCAAGAACCTTCTCTCCTCCTCCCACTCAGTCTTCTGCTCTATTAACCCAAAATATATCCTTTCTTTTTTTCTAACTTTAATGGCTATTGTTATGTTCTCAGATATTTTCTGGGAGGATTGTCTGCCACTTTGTTGCTGATAATTTTAGTTTGTAAGTACCGACTTTCTTTATGTTTAACACACAATATTTTACTAAGTCACATCCGATGACTGAAATCCATCCTTGGATGTACATCCATGGCTCTCAATGATGCTAATAAGAGCAACATGTGGGCACATGGGGACAGAATGTAACCTTCAATCAGTTAAAAGCTTTTGCTTTTAAATTTCACAGTTCTTTTGTCCCAAGATGCTGCTTTGTCATCTTTCTTCAGTGTTGACACATCTTTCAAAACAGCTTAGTTTTGGTAAGTGGCTCCAGTGTCATACGATGAATAGAGGAATTTAGATATTTTAGAAGAAGAAAGGAGGAGGAAGAGATTCCATCTGTTTTTTCATGTCATATGTTATCTGAGGTTGATATGGAGGAATTGGCTCTCCCTGCTACTGATTAATATTCATAGAAACTTTTTGTCTATTCTGAAGAAATGCCTTTTCATAATGTGCAACGAATACTGTAACATCTATCTGTTAGCAGAAAAGGAAATGAACCTAATATACCAGATACAGAATATATCTAATATACAGAACTTTTCTTTTTGACTGGAAAAAATAAAACCAGCTAACTATGCTGCTGGCCACACTATCACCTTCCACGGACCACACAATTGGTATGACTTGACCCCACTAACGCAATGCACTGTTAGGTTTGGGACAGAGCTTTTCCTTTGGCTTATCCTGTAGTCCAAGAAGCAACTTCGGAGGATTCAATCAGCCTGAGGTAGTTGATTTAAGGTGTTGATGTCTGGGTTTCAGATTGCTTTATTTCAAAGTTTTGCACAGAGCTGGAGAGTCTAAATCTTACTGGAGAAAAAACCTTACACATATTAAAGGTCTGAATTATATGTTTAAAGCAAGCTCATAAATAGGCCCCCATGCTGAAAGCATGTATGTATGTGCTGGATTTTTGAATTATCATTCTTTCACTTTTTATGCAGCAGAATTTTTTTCCAAGTGTAAAAAATCTAAAAAACTGCTAAGGATAAAAATATTTGGACTTATCCAAATTTACATGTGGTGAAAGTGAGACTGAAAAGGATATTGTTTGTTTCTGAAATTATGTCAGGGTTCAGGAGTTCAATGTTTCTCAGGGATAAGAAGACAATTTAGCAGGCCTTTTATCCTCTGAATTGGGTATATTGGAAGTTAGAAACAAGACAGCACAATTGGGAGAGCCATATTGCAATAAGGGTCTTAGATTTTGAGCATCCAAGTCTCTTAGGACAACACCTTGCATACTCAAGGATGGTACATGACACTTTGTCACTATGCCATTATTCCCAATAAAATCAAGGTCATGGATTATAAGTCTCAATCTGAAGAGCCTGCAGTTTTAAGAATGACAAGAAACCATTGTGGTTATTCTACTCCAGTGCAGGGCCACCAAGATGATCAGGGGACTGGAACATCTTTCATGCGAGGAAAGGCTGCGGGAACTGGGGCTGTTTAGTCTGGAGAAGAGGAGACTGAGGGGAGATCTTATTAATATTTACAAATATCTAAATGGTGGGTGTCAGGAGGTTGGGCATCTCTTTGTTTTGATGGTATCTAGCAACAAGACAAAGGGTAATGGGATGAAGCTGGAACACAAAAAGTTCCATTTAAACATAAGAAAAAACCATTTTCCTGTTCAGGGGATCCCTGGCCCAGGCTGCCCAGGGAAGGTGTGGAGTCGCCTTCCCTGGAGGTCTTCAAGACCTGCCTGGACATGTTCCTATGTGACCTGTTCTAGGTTGACCTGCTTCTGCAGGGGGTTGGACTAGATGATCTCTAAACATCCCTTCCAACCCTTGTCATTCTATGATTATATGAATGCCAGGCTAACAAGTAAGGACTAGTGTATTGCAAACACATGCCCCAAAGTACTGCTTTCTTCTTCCTGAGTAGTTTAGCCCTGACTCATAAACAAAGCTGTTCTTCACAAGCGGAAAACAAATATAGCCTGAGAGCTTTTCAGTATACAGAGGTATCCAGAGAATACTTCCTTATGCTGATCACAGGTAAGAAGTCATTTGCTCAAAAAAGTAGTCCTACAGTAGTCCTACAGCTTATGTAAATTTGGCAAATCAGAACTTACATATGTGCACATAACACACTGTAATTTAAGTCAGGACATACAAAAATGTATATCTTGTGGTTTTTTTCTCCCAGGAAATAATGGGAAAGAAAGAATAATTGGTGAGTATATGTTTAAGTTTAGAAAGAACTCTTTATGTTTTGGGGTAAGCCCTACTGCAAAACAGTTTTCAAGGATGCCAGAAAATTTCCTTGGATTTTTCATTACAAGAAGCTTCAGCTGCAGGACGTTTGACAGTTTCCAATGCAAATTATTCCACGTTGCTGTCTAAAACTCTGCTTTGATTTTATTTGGATGAAAAGGTTTGGGGTTTTTTTAATTGTTTGACAACAACTGCTAAAGAGTATGAGATGTTAAACAACTGCTGTCCTTCAGACCAGAGAAAACATATTTTTCAGTGGAGGGCAAAGCAAGCCCTCCTTTTCCCAAGTTTGAACTAAACAGTAGGGCCAGATGCCAATACTGTTCTCTCGTGGTACCATTCCTTTTAAGACGTGAGGCAGCATCAACATGTATTGGTCCAGACTATCTGGAAACCACTTACAGATTCTCTCTTCTGTATTCTTTTTCAGTCAAGCCTCATCCTCAGTCTCTAGTTTGTGTTTATCAAGCATTTCTGAGTTTTAGTGCTACTCAGGACTTTTAAAACAAAAGCACTGATTCATTTGTAGTTGGAGCTGGCCATCTCTGTCCTGGCTCTGTTATTTCCTTTTAAAAGGTACAAATGAAAAGAGGGAACTAAGTGGAACTGTTCGGGTTTGTGTTCCTTATAGTATGGATAAAACAGCTTTGTTCATTATCTGGCTGGTTGAGTGCAGTTCAGCTTCTGAGATCTAAAAGCATCTGTACAGCTGCAGATGCAACCTGGAAAACCTTTCAGTCAGCTCTCAGAGGGAGGACATTCATCCTGACAACAAAGCATTTTAGAACAGTGCACAGCCCTTTGATCACTTTGCAGGCTTCCAGCCTATGCTGAAAAATACATCCTACTCATCCAGTGTGCCAAGCAGTGGATGTTAGATATGGCACTGCTTAAAGTCAGTGAAACTGTTTATGTAAGGGCTGAAACACTGAAGTTTTAAAGCTGACTCTGATTTTGAAAGCCAATATCAATAATAAAGCAGTTACAACAGGATGGAGAGAAGGACTTGAGACTTGTTGCACAGCAGGTGTAAACTGAATCAGACTGGCACAGGGTACAGCAAAACAAGACTTCCAGCATTTCAAAAGAAGCTTGTTTTTGCCTTTCATAAAATCTTCAAAGCAGAGTAGTTACACATTTCAAAATGAGTTCACTAATAGTTTTCATTTTTCCTCTTCCTCCAGTTTGTTTTCCTCAGCAGGTCTTCAGCATCAGACTAGTGGATATCTCCCTATGGCCATCATTACACATGTTTCTGTGGGGAAAAAAACCAAGCAACAGAATCATTAGTATTCTTCTTTGAAAATACAATTCATCTTAGCCTTATTCTTATTCTGGTCAAACTGTGCGTGAGGACATACTTGTTGCTGACTATCTGAAAGCAGTAATGCAAAACAATTGCTGTACCTCTAATCTCTTCTGTCAATGAAGTCCTGTGTTGCTTTGGGGGAGCCTACAAGCATTTTGACAACAGACTGATGGTAAAAAGTGTTTTGCAATTCTCATTCAGTTTTTGGTAAACAACTGATGTCTTCCAATATTTTCTCTATTAGTTTCTTCTAACAACAACCTGTCAAATATAATAGATTTGGATGGTGGCTGAGTACACGTGGCAATATATTTCAGAAGCTTTATTGTATCACATGTGTAAACTGCCTTTTGGCCTTTATGCTGTGCATTAAGAAAACAGAAAAAAGAAGGAAAGAAGAAATATTATTGTAAGGAAAACACTCTTCAGAAAACCAGGACTAGAAATGTGGACAAACAGTGATGAATCTGAATTACCTGGATCCAGGTGCAAAAACATTGGAAACACTGGGCCCTAATTTTCAGCTTGGATCTTTACTGCAACAGAGACTAAATTACACATAGAACTTGTGGATAACCAAAAACTGTTATCTTGTGACTCCAAGCTTTTAATAATCTGCTTCTTAAAATATCTCCCTGTATGCCACTTTAGCTAGGACAGCATGGATTTCATCTTCCTGTGCAACAAAACAATGATTATGTGTGAGGATTCTATTGCCCATCAAATCATTCTATAACTAGCTCTGCTTCTAGTCTGCTTGTCCCCTGTTGTGCTAAAAGCAATGCTAGCACAGTCCCAGCTGGTAAATCAGACATGAAATGCTGCCTGTGGAAGGGCTAGGTCTGCCCATGGGGTACAATCAGGCTGGTAGGCATAATGACAGGGATCAGAAAACTGCAGCAACAGTATACAAACAAAAGGTTCTGGTGGAAGAAAAATGACAAAACTGAAGCACTACTGTCTGTCCAACTCTCTGTGCCTAAGGCAAACTCAGGCAGGTTATAGCTGTATTTCTAGCACCCAAAATCTGAACAAATGATGCAATGAGGAAAAGGGTACTTGAAATTAAGTTAAAATGTACATTTCTCTTTCAAAGAGTAAATATATGCTGGTTATATTTTGAAGATAAGCATCAATAGCTTAGCATTAAGATCTCAGAGAGGGAAATTTCACCCAAATAGCCAATTTTGCATAGTAAATTACTTTTTTTGCAGTGCATTAAATTGACTTGATATGAAGACACACCATGCAATGTAACAAGGCTAAGTTTTGCAGTTTCAATAACTGGTGACAACTAAATGTTCTTCCTAAAACTGATTATGTAATGATAACAGTAGCTGTCAAACTCATCCTCATATTTACTTGTAGTTAATATATTTAAATAATTTTCTCACTACTAAATAATTCTGCTTCTTTATTTAACTATGAAGATAACTGAGAGCAAATATAATTGTCTAACATACATAATTTTTTAAACCTATTTTATTGCTACTTTTAACAGGTCTATTACTAAATGCAATTTTTAAACTAAAGGATTATGAAGATCTTTAGTGTTTAAATAATGTCCTGGAAGAATAATTTGGGAAATTAAATGTGTGTAAATGTGCTGAGAGAAAAATCTAAGACTACAGTTACCCTGCAGTCATCAAAGCAATTATGCTGAAAAGTAGAAAAAAGCTGAGTTCACTGTAAACTAGCAATAAAAAAGCTGATTCAGCTTGCCAAAGATTTGGTCTAAAATGAATTACTATAATCTGTCTATGAATAAGTATAAACTGCAAATTAGAAATGTTCTGATGTGGAGAGAGGAAAGTTCTGGGCAATTTGGTAATTGGAGTTCAAGGGCTAAAAATAAGTTTCTCAGGATCTGTTAAGTCTTCCTTCCATGATATTCATTAATTGAATTTAAAAAGTTTTATTCTGTTACCAGACTGGTTGGCTTTGGCAGTTCACTTCTGTATATTCCTTTGTATTGTTTCTCTAAAAAGAAACACAATAGTATATTCAATCCTGTTGGATGACAAATTGAAGCCAACTATTTCTAACCTAAGTGTTTAAATCCAGACTTCCAGAGGTAATTAGGATTTGCAGTTTTTGTAAAATACAGTACCAAGCCTAGGATAATTGTGAAATGTAATTCTAGCAAAGTAAACCCACTTGTTGGTTAATGATTAACTGATACATACGAATAAACAACTAGAATTTCATGTTTCTGCCCCTAGTAATTAAACCCTTACTCTGCTTTAATATAACCCTTGTTTAGAAAAAGAGAATCAAAGAAGAATTACAAGATACAGATTTATAACTCTGTATCTGTACATTATCTCATACTTTTCATTTCTGGGACTTTTAATCATTATACTTGTTTTATACTCTCTTATTTCTTTCTATGTTCAACTGAATTTGAGGGTCATTCTTGAGTTTCTATCACACAGTGCTTTACAGTGGGAATGTTTATGTTGAAGGGAACAGTAGCAAACTTAATGATAATATTTATGGCATCCCTTAGCTTAGGAAGTTCCTAGTCTGTAAGCAAGTCTGGTTTGTATTTATCCTGAAATAGTCATGATGATGATAATAGTAATAATAGTGATAGCAAAACCAAACAAAATCATAATAGTTTAATAGTAAATAAATAGAACGACATAGGTTTAGGTTCTGAGTGAGTTTCAGCCATTTGATTTCTACGAGCTATGACTCTGACCTGCAGCATTTTAACGGCTAAGATTTGTCCATGGATGTCAATTTCCTGGGACTGTAGCACCTTACATGAGTGAACACATATGCAAAATGCTTCTGATGCACTGTGATATTAATTGTATAAAGCTTATTTTTGTGATAATGTAAGAATATATTTTGTATGGAATTGTTTTACATTTTAACAAATAAATGACTTAATAAGTTAATTTTATAATTTAAGAAAAATCCTACAGTCTTATTTAAACTTACATGTGAAATTCTGGGAAGTACAAGATGACCCTTAGGTTTGACTATACCTTTAGGTCAATGAAGATCTGTGTTAGCAAAGAGATGTAAAATGCACACTGACCTTCCTGATGTTTCGATCCAGTCACATTTGAGCCAGTTCATGTTCTGTAATTTCAGTTTTTGAGTCATTGATGAGGGCTATTACAAGGCTGTGATCAAAGCATGACATGACAATGAACAAGATACATGACCTTAGAAGAAGAAAACAAGAATTTAAATTAAATTTTAAAAACCCCAACCTTCAGTATCCCATGATCAAACATACACTACGTTGGACTATTTCTCTACTATTGAATTGAATTGGAATCAAATTGGTGGGCAGCAGGTAAGAATTAGATGAAGGACTCCATAAAGCTCATTAGTGATGTCTTGGAATATGTAGTCTCATGTAGTTTCTTTGAGGTTTAGTGTGGCCTAACTTTTCAAGTTAAGAACCTGTTTAATCAAATATGTGAAGAAATGTTATACCAGTATATTAACTGCAAAATAGAAAATGTCAGACATGGGAGTTTCTGTAGCTGTCTGAACAGCTGTCTGAGGCCTCCAGGCATAACTCTCACTCATTAGTCTTCTCTGAATAAAACTTCACTAAGGGTGAAGTTATAGTATAGTAATGGCATGAGGTAGTCCACAGAAACCTGCAGGATAATATCTATGTCCACAGCATAACAAATTTCAGGCTGCTGTTTGACTGATCTAAGAGTTAAATACAATGGTAAGAGATATTTAGAGGTGGCAACCTGCTGGGAGAATCTCCCATGTAAAATGTGGAGGACAGGAGCATTCCTTGTAAGGAAATAGTCTCTAAAGAGCCTGGAGGTGTTGCTCAATAGCCACCTGAACATGAACCAGCAGCATACCCAGGTGGTCAAGAAGGCCAATGGCATCCTGGATTTTTTCAGAATGGCCAGCAGGATCAGAGAAGTAGTTATGCCCTGTACTCAGCACTGGTGAAGGTGCACCTTGACCACTGTGTTTTTGGCCCCTCACTAGAAGAAAGACATTGAGATACTGAAGCATGTCCAAAGAAGGGCAACAAAAAGGGGAAGGGTCGGAAGCACAAGTCCTGTGAGGAGCAGCTGAGGGAACCTGGGATGTTTAGCCTGGAGAAATGGAGGCTGAGGGGAGACCTTATCACCCTCTACAACTACCTGAAAAGTGGTTCTGGGAGTGAGTGCTCATCTCCTAAGTAACAAGTGATAGGACAGGGGGAAATGACCTGAAGTTGTGCCATGGGAGGATTAGATTGGATGTTAGGAAAAATGCCTTCATTGAAAGGGATGTCAAGCATTGAAACAGGCTGCCCAAGGATATGATGGAGTAACCATCCCTGGAGATATTTAAAAGCTGTATAGATGAGGTGCTCGAGGACATGGTTCACTGGTAGACATGGCAGTGTTGGATGAGTTCCTGTGTGACCTACTCTAGGTGGTCCCACTCTGGCACATGGGTTGGACTAGATGATCTTTCGAGGTCCCTTCCACCCCTTAAGATTCTGTGATTCTGTGATTAATAATCCAACCTCTTTTCCAACCTAAAGGATCTTGTGATTCTATGAACCATGGGAATGGGCTGCTTCCATGGACAACAGAAAACATGCTTTCAGCCCAAAATGTGTTAAGTGAGCTAGCTGATGAATCCACTGAAGGAGCACAAAAGGATCATACAAAGAATAGACAAAAGATACCTGCCTGAGCAAGAGGCAATTCATTTATGATTGCCCAGCCAAGGAAAAGGGTCAGGAGCAGCCTCAATAGTAGAACTCTTATTTCTAGATTATACAAAAGCTGTTTTGCTTTACGGGCAGGCGCACTTCTGGCTGCTCTGGCATAAAGACGCCAAGGCGTGTTCGGCAAAGGCACAGAGCGTAAAGGAAGGCTCGGAGGTGCAGGCCCGCGGCAGAGCGCGGGCACCCAGCCCCACCCGCCGGCTCCCGCCCGGCCGCGTCGCCATGGCAGCGCCGCGGCGTCCGGTAATGGCGGCGGCGGCAAGCTGAGGGCGGCCATGGTGCGGAGTGAGTGTCGCCGAGAGCCGCTTTCCTCCTCTCCCTCGGGCCCCTTCCCTCCTTGCCAGGACGTGCTCCACTCCCTTGCCAACATGTTCCCTCTCTTGACACTTGCTCCTCTTCCCCACCATCCCCACACCCTTTCGCAGCCCCTCTACCCTCCTGCTTTCCTTATGCTCTCCTCAGCTGGTGGGATTATCTGGTCTGTCTCCTCACTGGTAGCAACAATCCATTTTATTTCACCAAGCACAGTGCAGGGGTTCTCTTGCCTCCCAAAACAGCCCCTGAGGGCCCTGGCAGTGGAGTGGCCCAGATGGGGTCCGCTCTGTGCAGGACAGCCCCCTGCAAGGGGGGATGGTTGACAAACAGCTTGTGCCAGGGGCTATAGCTGTCAGCATTCTTTCTCTACAGTTGTAAACTTACCGTATTTTTGGGTTTTTTTAAGTAAAAGCCATTGCAAATTCTTCTTCAGAGATATACAAATATCCTGAATGAGGTTTAAATACACCATAGTGTTAACTATGAATCTGTAATCTTTTAGAGGGGAAGTGATATTGACCTAAAAGATTGAGTGTTCGTACATGTCACTCAAGGAAAAAAGCTACTAAGGAATTCCCTTCATCTGTGATTTTCCCTAGAAGCTATTTTGACTGCATACCATTACTAGACTGACAGTCCCTTGCTGGGCTAAAATAGTGCTTTGGAAAGGAACTCCATCTCTCTGCGTGAAGCTAGCAGATGCCTGCTTTGAGCAGGCACTGCCTGAAGGAGAACGGCTTCATATCCTGAACAGCGTGGTATGAATTTGAGTCTTAAAAATGATGGTCCAATACTTCATTTTTCTGAAATGCAGGTTCCCCCATTGTGTCTTAATATACCTGCAGCTGTCCACCTGCTTATTATTTCCATTGCTTTAATACTTTCCTTCATATCTGCTTCTTTTTGAGTAAAACGTAATTTTTGGAAGCGCAACTGTTAGATCTTCAAGATCTGTTATCTCCAGTTGATTGATGCTGTCCCTCAGTTTCCGCTGTCTTCATGAGGATGTGGGAGTAGCTGTAATCTCTTGTCACTGGTCCATTCTCCTGTTACTCTGCATAACATCATATATTCTGGTTATGAACTTCAGAATGAGAAGTATCATTACAATGTGTTTTTTTCAGTGTCCTAGAAAAGCTGTTATTTAAAATTTATTATTTTCTCTTGCAAGTTTGTTTCCCTTGTTAAACTTAAATGAACTAGATAGTATACAAAATGTCCAATATTCACTCAGTTCCCTACAGCAGGTCCCCAAAATAGGTCTCTAAAGCTCCACTGTAGTTTCTGTTGGGAATGATTGTCTCTGCTTTGCAAACCATCTGGTAATGAAAGTGAATGTTTTTGCATAATCACTGCAACAATCATTCCAATTTTCTTTTCATCAGCAAAGGCAAGTCTGGCTGTAATAAAACTCTATCAGGAATAATTTGTATGACTATTCTTTATACAAAAAGTATAAAGGGTAGAACACAAAATGTTGTCACCACTGTGTATGTGTGCAGATTGTGGGACATTGTTTTCTTGCTAAAAAATACCTATTTGCACTGGAAATATCAGCAGGAAAAGCTCTGCCACCAAACACATTAGTAAACAGGCCTTTATATTTTTTTGCTAATGTCCAGCAGGATTTGCCAAGTAACTTATTAGGAACTGCAGTCTTTTTCATATTTTCTGTGAAGACCAAAATATGTAGTTACAATTATTACCATTTTTTCCCCTTTTCTCTAGTTATTAAATCAGGTTTAATCAATAAATTGTTGAAGGCATGGTCATTGTTCAGATGCAGCAAACTTCCTCAATATGATTAAAAAAGGAAAAGACACTTATCTTTCCCATTATTCCTTATGTGCAGAGAAGATTCCCTCTTACATCAATATCACCATTACATAATTCTGTAAATCATGTCAGATGAAACTCTATAGAACAGAAAAGAGATTTAAGCATGACCATCTATAAATATCTGCAAAACCAGTTTTACCTCTTTCCCAGAGGCTATAGATAGAAAAGGTGCATTGACACATGTGAGTTTGGGTTGTATTGGTATGCAGTTTCCCAGCCTGTAGCAGACCAGTCTGTGCAAATGTGTGCAGCCATTCCAAAACCATTAATAAAACTGGATGATTTCACTAAAACCTCCCTAAGACAAAGAAGCGATGTAAGAATATTTTTAATTAATACATGATGGGAACAATTTGTTTTCATAGATCTCTCTGTTGTTTTCCTTTTTACTTATTTTTCCTCAGTTTTCTTGAATGGTTTACTAGATTTTTTTTCAACATTAACAATCATGAAAATGCCTATGCCCCTAGTTTTTTAATCAGTACTTCACTGTATTTTTCTCCTTGTAAAGGACAGGAAAATGCTAGTGCTTTTTTTGGTGCAGTGAACTGGAAACAAAATAATAACATCTAGCTCAAGAGTGAACACTGGTTCTCATAGAATTTCTTTTCCTTCATTATAGAGAACCTTCTCACTGTTTGAAAGATTGCCTGGCATTAAATATTACTAGGTGATAACTCTGAACCCAAGTCTCTGGTGATTTTCAGCCACTGAAACTCCTTTGCTGGCTGCTAGTTCTGCTGCCAGAACTAAATTTCATTCCAACATAAACATTTATAAGTATGAATTAGTTATGTCTTTGCCTGAAGCCCCCAAAAAGTGAACAAGATCTGCCTACTTTCAACATTTAATCCTGCTTATTTCTGAGCACACCATGCTGGCGGAAGAATTTGGTGACACCTTGTAGCTCATTTCTTTCCCCCCACACCCCTCCCACTACCTGTGATGTGAACATCTGGCATCAGGAAATAAAAGAACATAAAACACTCCATTGCTTGTCTACATGAATCAACCTGCAACCCAAGCTATGCTGAAAATAATGGATGTTGGATTGCTTTCTGCACATGCTCAGCAGTTTTCTTAAGGATTTTTCTGAACGTTAGAGGTGACCTGAGCATGTTTCACAAATGATGTTTACTGTGGCAGGGTGTGCTGAATTTACTTGGTACTTGATGTCTTTTCTGACAGATTTTATTTTCATTCTTGTCCCTACCAGATATTTATTTGCTATCAAGGAATAAAAGATTTTAATGATTTTATAAGTTGTTCATACGTCACATGCCAGCAAATGACTAAAGGGAGATATGACATCTAATGTTTCTTGCAGTCACTGAAGATCTTGTCAGAAGACGTGCAGAACATAATAACTGTGAAATTTTTTCACTGGAAGAAATCTCTTTACATCAGCAGGAAATAGAAAAACTAGAGTATATAGACAAATGGTGTCGAGATTTAAAAATTCTCTATCTTCAGAATAATCTAATTCCAAAAATTGGTAAGTGTTTCTTCTGGATATGTTTATTTATAAATGGATTTACATGAATAATTTTGAAGTCAGAAAAAGATCTGTGTTATGTTATATTTTAAGAGAATGTAGAGTGACTAACTACAGAAAAATTCCTTGTAGGTCTGCTCCTACAAGATTTACTTTCTTTTTCTAAGAAGCTCAGAAATTTGCAAGACAAATTTTAAAGGAAAATTATAGTTCTGAGATACAAGTCACTAGAATTTGAGTGTGGAACAGCTTTTGTTAATTAAAATCTTAAAAATCAAGATATGACATATATCTTTTCTTTGTAGGAGAGAGAAACAGTTTAGCATATACCATGGACAGTGATATAGAACTCTTTAGGCTTAGTGTTAAATTATGTTTTTATACAAAGAGTGTTTTTTGTTAACATTGAAATAAATTTCATTTGGATGAAATACTTGTTTTTTTGCATAAAGACAACTTTTTACTGTGAATTCTCAGTGGTCCTCTACAGCCACAGGAGAAGACATCATTTCATATTGTCTGTGTTTTGTAGTATAGGTTCACAGGTTTGCTAAGGTCTCTACAGAAAGATACTACATCAAGCCTTGGGCTGGAAAAGCTTAAACTACAGCTAGCGTGAAGATGAAGAATGGAATGTCAGAAATGTTCAGGAATTATATTAGCATATTTCTTTGAAGTTCTTTAAAAGGAGAAAAAAAGATATCAAAGTTTTAGGTTGAAATTCTGTGCTCAGGATTGTAGGAAAAGGCTTTAAGTTTTCCGGAGGGACTCATCAGGAAATTATCTGTACTGATAACATTGACATTACTTAGAGTGGAGGAATCTTCTCCCAGAGAGAATAAGGTTTTTGAAATGGCTTTATGCTACTCTTCCCCATCAAAAATGGGATTAAACTGAGTTATTTTTTTTTTCTCTATTACTGTGTCCTTAATAAGGCACAAGACTTCATATTGTTCTTTTGTCAACACTCATACTTCCTTTAGGTAGGTATGGTATATTATATTACATTACTGTTCAGATTATTGCTTTTTGTACATAAGATTTTTTTCTGCAATCTTATTGTTGAGACATTCAATTTGTATCTTAATCTAACTGTAGGGATTGGAAAATGTGCAACTTCCTACTTCATATCTTTTTGTATAACAACAGCTTTTCAATATAAGGCCTTAGTAAAAGGCACTATGTAAGTAGTGACCAAAAGGATTGCCAGCTGGGGTTGTGTACTGAATTTGGGAAGTAATTCTTCCCAATTGACCCCAGCATGTACATGTGGAGCACACAGCAGTTCTAAGCATGCTTCAAAATATCATAGACAATTGGTTTATATTGAATCTATTGGGATCTGCTATTTCCTCTCAAAAACCTGCTGTTTATGCAGCCCTCAAGATCAGATTTATCTACTAATCACACAGCAAGTTGTAAGGCATCCACTGAATGGTTGAGTCCTGTTTTTTTTCTTTTCAATAAATGAAAAAAATCCACAAGAGACCGTTGGTTTCAACACTTGTCTCTCTCATATCTTCATGTGTACAGGCACTGCTACTACAGAAATACTGTAAGAAAAATGAGCAGCCAACCTAAGCTGCACAAGTCTTTGTTGAGAAAGTAGTTTCGTCATCTGTCTGAGAATTATGAAGAAACTCTCTCTCCAAGGTCTTAGCAAATGAAGTGGCAGGATTCGTGTCATCAAACCTTTAGACACCTGTCTTAGGCTGTTAGTGTAGCCTCTTTTTATAACCAGTGAGGAAGAAAAAGTGTATTTTTCACAGTGACTTGATTCACTGGTTCTAGACAGCCAATTTAAGATAAAACAAATTGCACCTTGAAGAGCCTATTTCTCTTTCTTGATTATAGAAGAGCCTAGACAACTAACTCAACTATAGACATGATCTATGTTGGTCAGATGAAGCTCCCTTTGCTTGAATTTCTTCGTTTATCTCAGCAGGGACAGTTTATACCACAGTTAATCAGTGCAGTGTGTGAATTAGAATTTAAGATAAACTTGATGACTTCATTGGATAGGTTTTCCAGTCAGATCTTCGAAACATCTGATGACTGTGTCACAAGTTATACAACATATCTTGTCTCAGATTCATGTCTCTGACACGTGTGTCATGTATCTCAAGTCATATTTGCATTTTCCAGCTATTTTTGGGACTGATGAAGATCATCACTACCCTATTGCCTCTTTAGCCTCTTTCTGTGTTCAGAGGGAAATGCCAGCCATTCTGACACAGCCACACACATAGTGAATTTGCCAATTTCAATAGTTCATGGTGAATATGATACAGTTTAGACTTAGAAGGATGAGGGGGGAGGGTCGGTGTGTGGATTTGTTTTGTTCATACTGAAGCCATATCAAACCTCATTTGCCAAATTTTAAAAAAGAAGAGACGTGAAGTTTCTTGTGTTAACTCTGCAGATAAAGGGTCTGTACAAATATATAGTAAATAAGCTAATCTTTTCTATATAAATGAGTTTAAAACTAATTTTATAAAGCTTGGCTAAGTATGTCCTGATCCTTTCACCACGTTTTTTGGGCAGTCCTCTTGTGTTGTGTTTGTGGTTTTATGGATTTGTGATTAAAAAGAAGTGTTTGTAATCCTCATTTCTTTTCAATTTTTAAATTTTAATTTCTATTTTCAGAGAACCTTTTTGGTTTTTTTGTCTTTCTATTTATCTTAAACTATTAATGCACAGTAATCTGATGCATATTCTGATTTGCCTTTCCTATTTTTCTACTTTATGGTTTCTTTGAAGCGAGCTAGTAAAATGATAATGCCCTTTCCAATGAAGAAAACAAAAATAACAGATCTCTGTTTTGTTACAGAAAATGTAGGCAAATTAAAGAAGCTGGAGTATTTAAATGTAGCTTTGAACAACATTGAGAGGATTGAAAACCTGGAAGGTCAGATTTTAAACAAACTTCTTTCCCTTTTCCTATTTAAACACTTAGTTGTAACTTAGTATAAAAGAGGTTGGAAGCCATTGAATGTGTTCAGCAGGAAAGGTACTTGACACTCAGAGCCTTTTTGTGTGCAGCATTTCAAGAAATGCTTCTTTGTGGCAAATGCTTCCTACCGCTGAAATTTTGTCATTGAACTTAAATGTATTTGAACTTGTTTTTTGCATACCCTCTCAGCAATGTTCCCAGTGATGATAGTTCTATTCTTTAATGCCTTACAGAGTGGGAATCCAAATTTTTCATGAAATTGGCATTTCCCCACTGTAAAGACATGATAATGTGTTATGTAGGTTAGCTGGAGCAATGCTGTATTTCAACTATTCTTTATGCTATGGAGGATATAAAAATTCTCTCTTATGTAACGTTTCAGCAGTCATCTTCAAGTCAACCATCAAGTGTGACACACAAGAAGGTTCTACCCTGTGCACAGATTGCATTGGCAGTTTGGAGTGTTTTTAGAGCTTTTCAGATGTTTCTTTTCTCTATCTTGCATGAAATCCTTTGTGTTTTATCTCTGCTTAATCCTGTATCCTCTTACCATATTTGCATGTGCAAAGATCTAGCATTTTACAAGATCAAACCTAAGACTTAAAGCCACCCATAAACACATTCCATATTACTTGAATAATTTCTAACTTGATTGCTTCCTCATTTTTGATTCTGGTTAGGCCAGAAGATGAAATGCTTAAGTACATGGTTTAGTGATGGGCATTGCAGTGTTAAGTTAATGGTTGGACTCTGTGATCCTAAAGGTATTTTTCCAACCAAAATGATTCTATGATTCTATGATCTTTAAAATGTCCATCTTGACAAAGGATTACTAAATGTAAAAAAGACTGGATTGGGGTGGGGTTTTTTTGGTGGAAATTTTTGGTGCTTGTTTTTTTGATTGTTTCTTAGTCTTTCAGTCTAGAAACTGATCCAAGAGTATGGCTCAAATCAATTTTTAAAAACAAAATAGGCTAACCACAACTTGTAAAAGTTGAAGAAGCAGGTAGTACATGATATTTTTGGCAATTTGTTGAGAAACTTGCATTTGTTTTTGTGCCAGTAAATTTTAAGTTCCTTTATCAGGCTGCATTATTTATTACTGTGATTTATCATTTACTAAGGAGTCAGAACCTTTGGGAGCGAGCCTTGCAAAAAAAATCTGGGTTATTTAAATCCCCTAATAAATCATTTTGAGTTGTTTATTTTCTTTCCACTCCATTATGCATATAATTCTTGACAAATAGACCTGCAAAGGAAAAGAAGTGAGTGCAATGATGAGCATTGAAGAGGAGTTTTCTCTTAGCTAAACTTTTTTACTCTTAGTGTCAAGGTTACAATTCATGGACAGATTATGGTAAGAGAAGAAGCTGATAAATTTGAATTGGGATTTCCCAGAACATTTTCTTAACTGATTTGAGTTTCTGTTTGTAATTAATTGTTTTGGTTAACAAGCAACATTTTTTCACTGTTATTTGCAATTTAACCAGTGATAAAGTATTTGTGGTGATGTCTGAGTCCAAATAGTGGAAAATTTCATCTTGACTTGAAGTGAGTTTTTCGAAAACCTATCTTTACTCTCCAGTAATGTTAGCTAAGATTAATAATACACAAAAGTGAAACTCATATTAGATCCTGATCTCCAAAAGCAATGAGACACTCTTTTAGCTGTATGGTAAAGACTCAGATGAGGTGCAGTACCAAGGCAATCAGACTGATAAAACTGAGGTACAGCTTATCTGAAAATTGAATATTTACCAGCTCCTCTAGTAAACCAGCACTGACCACAAAGCTTTGTTAGTTGTAAAACCAATAACAAATGCTGATATTTTGTATTTTAGTGCAATTTTTTGTTCTATAAATATTGTGACCTTATAAACTGTGAGTCACTCTTTCACTTGTGACTTGGAAAAGATGTATTCTGATGGAACAAAATATAGATATAGAGACATCAAATGCAGATAGTTTTATATCCAAAGATGTGCATGTGTATGTGTTTGTGTACGTGTATGTCATGTGATGGATGAATTGACTTCTTTTTTGGTTTTTAAAAAGGTTGTGAAGAACTGAAGAAACTTGACCTGACAGCCAATTTCATTGGTGAACTCTCCAGTATTGAAACTCTCAAGCATAATATACATCTGAAGGAACTATTTTTAGTGGGTAACCCCTGTACTGAGTTTAAAGGTTATAGACAATTTGTAGTGGCAACACTTCATCAATTAAAAGTAAGATTTAAAAAAATTACATTTATACTCAAATCAATAAGTAGCATTGTTGACTGAACACACTAATCCCAAACAAAATAAATGCTTGTGATAAGAAAGCTAGTAGCATTTTTCTTATTGTGCACAGGAAATTGAATTCTATTCTGGAGAATAAGTGACTACAGTAAATAATATGAGAATAAAATGGTTCTATTTTGACTAAGCCACATGCATTTATTAACTCTTCTATAATTTTTGTTGGAGAATTTTAAACAGCTCTCTCCTTTTTTTTCTCACTTGTTTTTATATACACAATGGATTTTCAAATTAATGTCATGATTGTAGGAAGTTACTATATTGTTGGGACCATACCAACAATATCTACCAAACCAACAGTGTAAAGCAGTAGAAAAATAGATGTTGATGTAAAAATCTGTTCTATTTCATTGTCTGCAAATTGATATTTTGAGACTGAGATTTTTTGCAATAACTGAACTGATGTAATGATTTTCTGTCATGGCAACAAGCAGTCTTGAAATATGCTCCCATAATTTCCCTGGGAGTTCCAGAGGCTCTTGCTTTACTTATTAAGAGTAGATTCAACTCACTTAATTGGCAATAAACTAACACATCAAAATAAGTAATTTTGTAAGGGCTTTATGAGCTGATTCAAGGTCAAGAAAATACCAGGAATGGCTGAAGGGAGTTGCTTTACTACATAGTCTATAAGCCCAGTTGAAATTCAAAATGAATAATGTAATGAAATGAAAAAAGCAGCTCTCACCCAGAAAACCATTTTCAGATCTGAATAGCAAGTTATTGTTATTTTTTTTAATACAGTATAACTTACATAGTGCTAGGCAAGTTTTGTATAGAAGGTAATCTATTAACATTAACTTACAGTTTAATTGATTTACTGATTTGAATGTGTGTACAAGTTCTCACTTATCTATACTGATTTATTTTCCTTTCTGGAAGTGTTTGGATAGTAAAGAAATTGAACGTTCAGAGAGGATTCAAGCACTTCAAGACTATCCAGAAGTGAAGCAGAAAATTGTAGAACAGGAAAAAGCTTACCTTCTCAAAAGAGCCAGAGAAAAAGAAGAGGCTCAAAGAAGGATGCAAGAAAGACAGGACAAGAAACAAAAACAGATGGAATCTAGGATGGAATCTAAGCTTAAATTTGACAGGTAAGTGACAACACTTCTGTAAACATTCTTCTTCTCTTTCTTCATTATGAACTGTGGTTTTCCTCATTAAATAGTTTATATAATTCCACTTAAATAATTTTGGTTGTCCTTATTGTTGATTCTTGCAGAATTATTTCTCCTCACTCGTATAATTGCTAAAGAAAAATAGAATTCATTATAAACATAATTAATTGCTGACCTGAATTTTTGGCCCAAAACTCCAAGCTAAATTATCTGGGTGCCAAAGTAATATAATTCATAGCTTGTTTCAGGAGAACAGCTGGAAATTGTCATTTAAGGAAACACAGGGGTTCCAGAGAAAGCAGCTGTTTGCCTCTAATTTATTTTGCTTTAGGTTTATTAGATATGAAGACTGAAATGGAATAATGCAGGTCTTTTAGATATAAAGGTCTATGGAATGTTGATTTCTATATTTCTTCCACCTAATATCACTGAGGTTACCTAAACAGCGGAATAATTTTTGTCTGGGGTCATCTTTCACTGCAGTTGCCATCCATCTTATTTTTAATTCAATAGAGACTCAGTTCCATCAAGCTGGCTATGGAACTTTGTCCTCATACATCATACCTGTATCATAAATTTAGTTTTCTCTATATATTGATAGAGAATTTGTGAAGATTACAGAGGCTTAGGGCTAGCAGGGAAAATGATTTGAGTTCAAAGATAGCGCTTGAGGAGATGCCTAAGTAAAATATTGCTACCCTATAAATTTCTAGTCTGCTGCTGCCTGATATTGGGAATACTTAAACATCACATAGACTGAAGGTTTTCTTTCACCTAAAAGTTGTGAGGGCTTCTGAAAATTCTGCTCCTTAAATTAAATCTGCTAAACTATCTATCAGGGTTTTCAAAAAGTTAGGAATCACCATAGCACCACTTCTTTGTTAAGTCAATGAAAAACATTGTGCTGAAATATGTTTTGAATATTAACTGAAGAATCAGAACAGAAAATGTTATACAAATATATAAAATATGTTTCTCATTAGAAATTATACAGCTATTAGTATTTGGTTTAAAATATTTAATTGAAAGAGTTCATTAGCAAGTATTTTTACTCTTCCTTCATCGCTTTGGAATATTCAATGTGATCTTGTGTAGCCCAGAATCCCAACAAGACAAAGAAAACCATCAGGCAGATGGAGAACAAGAAATGTGGAGAACAGTTGAAGATGATGAAGAAGATAGAAGATTTTGGCAGGAGCCTACACCATATACTCCAGAGTCTAGACTAGAAACTCACAGGTATATTGAAGAAAAGCGGAGACCTAAAGACAACATAAGGTATGTTTTTGTTTTATTGTTTTCTGTGAGTTGAAGAAAGGGAAATATTCAGAGGTATTGAGAAGAGGTAGGCAACTGCCTCATGTTAAGTATTACTGAGAGATGGCAGCTGAAATCTCTGTTTTCTGTGCAAATGTGCTTATAAAGAATGAAATATTCAGATTGTTCATTTTAATTTTGTTTAATTTTCTAAAATTTATTTTGGATACTCTTATTTTGTTTTTCCTCAAACAGTGTTTTGTAAAGGTAATTTGTTTTTTCAACTCCATTTTACGGACTTCAGAGGTTTCTCTTTTCTGTCAGCTACCTAATATGTTTTGTGTAGTTCAAAGTTAATACTTTAGCTAAAAGCATTTATCCAGAGTGCAGAGTGCACTATATAGATGCCCTCAGGCCATGCTACAAAATTTTTGCACAAGTGGCATTTCAGACACCTTTTCTATGTGACTTATAAATATTTTTACATACTTTATCAAATATATTTTTCCCAAGTAATAAGATTCCTCATGTTATCTGTGCTATTTGGCATGGTGAATCTGAAGATTTCTGGCCCTTGAAAAGCCTTTAAAACTATATCTAAAGTTCTCATTGGTTTTGCTGAACATAGAAAATTAATGCATATACTAGCAAAATAAAGTTACTTTATTGCTGCAGGTTTGTCAATTCCAAAAACATTGTGAGTAATGGCTTTTTTTAAAATTTTTCCTTATATAACAGCATTTGTGACAAAGATTTTTATAGCTGTTCTTTTTGAGGGCATGCTATACTTTTTAAAAGATTTATCAAGCCTAGGTATTGAAAATTCAGCCCTAAGGAACTCTCCAAGAAGTATGGAAATCTGCATAATTTGTTGCTATTGTTAATCCAAGGTCTGTCACTTTCCCAGAGAACTTCTGTGAAACCCAGATTCTAGCTACTTAGAATTTTCCTATATTTCAGGATGCTTTGCTCTAGTCAAACGTGCTCCAAACCCTTCCCTCTAAATATTCAAGGAGAGTCCAAATAGTGTTATAATAGAGACAGGATATATCCTTTCTGATCTTTTCTAAATTTCCAAGGCATTTAAAGGAGTTAAGAATCCTTTTCTTACTAGCATAGAATAGCTACTGATAGAAAAGTTATTTAGAATTATGACAAACATTTGTTCAGTAAAAGTAATTACGTTAGCAGGAATTAAAATTTTCTTTAGAATTGCTTGCACTTGTATCAAATCACTTAACAGTAATGATACCTCATTAGTATGACCACTTATAACTAGAAAAACATCCCATTTCATCTGTTTAGGCAATCTACTTATTTCTTCACAGAATCACAGAATGGTAGGGATTGGAAGGAACCTTTAGGGCTCATCTAATCCAACCCCCCTGCAGAAGCAGGTCCACCTAGATCAGGTCATACAGGAATATGTCCAGGTGGATCTTGAAGACCTCCAAGGAAGGAGCCTCCACACCCTCCCTAGGCAGCTTTTGCCAGTGTTATGTCACCCTCAGAGTAAAATAGGTTTTTCCTATGTTTAAATAGAACTTTTTGTGTTCCAGCTTCATCGTATTACCCCTTGTCCTGTCACAAGATACAACAGAAAAAAGGGATGCCCCAACCTGCTGACACCCATCATTTAGATATTTGTAAATATTAATAAGATCTCCCCTCAGTCTCCTCTTTTCTAAACAGCCCCAGTTCCTGCAGCCTTTCCTCGTAAGAAAGATGTTCCAGTCTCCTGATCATCTTGGTGGAGATGCTATAGCCTTAACACTTAATCCAGATGATTCTTACCTCCTGCCATCCTCTTTTTTTCTATTAAACATAAAATACCAGAATGTGAAATTATAAACTATTTTTCTTTCTTTTTTGTGAAGGGATTCAAAAAAGAGAGAGAAGCCTCTTTGGACATTGATCACAGCGGAAGGAAAAGTTCTGAATGTGAATGTGCCTAAGTATGTAAGGTTAAGATGTTAAACAGGCTAACCTCTGTGCAATTGTTTTGAGCAACTATTTCAAGATGTATGACTATACAAAAATAAGATGACTATTTTTTACTGCAATATTAAATTCATGGTGAGGAAACTGACTTCTACATTTGTATTCTGATGCTGAAAAAATAATTAGTTTTCAGTGAATAAATTGTTTAACATCTTGGTCTTTGATGATTGAAGAACTTGTTTTCCTGTAAAAGATGTAGGACAATTTACTCTTCTCCCATCTGTGGTAAGGCAAAATAGTTCTGTCTTCTGATGCCAGATGTAAAACTGGCAGAATTTAGAAGGATGTGTAATTAACTTTTATAGCATGAGGTCCTTTGACACTGAAATGAAGTCTCTAGCAACAGAGGTTGGTGATAAAAGGGAAGTATCTTGCATTTTATTGTTGACAAAGGCACCTGGGTATTCCAGTGTTTGGAATGAGTTTCTAGAGATATGACCCATGCATTACCATTGGTTTCACTTGAACTGAGCCTTCCTTTTCTAAGGGAAAGCAGACTGAGAGGGCAACAATTTCCTTATAAACAGCTGCCCAAAGACAGGAGGACACCAAAAGGTGTCCTACAAGGGACACTTACCCATCTGCTGTCCTCTGAACAAGTTATTCCATCTTAAGGTTAAGCTGCAAAGTCAAAGTTAAGAACTTATTGTTATTGTTAGGCTTATCATTAATGATAAGAATACTTTCTAAATCTTAGAAGTTTATAAATCCATTCAAAATCAAGGAATTTTAAAAACTACATTATAGGATCAGTGCAGCATTTTTAGTGGTATATGGAAAATTAGAGGCAGTGACAGAACTCATGTTTTTCCATCTGTACCTGATGATACTTGCCATTGTTTTGATATAGTTCTTTGTAAAACTCTAGTCACTGGAAAAACCAATCAAATTATTTTCTAGTTCAGAGAAGAATAGTTTAAAATTGTTGCAACCTGGTGTTAATAAAATTTGGTTATGCCTCTAAAAAGCAGAGGTGTTTAGAATAAAGCTTTAGTTATCTTCTAATAAGAGATACAGTTCCCTGGAATTCACTGTTAGTGCTGTTTGTGTCACCCAAGTTTTTTGGATTAGAGTTTAGTCTGTGGATATGCCCACATAAAGCCAGATCAATGAGCAGATTTTGTCATGGCTTCAATAAGAATATCACAGCTCTTCGATGCAATCTGGCAGTGTGTTGGAGAGACATAAATAAAGAGACACAAGTAGACAGATGGTGTTCACCAAAGTTTTTGCTTCAGTGCAAAAGTCTAATGTCCTTAGCAATGTCCAAACTTCTCTGATGTTCTTTTGGAAGGCTAGCAAGAGGAATGCTGCATGCTGCTGAGAACAGACTATTTCTCTTCTTCAATTCTGATTAAACTTCCTCCTAGAAAGTTTTACAATTCTTTTCTCTTTTTTGTCTTTCATCTTTTAGTGAATTCTCAGATTTTGTGATGCAGGAAGAAAAAAAAGCATGAACAGAAAGAATGCTGTCTTGTCTTCTTTGCAGCTTTCCTTTAAAAAATACCCAGAAACTAAAAACTCCATAAGCTTTCTTGCAAACGGAATGTGCCAGAATACAGCAGAACAAGAAGTAAAAATTATATCTGACAAATATTTTTCACAGATCATAGAATGGTAGGGATTGGAAGGGACCTTTAGAGATCATCTAGTCCAACCCCCATGCAGAAGCAGTTTCACCTACATCAGGTTACATAGGAACATGGCCAGTCAGGTCTTGAAGACCTCCAAGGAAGGAGACTCCACAACCCCTCTGGGCAGCCTGTGCCAGGGTTCCCTCACCTGAACAGTGAAATAGTTTTTCCTTATATTTAAGTGGAACTTTTTGTGTTCCAGCTTCATCCCATTACCCCTTGTCCTGTTGCTAGATACAATAGAAAAAAGGGATGTCCCAACCTCCTGATACCCACCCTTTAGATGATTATAAATGTTAATAAGATCTCCCCTAGTCTTCTCTTCTCCAGACTAAACAGCCCCAGTTCCCGCAGCCTTTCCTCATATGAAAGATGTTCCATTCCCCTGATCATCTTGGTGGCCCTGTGCTGGACTCCCTGCAGCACTTTCCTGTCCCTCTTAAGCTGAGGAGCCCAGAACTGGACACAGGACTCCAGATGAGGCCTCACCAAGGCAGAGTAGAGAGGGAGAAGAACCTCCCTTAACCTTCTGGCCACACTTTTCTTGATGCATCCCAGGATGCCATTGACCTTCTTGGCCACTAGGGCACATTGCTGACTTATATTTTTGTTGCTCAAGATGATGTATCATCTAAACTGTTAACATTTGAGCTTTCTGTTACCGCAACGCAAAGTATCTAAGTATTATTATAATGTTGTTTAAATTTCCCACATAAATCACATTAAGAAAAACTCTCTCATTTTACACTAATGACTGATTTATAAAGATCTTCTCATTTATATGCGGAGTTCACTCTGTTTAGGGTATTTTTTCTCTAACACATGGGAAATGTTTGAATATATGAGCAGAACCTGTAAGTCTAGACTAGATCTCCCTGCCCTTGTAGCAATAGATGTTTTTTTTACGATTTTTAACTGGTTAGATTCTTTTGCAATGTTAAGAACTCAGCCAGCAGGTTACAAACAGGCAGCTAATATAATCAGTGTCATTTTCAACAAATATTATCAAGCTCGTAGAATCAAGGCTATTGCGGGTTCATGTTGTACTTTGGAAATGTACAGGTGGATAATTACACTCTAGGCAAATTAATTGCTATAAAGTAAGACGCAAATGTGTTTTTTTAACGTGGCGCGGGTCAGAATGACCAAGTTCCAGGCTTTTGTTGCTTTCTGTGAGCTGTTTTTCCCCTGAACTTGCTGGCGGAGCAGCCGGATTTGTCCAGCAGGTGTCTCTGTCTCTGCACCGACCGGCTGCTCCGCGTTTCAGCCTCAGTGACCTTCGGCATCACTCCCTGTGTTCCCTTTTCCTTCTGGGTTGAGTGGGGAGAAAAGACATGTTAAGAATGACTTTGGTTCAACTGCCAGTATTATTTTCTCTTCCTGAGAAAATTGAAAGGATTTCTAAAATGGTTATATGACATACTCTCTAAATAGTATTTGAATTCAAATACTCTTTGAATTTGAATTGTGCTGTAATGTTGGTAGCAGTTGAATTTGAAGTGTGTTGTAATGTTTGCTGTTCACTCCAATTGTATTTATCTTGGAGGTGTTTCTTGTCATTATTATTAGGCTTAATTTCTCTTTGAAAGATGATGAAGAAAACAACCAATTCATCTTGGATCTTGCTGTTTTCAGGTCAGATTTCTTCTTTCCTCCCCTCCTCTTGATTTTTGCCATTCTTAAGTTTTAACACACAACATTTCAGTTATACTCTTTATAATCGGGACTTGTCAAGAGGAAAATAAATAACATAGAGGGTAATGGAATCAATCTTGAAGCCTGTGCCAAAAAAAGAGAAGCTGAACAAACAAAAGACTCTGTACTGTTCTGTTACTTCTGAATGAGGACTGTGCCTAAAAATCCTTCTTAGAATTGATGTTTTCTACAGTCCACAGGCAGGTTTCCTCCACACCTGTCCTTTCATACTTATGTAAAATCATTTCCATTCTCTATTTGCAGGTTAAGGTTGCAAGTAACATGTGGGTTTTTTTTTTAATCCCATTCTCTGGCCCTAGATGTTCTCTGATACAGTTAATGTCCTTCTAGTTAAATTCTTCTCCCCAAGGTAGAGTAGGGTAGCCTTGTCTTGCTGTCCTTGCTTACTGGAAAAATGTCCATAGCCCATGCTATTTCCTGAACTGTGCCAGGATGTTGCCTGGAAGAAATTTGGTTGAACCAGGTGAAAATATGACAAGGAAACCTGATAACTATTTTATGGTATATACCACTAAGCACTACAGCGGCCTTGCCCACACCTCAGGAAAGGGTTGAAGCCCCACAAGCTTATTTACCCATGACAGAAGTGTGTTAGAGTAAAGCTTGAACTAGATTCATAGCACAGAAACATTATTGATGCCTGGTGTTCTTCCCTTAAAGCTCATTCATTTCCCTCAAAGGAGGTCATCTCCATGTTTCAGAATTATAAGAATTAGAATTTTTTGGAGTGTCAGAAAATCTGTTCAGGTGCAATAAAATGTTGGACATGTTGCAATAGTCCATGATCACTTCTAAGAAATGCAGACTTAAAAGTTTGAAAAATTTACCTGGGAAGTAATATTAGAAAAGAAAAGAAATAGAGAATATATACTTATGCATTTACATGAGTGTTTGTGTCCCATGATAGAACAGATGTTAAAGTGAAGCTCTCATAGGTCACAAAGTTTGTTTGTGAGACCTGAAGTTTAAAAGTACTGTTTTCTAGCAATGTAAATGATTTCTGTTCCTTGTTTTCCAGCAAATTCTGTGAAATAACCCCACTCTTATTCTCCATTTAGTAGCTAAGCCTTCAGGAAAAAAAAAAATCAAAAAATGTCTCAATTTTAAAAAGCAAATAGGTTAATTTTTATATTAATATAAAGCACTAAACTAATAGAAGAAACATCTGTAATTATAAAATAGCTGATCTGTTGGACTCTACAGACTTTAGACATTATTTGAATTGACATTCTGTGAACACATGAGAAGATCACATTTTCCTTCCAAAGACATTAAATCCTAACAATGTTTCATATAACTTAATAACTGAAGTTGAAGTTTCTAGTTTATTAACTCTAGTTTATTAATCAGCATTAAAGAGCTATATTATTTGCATTGCTTATTTACTGTATTGTATATTTCTGTATATTTACTGTATTTATATTTCATTTCAAAGACATTTGGACACTTCTCTGCTTGATGTTGATGTCCAGCCAACTTACATACGAGTACAGGTGAAGGGGAAGGTAAGTGTTTTCTTACTACATTCATTTCAAATCAAGAGTTAATGCTTATAGTTAGTCAGTGGACTGCAGGTCTGACTTTTATGAATTACCAACCATATGCACATCTGCAGAAAATAAATGTTCTTTCATACTTGCATTATGGACTACACATACACTATGGAAATCCTAATCAGAACACACACAAAGCTTGAAATTAAATTTTACTCTTTCTGTCCTCTTTTCTTGTTCTTCCCTCAGTGAATCATCATTTTCTTAAGAAGAGCTTGCTACTTGCTCTAGGCTAAAATTTAGCAATTTTTCAATCTGGAAATTGTAGCTGACAGAAATAAATGAATGCATATTTGTTTGACAGGGCATTAAAAATGTCATTCCAGTTTTCCCTCTCCTCAGTCATTTTAATTTTATCCTCAATTTTTCCAAAAATTTCAAGTACTTATAAACCAAAATCCCTATTTTTTACTGTACCAACTATGTAAACAAAACTTTGGAATTACTTTACATCTAAAATAGACTCGACAGACTTTCTCATTTAATTGCTAATATAAGTCAAGCATCAATTTATAACCTTCTTTAGAAATGTCACTTCAGGAATTACAGCAATTCAGGAATATATGTATGACTGTACTTGTAAGTAATAGCTGTTTATCATACTAATAGTTTAAGATTAGTAATTCTATATATACAAAGAGATAATTTAGAGCTATACTGTCCTTAAGATCAAGGAATGTGAGAGTGATCTTTCTATATGGGTTTTGGCCAGGCCAAAGAAAAAAAAACCCATAAATTTTAACATGATATATTTCTTTCACATGTTTTCTCATAGCCATTTCAGCTAGTGCTCCCTGAAGAAGTGAAGCCAGACTGCAGCTCTGCTAAAAGATCACAAACAACTGGTCATTTAGTTGTCAGCATGCCGAAGGTACGTAAAATAATCTGAGGCAGCATCATACAAAGATATTTAAATATTTTTGCCTACTTTGGAGATGCTTCTGAGCTACAGGTAACATCGGACTAGCTAAAGTGATTCAGTCTGGCCTTTCCATTAGCATGTATTTTCCACAGAAAGAACATTCAAGAAAAAACAATTTAATCATAGAATCACAGAGTGGTAGGGATTGGAAGGGACCTTTAAAGATCATCTACTTCAACCCACCTGCTCAAGCAGGTCCACCTACATCAGAAATGCATCCATGCAGGTTTTGAAAGTCACCAGAGAGGGAGACTCCACACCCTCCCTGGGCAGCCTGTGCCAGAGCTCCCTCACTCTCACAAGAAAGTTTTGCCTTATATTAAAGTGGAACTTTTTATATTCCAGTTTTTGTCCATTACTCCCTTGTCCTGTCTCTTGAGATAACAGAAAAAGATGCCTTCCCATCCTCTTGACATACACCTTTTAAATACTTGTAAGTATTAATGAGATCCCCCCTCAGTCTCCTCAAGACTGAACAGCCCCAGGTCTCACAGCCTTTCCTCATAAGAAAGATGCTTCAGTCCTCTAATCATCTTGGTGGCCCTGTGCTGGACTCTCTCCAGCAGTTCCCTGTCTCTCATGAGCTGGGGAGCTCAGACACTGGACACAGGACTCCAGATATGGCCTCATAAAGGCAGAGTAGAGGGGGAGAACAACCTCACCTGACTTCTGGCCACACTCTTCTTAAAATGTCCCAGAATGCTATTGGCCTTCTTGCCCATGAGGGCATATTACTGGCTCATGTTTAGTTTGTTATCCACCAGAACCGCCAGCCTCTACTGGTGCATGGGGTTGTTCCTCTCCAGGTGCAGGACCTTGTTTAACATCATGAGGTTCTTCTCTGCCTTGAAATCACAGAGCTAAACCTTAGGATTTATGATACCTCTAAAGGAACATTATGAAAATCAAGATTAACAGAACTCTTTGTATTTTCTTTATTTTAAAGAAAGTCAGCTTTTTATATATGAAGAAAGACTCTGCAAAACATGCAGTAGTGTGCAAATGTGTAAGAAGATGGATTTTTTAAGTCACTGAATATTAAACTTAAATCACTGAGATAATCTGAGTGACAGAGGTATATTCAGGTTTGGGACATGACATGTGGGATAGAGGCAGAAATAGGAAATAAATTCTTGGTGCTGCAGCTGTACTCATCTGGCCTCTCGCAAAATTCTTTGCTATGTAGGAGCAGTGGGATGTGGTGCTACATACAAATCTGAATTTTTCATTTTTTGGCTTTTTCCACTCGTGGTTCTATACCTTCTATGTTTTCTTCTATGCTTCAGTCCCATACCATCTGTTTTTCTATATGGACAGCCTCTCATTAAATCAAAAACTGTCATTGTGGCATCAAGCATGCAGTTTCACCGAGATCTTGAAGAATGATGAAAATTGTACTCAGCTGGTTAAGATCCATATTTTTCTAACGTTAAAAATTCAGTCATATAGGAATTTATGCTTTCCTAAATTTATTATGTTGAAACTTAGGCCTTGGCATTTACCATTTTGGATAATGTCATTTTTTAATGTTTCTGAACAATTTTGTTCGCCGTTTACTTGTCTTTTGGATGTTTTAAGTACTATCAGTTGTCTATCCCATAACCTACTTTTATTACTCATGTATCTTGCTAATCTCTTTGTGGATAATCAGTGCCTTAGAAAATATAAATATTTCAAGGAATCACTGAATATATAAACTGTTCTGCCTGCCTAGAAAGTCATACCTAAATCACCAAAATGAATATTATCTCTTTATATTATGATTGAGAAATGCCTTTATTCCATTATTAACTTTATATTTTACCTCCATTTCACCTACCTTGATATTTTAGCTACACCTACATATTTTACTTAGCCTCAGGGTCTGGAGCTTGCTTGATTTCAGAATGGCATGATTCATAAATATTTGTGAGACCTGAGGAAAGAGAAGCTCTACAGAATAACTGAGTTGATGTTCTGATGTTTTGGTTAAACATTACTTGTCTAGCTGGGATATGGGGAGATATACATGAGTAAGTGCTGCATAGTCTAAAATATTACTTGCCAATGGGTCCAAAACCTTGGATGCTAGAAAGGAGCTCTGCAGAAAATGGCCTGGGAGTCTTGTTGGACACCAAATTAAACAAGAGATGATAATGTCTTCTGCCAAAGAAGGCATTAGGAGTGTTGCTGGCACGTTGAGGAGGATGATCCTTCCTCTCTATTCAGTATTGGTGAGATACATGTTGGAGAAGTGTGTCCAATGCTGGGCTCTCCAGTGCAAGAGATGTAGATGTACTGGAGGGAATTCAGTGAAGGGCCACGAAGATGATTAAGAGACCGTAACACCTCTCCTATGACAAAAAGCTGGAAGGGCTGGGGCTGTTTGGCCAAGACAAGGAAAGCTCAAAGGGATATTATCAATACATAAAAACCCTGAAGGGAGGGTGCAAGGAGATGAAGCCAGGCTCTCTTTGGTAGTGCCCAGTTTCAGGACAATGGGCACAGATTGAAATACAGGAGGTTCCCTCTGAACATCAGGAATCATTTTTCTACTGTGAGGATGGCTGAGCACTGGCACAGGTTTCCCATGATGTTGTGGAGTTTCCATCCCTGGAGATACTCAAAAGCCATCTGCACATGGTTCTGGGCAACTGATGAGGCCTCATCTGGGGTACTGTGTCCAGTTCTGGACTCCTCAGCTCCAGAGGGACAGGGAAGTGCTGGAGAGAGTCCAGCACAGGGCCACCAAGATGATCAGGGGAATGGAACATCTTTCATATGAGGAAAAGCTGCAGGGACTGGGGCTGTTTAGTCTGGAGAAGAGGAGACTGAGGGGAGATCTTATTAACATATATAAATATCTAAAGGGTAGATGTCAGGAGGTTGGGACATTCCTTTTTTCTATAGTAGCTAACAACAGGACAAGGGGCAATGGGATGAAGCTGGAACACAAACAGTTCCACTTAAACATAAGAAAAACCTATTTCACTGCTCAGGTGAGGGAGCTCTGACACAGGCTGCTCAGAAGGGTTGTGGAGTCTGCTTCCTTGGATATCTTCAAGACCCGCCTGGACATGTTCCTTCGCAACCTTATCTAGATGACCCTGCTTCTGCAGGGGGTTTGGACTACATGATCTCTAAAGGTCTCCTCCAACCTCTACCATTCTATGATTCCATGATTCTAACTGACTGGTGACCATGCCTGAGCAAAGGGATTGAACCAGATGACCTGCACAGGTCACTTCCAGTCTCAACCATTCTATGAGTCTGTTACCCTGTGAGCATCTTGGGTTTGCTAACCAAAGATGGATTTGCACTACTTCACAGCAATTGCATGTAGTGGATGCTAACCTTTTGCCCTATATTATTGTCACAGAATCTGTTCTTTTTCCCACAGGGCTGAATCAGACTGCAGTTATATTTTTTGGATACGTATTCTTTTCAGATCTCTCAATCCATACAAATTTTATTTGTAGTAATAGTACATAATCTAGGAAACAAAGTATAATGAGTAAAGATTAACAATAACTGGAAGGCCAATAGCTATTTTTCTTCCAGAACGTTATGACTGAGATTATCAACAAAGCTTAAGAATACTAATTTGAGCTCATCAATTTAATATTAATTTATTTTTACTAAGATAATAGGAAGAACAGAGTTCATGCAACTTTTTTCAGGCAGTATCAGTGATAAGACAAGCTTAATGGCTATGTCGTACTATATTTGACCGTTTTTTCCTGTTAAACAGTTGTTTTCAAAATAAAATTTACAACTAGATAAATGACCTAATTAATTTCTTAAGTAACTGAAATGTTAAAAATGCTATTAACCTAAAAATAGTCTCCTATAGTGTGTTTCTTGCAATACTATCCTGAAAAGATCTCGTTCTTCTCAGTAAAGGAATAGAAAGCTAACTGAATTCAGTGTTTTTCATTTGCTTTAGTGAGTTTCTGATCAGGTTACTAAAGCTTTCACCATTCATCTTCCAGCCTGTTAATAGTTTCCTAGTCTTTAAAATGAAAAACAAAACCTCTTTCCTTGTCTCTGCAATGACCTTGCCACACTGCAGACGTTAGAGATAGTAAATTTCACATGAAGTAAAAGAAAGCAAATAATTTTCACCTTTTCTGGAAACATTTCTCTTAAATGTACTATTTACTGGACAGCAAATCATTGCAGAATGGGTGTCCTTCTAGGGTATTTTTTTGGAAGGTCATCAAAACACCCTGAAGGACATATCATTCAGTGAAATGATACAGTGACGCTTTTAAAGTGTAACGTTTATTGTGCAGCAGTCGTCTGTACAGAGATTTGGCACTGGTAAGGATCTGATAGTGACTACATTGTACGTGCTTAATTTTCTGGAAAAAACATTTGTGAAATGAAGCTTTTCAGTTTTTGAACCTCTATGCTCTGTCAGTGTCATCTTTGCAGATGATGCAGGAATATTTAAAATAGGGATTTTTTTTTAGCAGACTGACCAAAATTGTCATATTAAATCAGTGATTTTATCAGTAGATTACATGGGTTGCATTTTAGTTAATATCTGAGAAAAAGCATCAAAAAACAGTGTTACTAGCAATAGCACCTAATAAATTAGAGTTTATTTCGAGTTCTGAGACATTCTATGTAGTGTTTAAAAACTTCACTTTCCTTTTTTGATGATTCAGAAAGAAAAATTTGGTCTTTTTTTATGAATTCTTTATTATATAAGCAGCCACAAATGACTTCTAACAACTTTTATTTCCTGGGGTTTCAAAAACATTTTAAAAAATAAAAAACAATAAGAGTTAGATTCCTTAATGAATTAAAAAATTTTAACCAGACTGCCAATGGAGGGTGTGGAGTCTCCTTTCTTGGAGGTCTTCAAGACCCGCCTGGACACGTTCCTATGCAACCTGATCTAGGTGACCCTGCTTCTGCAGGGGGGTTGGACTAGATGATCTCTAAAGGTCCCTTCCAACCTCAACCATTCTATGATTCTATGATTCTAAAAATAGAAGTGGTATATATTGTGCATATCAGTGTAAAGGCTGTTTGATAGAATTTCATTATACAGTTCTCACTTACCTTGGTATGGTAAATGCAGTAACATTTCATTACTGTCAAAAGGCATGTGAAGACATACAGCTGTGGAAATCTGTGGAAATCTGTTCATCCTTCACAATAAATATGTTTCAGGGAAACTCTTCATGGAATTCCTGTTATAGAACAAGAAGGAAAAAAATGTGGACTGAAAAGACGACTCAGCTTAAAATAATTGTTTTCACATATTCTTTCTGTTTTTTCAAGTATAGTCCAGATTCTGTTTAACACATCAGTTTCTAGAATTCTCTGATAATGATCTTTAAAAGGCTCTCCTTTCTGTTTTCTGATTAATGCAAATACTAGCAATAGTTTTATAGGATAACTTTCAGGAAGCTTCATTATATTAATTTAGTCCATCTTCCTGTATACTACAGGTATTAAATTTCATACAGTTATCTTTCTACTGAAACTAAAGTCTTATTTTTGGCAACAGTGGAAGCTATGGCAGCTTTCCAGTACAGTTATCCTCATTTGACCATTGTCACTAAGAGATGGACAACCAGCTACTGGCTTGGTGAAGCTCTCATACACTCCATTGTTGCATATGGAGTTGCATTTCAAAAATATGAAAAATTAGAGAATATGACTTTTTTTCTTTATTGAACAAAGGTAGGAGGACACCTTTTTAGCAGAAGAGCCTTTATGTCAAACATTTGATAGTTAACTACACATGTTCTAGTAGGTAAATCCTAACCCATCCCTAAATTCCAGCATCTTTTCTTGTCAAGGAAGGCTTTTCTGTTGATTGCAGAATGAAGAAATTTCTTCATCATCCTTGATGATGTGCTCTGGGGGCAAAACAAGGAATACTAGTCTGAAAGGGATCGAAGGAATGAATGCTTTACTAAAGAACACTAGAAGGCCTCCTGGGAAGAGAAAGACCATAGAAACAGACTTTCTTTCACCAGAGTATATACAGAGTCAGAAAGGAGCAGCATCTTCACAATGAGTTTCAAAAACAAATGACAGAAGCTACAGGCTCAGTCTTATTTATTGTAAATTTTTGGAATGAAGACTTTCAATTCACCGTGCTACTGGAACTGATTACTTCCAAATCAGCTGCACTAAAAACTAGTCAATAACGTCAACTGTTTGGTGTAGTTCCTGTGCTCCTCCTTCCTTTCAAATGCTTAAGGGATTGCTCTCCCATGATGTTGTTAAGAAGGGACAGAGATACTCTTTTGCCATGAGATACTCTTTTGTGATGGATACATTTGGTTTGAGAAGGCCAGTTCAATTTGAACTTGAAATTCTGTTATAACAAAGTAGCTAAGGGTCACTTGTCCCTTTTATAGAGTTAGGAGAAGTCCAGATTGCAGCAGATTATGCAGTAAAAATGTCTGAATGAGCATGTGGACACCAGAACTGAAATTCAAGTGAGAGGCACAACATGAGCACTGTGGAGCAAATAAAAGATGTGCATTATTAACATGGTACTAAAAAGACAGAATACATTTAAATACAAATAGAGGTATATATTTAAATATTTTTATATATACACAAATATATATTTGAATATAATTTCATTCAGATAATTTGGTTAAAACTGTCTTGTGCATGTACTTCACACTGAGTAAAAAGTGTTAAAATCTAACAGAAACAGTAAATGTAACAAGAGAAAATTTATTCAGACCCTCTTAATTTTTCTATTTTTGAGAGATTATTTAAATACTTGTGATAAAAAAATGTCAAAATTTATGAGGATTATTTTTCTGTCTATTTTTATTTTAGGCTAAAGAAATAATCCTGACCAAGAAAAATGTATCAACTCCAATTAAACGTTCTGACTGCAATACACTGAAAAAAAATGCAACAAGGTAATTCTGGTTTTTCTTCTGTATTAGTTTCCTTTTTTATCAGTCACATGCAAGAATGTATGTTTCTTCTCATGTTATTGTATAAAATATGAAAATATTGATTTGTATAGAGTAAAACTATGTCTAGAAGCTTTATACTAATAACCTGCCTGGTGCTGTTTATAAAGTGATATGCTCCAATAGCAGAGCCAAAAAGGCACTTATTTCTGCCCATCAGTTTTATTCCATTGACTCATCCAGATTATTAAAGTGGGATATACTAAAACTAAACCATTGACTGAAAATTGCCTCTGCAGAGCTCCTTGCTGTGTAACCTCAGTCTGAAGACCATTTAGAAAGCAATGATTTTGAACTTGTCTATTTCTCTTGAATGTATTTGCTCACTGATATACAGGTTGAGATACTGCACTAATAAATAGGTTCAAAAAGCAATGCTGCAAGGTTTTATAACATAGATCCATGCTATTAAATGTGATATAAACTCCAAATCTTGAAATCTTGCAGTTAAATCTTGACTGTCAGAAGAAAGCAAATGTCAGTGATGCACTGTTGTTTGTTTTTACTCAGCGTTACAAGCCATTGCTATGGAAAGACACTACTGTTGGTGAACACTTAGCATAAATACAAATACTATGATATGTCTTTTGACCTATCATAAAATCATAGAATCACAAAATTATAGGGGTTGGAAGGGACATTTAGAGATCATCCAGTCCAACTCCCCTGCTAAACCAGCTCTGCCTAGATCAGGTCACACAGGAACTGGAGTAAGCATGAAGAACTAATTTCATGTAAGAAGTAGTAGGCAACAGAAAATGCTAGGGTTTTTTACTAGTGGGTGGAGAAGTTATTTACTTGCTTCTAATTAATGAAAATTTTAAAATGCCAAGAATATGTATATGGTGATAAAATAAAATATTGAATTAATTTTGTTAGGCATACCAAATTTGGAAAAAATGTATCCCCTGAACTCGTCTCTCATTGGGCATTGGCTTTGGAGTAACTACATCCTGTACTCAATTTTCAAAGAATTTCCATCTGGTTTCATGATATTGGCAGAGTGCTTGAAAGGTAAATAGGCATTCTAGCACACAAGATACTTTGCAGAGTTAACTGACCATGATCAGGCCTTTCTGAGACAGTCACATAGTCAGTCAAGGGAAAAACCAACTCATTTAAATGAAGAATCCAGCTTCATTTTCCTTCATGTAGCCAAGACCCCAAATTACCCAAGTGGGGTAATTGTCCAAGTGGGTTTTGAAAACCTCCAGAGAAGGAGCCTCCACACCCTCCCTGGGCAGCCTGTGCCAAGGCTCCCTCACCTCAACAGTAAAGACATTTTTCCTTCTGTTTAAGTGGAATTTTTTATGTTCCAGCTTTTGTCCATTACGCCTTGTCCTATGTCCTCTCACTGGATAATACAGAAAAAAGTTTTGCCGCATCCCAACCCTACCATTCTATGATTCTATGACCCTCTTGGCATATAACTTTTAAAATTTGTAAGTATTAATGAGGTCTCTCCTCAGTCTCCTTTAAACTAAATGGCTCCAGTTCCCACAGCCTTTCCTCATAAGGAAGATGCTACAGTCTCCTGATCATCTTGGCCCTGTGCTGGACTGTCTCCAGCACTTCCCTGTCCCTCTTGAGCTGAGGAGCCCAGAACCAAACACAAGACTCCAGATGAGGCCTCACCAGGGCAGAGTAGAGGGGGAGCAGAACCTCCCTCGACCTGATGGCCACACTCTTCTTGATGTATCCCAGGATGCCATTGGCCTTCTTGGCCACGAGGGCACATTGCTGGCTCATGGTTAGTTTATTGTCAACCAAGACTCCCAGGTCTTTCTCTGCAGAGCTGCTCTCCAGCTGGGCAATCCCAAGCCTGTAGTGGTGCATGGAGTTGTTCCTTCTCAGATACAGGACTCTGCATTTACCCTTGTTTAACCTCATGAAGTTCCTCTCTGCCTAACTCACCAAGACTCTTGAGATCCCACTCAGTGGCAGATTTAAGTAATTATTAATATTCTTGCTTCAGATTTTGACAGAAAAATCCAAATTTCAGTGTTAAAATATTAGAGGAATAATATCACAAAAGTAAAAGTAGGAAAAAAGCCTTTTGAATTACAGTTCTTACTAAAAATAGGAAGTTTTGGCCTCTTTAGCTGAAAAGTTGCTGACTAGCCAGATGTTAAAAATTTGCTGAATAGTTTTCTCTTAGATTACAGAATGTTCATTACAGTGATTACACTTGACAACTACAGATGTCTTAGCTAAATGCTGTCAGACATATAATCTGCTTAGCTATAATGTGATGCTTTAAATCTCTTTAACTCTTTTTAGCCAGATTATGTGATGATACTGTCATTACTTCTGCCACATAAGAGAGATTTCTTCTGTGACTGTATATGAAACTATATTTGACACCTTCAAATACAGAAGTTTCTGTGAGAGGAATTTGATAGATTGATTCATTATACTTGCAAATCACAGAATCACAGAATCTTAAGGGTTGGAAGGGACTTTGAAAGATCTAGTCCAACTCCCCTGCCAGAGCGGGACCACCTAGAGTAGGAGCTCTGAATGTCTCCAGAGAAGGAGACTCCAGCTCTATTAATGTGGTAGCTGTGTATGCCGTTCTTTACTGTAACTCACAATTCATCTGTGAGGTACAGAAGTTGAGTTCACTGGAGTGACATAACTGAAATTCAGATGTAGGTAAGGACTCACTTTACTGAAGACATACTGGAAATTTTAAGAGTAGCAGTTACATAAAGTTGATAATCCTTGTCTCATACCCTTGTCTGTGACTAATGTTCCTTTAACATGTTGAAAAAGAACAAACAAACAAAAAAAGAAATAAAACTCAAAATATCTCTAAATGTAAATGAACACATTTGAACCCATCCAGTTAAGAAAGATACATAGGAAGACATGAGAGTCTTTTTCCTTTATATAGAGAGGTTGAGAAATACAGCCAGAGAACAGATTAATTTGAAGAGGTAAAGGAATCGAGCAGCAGTTTCTAGAGTACCTCACAAAGCAGAATTAAAGACAAATCAGCAAGTTCTGGTTTACACACATCGGTTACAATGAAATACAGAATGTAAGATAGAGGTATTTTCTGTCTGAGTAGTTCAAGCATTACAAATCTGACTGCTACAAGAGCCTTTCTCCTCTTAGCTAAGCAAGATTGCTCTGGTTGACTAAGCCAGCAGGTGCTATAAAAATACATGATGTAATGCATTGGGTTGGAAATTTGATTTACATTTTACTAGAGTCAGTTCTTAGTGCCAGTATGTAATGTATGGCTTTTTGGCAGCTTAGTGGCTTCCCGGGGGATTTCTTTTTGTTTGTTTGCTTTTTAATCTCTATTCTTAAGGGGAAAACAAAAGGAACAAACCCATATACTGCTGGAATGTCTGATCTCTGCTGGTACACTCATAAATGCTTTTGAAGAGGTTATCCAGTTTCAGCCAAATTTCACTAGTTGGGAGAAAGAAGACTGAGAAGGGACCTTATCAATGTTTATAGATTCCTAAAGGCCAGTTGTCAAGAGGACGGAGCTAGTCTTTCTTCTGTGGTGTCAAGTAACAGGACAAGGGGTAGTGGACACAAGCTGGAATGCAGGAAGTTCCACTTGATATGAGAAAAACTTCTTTCCTGTGAGGATGAGGGAGTCCTAGCACAGGCTGCCCAGGGAGGGTATGGAGTACTCATGAGAGAGTGATTGATGACAAACTAAACCTGAGCCAGCAATGTGCCCTCGTGGCCAAGAAGGCCAATGGCATCCTGGGATGCATCAAGAAGAGTGTGGCTAGCAGGTCAAGGGAGGTTCTGCTCCCCCTCTACTCTGCCCTGGTGAGGCCTCATCTGGAGTAATGTGTCTAGTTTTAGGTTCCCCAGCTCAAGGGGGACAAGATACTTCTGGAGAGTGCTAAAAAGATGATCAAGGGACTGAAATATCTCTCTTATGAGGAAAGACTATTGTACCTGGGACTGTTCAGCCTGTAGAAGAGAAGACTGAGGAGGTGATCTTGTCAACACTTTCAGTACTCGAAGAGTGGATGACAAAAGGATCATAGAATGAATCATAGAATCATGGAATCATAGAATGGTAGGGATCATCTAGTCCAACCCCCATGCAGAAGCAGAACCACCTAGATCAGGTCGCATAGGAATACGTCCAGGTGGGTCTTGAAGCCCTCCAAGGAAGGAGCCTCCACAACCCCTCTGGGCAGCCTGTGCCAGGGCTCCCTCCCCTGAACAGTGAAATAGTTTTTTCTTATATTTAAGTGGAACTTTTTGTGTTCCAGCTTCATCCCATTACCCCTTGTCCTGTTGCTAGCTACTATAGGAAAAAAGGGATGTCCCAACCTCCTGACACTCACCCTTTAGATATTTATAAATGTTAATAAGATCTCCCCTCAGTCTAGTCTTCTCCAGACTAAACAGCCCCAGTTCCCGCAGCCTTTCCTCATATGAAAGATGTTCCATTCCCCTGATCATCTTGGTGGCCCTGTGCTGGACTCTCTCCAGCACTTCCCTGTCCCTCTGGAGCTGAGGAGCCCAGAACTGGACACAGGACTCCAGATGAGGCCTCACCAGGGCAGAGTAGAGACGGAGAAGAACCTCCCTTGACCTGCTGGCCACACTCTTCTTGATGCATCCCAGGATGCCATTGGCCATGAGGGCACATTGATGTGGATGTGGCAGCACTTTTTTCCTGTAGCATCCAGCAACAGGAGAAGGGGTAATGGGTATAAACAGGAACAGAAAAAGTTCAGCTTAAACACAGGGGAAAACTTCTTTCCTATGTAGGTGAGGGAGCCATGGGAGAGCGTGGATTCTACTTCTCTGGAGGTTTTAAAAACCCACCAGAACCTGTGTGATCTGATCTAGGTGGAACTGTTTGAGCAGGTGAGTTGGACTAGATGATCTGTAAAGGTCCCTTCCAACCCTCAACATTCTATGATTCTGTGTTAAAGTTACCCATAAGTTATTTTGAAGTTGAGACCAAGAAAACTTGAATATTTTTAATCAATGTATTGGATTTCAATTCCAACCCTTTCCTAGCAAATCTATCATCATATGACTCATTAACAGAACTTCCTTTATGGTATACAATTTCATAGTTATGTACAAACATTAATTTACTTTCCTTGGATAACTTTTCATTTTTTGTTGAACTTTTTTCCATTTATTGACAAGCAAAGTATAAAACTTGGATTATTTAATAAATTTCCACAGTTGTCTCTGAAGATGAGACATAATGCTAAGCTCTGATTTACTAGATGACTGTGATTAAAGTTATTTTCTTTTGGTAGAGAAGATGCAAAGAACAAATTTATGGGACAAAACTGTAGATGTAAGGGTAAGAATATTTCTTTGGGAATAAGGGGTCTTAAGTTGGATCCTTGAAAGAATCCTCGTGAAGTGTAGGAATACTCCCTTTACACAGACTTAATGGCTGAGAATACCTCCCAGTTTTATATTTCTATGGTTTACCTACAGAGAAATAGAGGATTTATGTGATCTTTCAAAACCCAAATTCACTTATATGTCTAAACCAAGTACAAATAGTTTAAGGTAGATAAATGCATCCAAAATGAGTCCTGCACGAGGGATGAATAAATGTATGGAAAAATCACAAATGTCAAACCAGTTATCAGTGATCAGATGTAATGTTTGCCTTCTATAAATACCTGAGAGGAGACTAAATCTTTGAGACTTGAATAGATTTGCAGAAATAATATTATCAGGTGAGATGGTTTGTTAGCTGCCGTGAAGACACTGAGAATTTTTACCCTGCCTGGGGAACAAGGAATCAGAGGAACTGTAATTCAACTGACCTCTTAACCAGAAAGCAGAGTCAGATATGACTAAACAACACTTGTTACTCAAGTTAATGTTGAAGTATAGGTTCATTTGTATTCTCATAGAGGCCTGGAACTAATTAAAGTTGAGGATATACATCTCTACCATTAGGCTAACGAGGAGAATAAAAGATGGGATACTCAGAGTGATTTGAAAATGAATTTGCACACACAGGCCCCTGGTAATCCTTAACTGTAATGAAGGCAAGGACACTTCAGAAATGTGCCCTTCTGGAGAAAAGCATTCTCAAGATTACTGTTCACTTAACTCTTGATCACTCCAATCTAAAGCAATCTCCAGTTGTCCATATGGGACAAGGACAAAAGACTGAGGGCAGAGAAATACTTTAAAGTCTCTTTGTAACATTCCCTAACTTTGTAAACAAAGTATTAACCTCTTATTAGAATAAAGTGTGCTTTCAGTGTAAACTTCCCTAATGTTTAAACATTAGTGACTAAACTTTGACAAATTGAATAGTATATTTTATTTTCCTGAGTTAGTCATAGAGTGAAAATAAGATGGTTTTATTTATTAGAAATTCAAGGTCAATTTGCATATTACAAGTGTTGGACCGTATTTCTTGCTAGAGAAGGTCAGTTTGAAATTCAGTATCTTGAAGCAATTGTGCAAAAGAAGGGATGGAACAGTGAAACTGAAAATGTGACAGTGACTAATTTTCTAATTTTAGAAACTTGGATGCTAGTATTATATATGTTCTCAAACAGATGAATCCTGTTTGTGAGATATATTTGTCTTTTAGAACATAAAGACCCAGTTATCATCAGCCTTTTATTGATCTGAACTTTTTACCAGTGATTTATCAGTTCTTCTTGATCACAGTTTAGTCTTTGAAACATGGATTCTAGCAGTGACTGTTTATTTATATCTTCCCAATGATCTACTGATTCTGAAGACTCCAGTTACAGCTTTATTTCAGATTATACCTATGTAGGGAGATTGGAAAGGCCTGTTATGCAATGAAAGAGGTACTAATATTCCAAGTACTTGTAAACTCATGATTATTTGCTTAGATTACCTAGATTTTTCTATGCCTCTGTTTTCAAAATTTGAGACCCAAGTCATGAATTCACCATCAGTTTTTAACATACATAGAATCATAGAACCATTGAATGGTAGAGTTGGAAGGGACCTTTAGAGACTCTAGTCCAACTCCACTGCAGAAGCAGGGTCACCTAGATCAGGTCGCATAGGAACGTGTCCAGGCGGGTCTTGAAGACCTCCAAGGAAGGAGACTCCAAAACCTCCCTGGGCAACCTGTCTTTCTCAAAGCTCTCAAACAACATATGAAAACATATACTAGAATAACTTTATCTTCTTGTCAAGAAAATTATTTATTAGTACTTTTTCTAAGCTGAGATTGACTTTTGTGTTTTTTCATTCACAATATTAGAAAAAATGCTTCTCCAAAGCTGTTGGTTCTGACTTGTAGATAACTTTGAGAATCCTTATGCCAGAAAGGAAACTTTCAAATGTCAAAACCTATATATTCTGGATCTGATATATGAGAAATCTTTAGCAATCTAAATTTTATTCAAATTCAAAAGTTGAAACAGGGGATTATAACTGTCAAGTCATTAAAATGTCAAATATGGAGATAAAGAACTGTGTGAACGAAAGTGTAAATTATCAAAAAATATCAAATTATCAGATATGTGCACTGTCACACACCAGATTGTTCAGCAGGCTGCTATAGCTATGGAAAATTGAAGTACTGACCTTCTTTATTGTGGAGTCTTTTGATTATATTTTTTTAAAACATTGTTGAACTATGTGGAGATAGAATTCATTTGAATAATTTGCAAACACTGAGAATTCCAGACATGCTGGTCCTCTAAGAAATATTAGGCATTCATCACTGCTGTCTTACCATTGCTTATGGATGAACTTCAGCAACAAGATTAATTTTTATTCTGCTAGGTAGAATTACATGGAAAAAATGTTTAGATCACCTAAAACTCATTCCTCCCTCCAAAAAATTTAAGATGTTTAGTCTTGACACCATGATTACCTAATCTAGTTTTGCATAGATTACATGATCACATTCTCAGCAGATGTATGCATTGTACCTGCACTGACTTCAGCACAACTGAGTCTTGTGGTAGTTCACAGAATCATAGAATCATAGAACAGTAGAGTTTGAAGGGACCTTTAGAGATCATCTAGTCCAACCCCCCTGCAGAAGCAGGTCAACCTAGATCAGGTCACTCAGTAATGTGTCCAGGCAGGTCTTGAAAACCTTCAAGGAAGGAGCCTCCACACCCTCCCTGGGCAGCCTGTTCCACTGCTCCATCACTTGAACAATGAAATAGTTTTTTCTTATGTTTAAATGGAACTTTTTGTGTTCCAGCTTCATCCCATTACCCTTTGTCCTGTTACTAGCTACAGTTGACACCATTGAAAAAAGGGATGCCCCAACCTCCTGACATCCACCATTTAAATATTTGTAAATATTAATGAGATCTCCCCTCCAATCTCCTCTTCTCTAGACTAAACAGCCCCAAATAGTTGAGATAACATTGTGAAGCTTTACTAAGCAAGTATAGAATATTTGATCATGTGCATTTAAGTACATAAAAGACCTCTTCCTTTCTGGAAAAATATCACCTGTGCTTGATTCTTGGTATATTTTATTGTTTGTTGCTAATAACTACTTCTAGATAACGTGTGCTGATTATGTTTTGGGAATGCCTAATGCATGTAATCCTTTCATAGTTTGTTGATGTGAATTGTTACTTACAATGCTCATTGCTAATTCATTCTGGTGTATTGAAGTTTATTTTGCTACTAAGCAATGAGCTATTCAAACTCCATAGAGTTTATTTTATTTATCTCATTAGCAATTTGTACCATTTTAGAGATAGTGAACAAATGTAAAATGCCTCTACTAACCAAGATACTTCAAATCAAGGAAAGTCTTTTCTTACATGTGACAGAAGCACAGGCTGAGGCCAACTCATTTTCATGTTTATGCTTTTTTACGTTTTTCTCAGGTGCTTCAGATTAGTGATTATATTAAGATTCTGGACAGGGTGTGCTCCCTTTGGGATCTCTCCAACAGCTACTGATAAGTAATTTCAAGTCACAACACGTTTCATAAATTAAACAGGAAATACAAGTGTCTGTACCTTTTGGAGATGAACATTTTCTAAAATGTTGTTAGAAAGAGAATCCACTTTTATTTCATTAAACTGTGTAGTATAAGAATAAAACTAGCTTAATAAATTGCAGAACATTCATGGTAAGAGTTTTCTTGTATCTGCCTTCATTACTCATAAAATTGTCATCTGATTAGTTTTTGTTTGTGACACTTTTTGTAAAAGGTTATCCATGTTATTAAAGCAGGCTGCCTCTCTGGTCATTTACTGCTCAGCAATATGACCAAATGATTCCCATAGCACCAGAAAAATCGAGTGGCATAAGGCTGAAAGAGATGTTTAGGCTGATCACTGTCTATTCTGTTAGTCATGCTTTCCTCAGCATACCATAGGAGAACAAAGTCTCCCATGAATCCCTCTGCATCTGTCCTTCATCCTGCATACAGATGTGGGCTGGGATGTCTTCCCAGGTCTCACAGAACCTTGATGGAGAAGCACTGGCAGAATTTAGAAGCTGCCTGGCAAAACTCTAGATTTAACAACTAAAGATGGTATATTTTCAGTTTAAATTTTTTCACTACACTTTATTTACATATTTTCATGGTGGGTTTTGAATGTCTTCAGAGAAGAAGACTCCACACCCCATCTGAGCAGACCGTTCCAGTGCTCCCTCACTGTCACAGTGAAGACATTTCTCCTTATATTTCTTTGGAACCTCTGTTCCAGCTTTTACCTATTCCCCCTTGTCCTATCATTGGACACCACAAACAGGTTCCATCCTCCTGACACCCACCCTTGATGTATTTGTAAACATTAATGAGATCATTCCTCAGTCTCCTCCAAGCTAAAAATGCATGGAATTTTCAGAACATTATTGTACAATTTAATTTCCATTTTGTCATTTTTCACATAAGCAGTTATAAACAAGGTACAGTTTTTCTTTCGTATTTAATTGCTGAATTCCTCTGTTAAAAAAGAATAGTGACTATAAATGCTGCAAGACAAAAAGTATCTTTCGAATCTTTGATCATCATGTGATGTGGATGGGTTGTCTCAATGAGTGGCCTGTACACATTTCTAAGTGTGATCTAAAAGAATATCATTAATAGCAGAAAGACCTGGAAATTCCATTACAACATTTAATGTTTTCCTTTCATAATACGAACATAGTGAGGATTCACATATCCCAAACATAAGAATAAGATGATGAAAACATGTAATTCATGCAACTACATTTTCTTTCTAAATAAAAATATTCCTGCTTTTCAAAGATGAATCTGTCTCGTAGAAATTAATAGCCAGCTAGTGTGAAGGAATGGTGTTAAAAATGAGCTGAAAGATTAGATTAAAAACCCCTGTCTTACATCAAAAGCCACTTCTTTAAAATGTGATACCAGCAGCCCGAATTATCACGGAATCATAGAATGGTAGGGGTTGGAAGGGACCTTTAGAGATCATCTAGTCCAACCCCCCTGCAGAAGCAGGGTCATCTAGATCAGGTTGCATAGGAAGATGTCCAGGCAGGTCTTGAAGACCACCAAGGAAGGAGACTCCACAACTCCTCTGGGCAGCCTGTGCCAGGGCTCCCTCACCCTCACAGTGAAATAGTTTTTTCTTATGTTTAAATTGAACTTTTTGTGTTCCAGCTTCATCCCATCACCCCTTGTCCTGTTGCTAGCTACTATAGAAAAAAGGGATGTCCCAACCTCCTGACATCCACCCTTTAGATATTTATAAATGTTAATAAGATCTCTTCAATCTTCTCAAGGCTGAACAGCCCCAGTTCCCGCAGTCTTTCCTCATATGAGAGATGTTCCAGTCCCCTGATCATCCTGGTGGCCCTGCGCTGGAACCTCTCCAGCACTTCCCTGTCCCTCTTGATCTGAGGAGCCCAGAACCAAACACAGGACTCCAGATGAGGCCTCACCAGGGCAAAGTAGAGCGGGAGCAGAACCTCCCTTGACCTGCTGGCCACACTCTTCTTGATGCATCCCGGGATACCATTGGCCTTCTTGGCCACGAGGGCACATTGCTGGATCATATTTAGTTTATTATCAATCAGGACTCCCAGGTCTCTCTCTGCAGAGCTGCTCTTCAGCAGTTCGACCCCCAGCCTGTACTGATGTGTGGGGTTGTTCCTTCCCAGCTGCAGGACTCTGCACTTGTCCTTGTTGAACCTCATGAGGTTCCTCTCTGCCCAACTCTCAAGCTGGTCGAGATCCCGCTGAACGGCAGCACAGCCTCTGGGGAATCAGCCAGTCCTCCCAGTTTGGTGTCATCAGCAAACTTGCTGAGGGTACACTCTGTCCCCTCATCCAGGTTGTTGATGAAGATGTTGAACAAGACTGGCCCCAGAACCCATCCCTGTGGAACTCCACTGGCCATAGGCCTCCAACTCGACTCTATGCCACTGATCACCAGATTCTGAATTAACTTTTCTGAATTAATTTACTTTTCTGAATTAATTAAATTCTGAATGAACTCTTGATGTTTTTAGGCTAAGACTTTTTTTATGCAAAATCTTGTAGATCTTATAGTCCTTTTCTTTTTTTACCCTGAGTTTTTTAATATCAATCAGTTTTCAAGTTACAAGAACACTGAATTCATCAGATTTCTAAACAGATACCCAAAATAGTTCAGTTTAACACTTAAATTAAGGTGATTTTTTGCCATTTGTTCTTATGTTGTTTCAGGAGCGGACAAGTTGAGAAATTGGAAGTGGATCCTAGTAAATATTCATTTCCTGATGTGACAAAGATAATCCATGAAAAGGAACGAATTGGACAGGAACCTATTAAGCTACAACCTGAGAAGATTACAGAGACTAAGGAGAGTTATATTGATTTTGAAAATAATGAAGAAGTTCCTCCCTTAATTTGAATGATTCTTAAATAGTCCCTTTATGTGGCATGTATGCTTGAATCTTTTTCATGACCCTATGTGTAAAATAATTATAATATAGCTAAAGTTGGAAATATCGCATTACTTAACAGTAACTTTGCTATGCATGTGTTTTCTACAGTGTTTTCTGTTAATATATTGCGATATAAAACATATATTTTCAGATTGTTTACTTAGCAAGGTTCAAATCAGAGTAGAAGCCATGTAAGTCAGACATTGTAGTTTCAACAACTTTGCTGTTTAGCTTGAAAGATGACATATTATTGTACAAAAAGATAGAAGGAAGCAAGAAAGCACTTGTAACAAGATTTATGATTATTCTCACTAAACTGAAGTTAGCAAAAATCTCTATGTATTCCTTCAATGTCTTCTTTTTTTTGTTAAGGACAACAGTAAAAGAAAACAATGTATTCTGAGACAGAGAGACATTACTGTAATCTACCACACATCAGTTAATTTTCCAGTGTAATTCATAGCTCCTGGATTCTGGAGTTGGTATAACAATTCCACTTCTTGAAGATTTTGGGAGACAATCATACTGAACACAGAATCTCAGATATGGCACCGTGAGGAAGCTGAGAGAAATCAGCCAGACCATTCTTTTTCTTCTTCATGCACCTACTCTGAACTGTTCCATCTTTTTCAAGATCCTCTAAAAATATCAAGACTAGATTTCAGCTATTGGGTGAAATAAGGTTGAGCAGCTGTAAGGGGATGAACTTCCCTACCCTCCAGCTCATTTAGAGATTCCATTATTGTGTTGTTTTCCTTCAGCTTCTGGATTACCAGGAGGTGGTGCAGGCTCAGAGCAGGGATCCCTACAGCCCTGGAGAGTCCTCACAGGAGCACAGACCCACCCTGCAGCCCAGGGAGGCCGTGGGGGTCCTGAAAGCTGTTGCTGTTTTATATGACTGTGCAGCCCTAGTAGGAGAACAGACAACACAACATGTAATTTTTATCAGTCAGGTGGGCAATTTATGTTTTGATTCCTTTCAAATCTGCTTCCTTATTTTTTGTGTGTTTGTGGAATATGACTTTTGCTGACCTTAGTGTGGGTAAAGAGGAAAAGCTCCACAAACATTTTGAATATAGAAGTCTTTAGATTTTGAAAGCAGAACCAAAAATTTGTTTCCTGTAGTTTTGTTGATTGCTGTGGGGATTTTCTGATGTTTCTGAGAGGTGAATACATTGAAGGACTCCTCTTTCAATTCATCGCTTAATTCTGAGAATCCTGAAGGGATAATCCACCTTTCAGACCTTAAAACAGTTTGGATGAACCTGGACAGGAGTTTCAAAAAAAGCTGGAACACAAAAAGTACCATTTAAACATAAGAAAAACTTATTTCACTGTGAGGGTGAGGGAGCCCTGGCACAGGCTGCCCAGGGAGGGTATGGAGTCTCCCTCCTTAGAGGTCTTCAAGACTTACCTGGATATATTCCTATATGACCTGATCTAGGTGAACCTGCTTCTGCAGGGGGGTTGGACTAAATGATCTCTAAAGGTCCCTTCCAACCCTACCATTCCATGATTCTATGATTCTAAAGCTTGCAGGAAAATTTATAGCAAGTAAAAAAATATAATTGGAACTACTAATATAATTGAAAATATAATTGGAACTACTGAAGAAACAGTAGTACCACATGGTACCACAATCTTGGGATCCAGGCTGAAAAGAGAGTGTATTCTGAGAATCAGCTTCAATATATGCAGGTGCCATGGAGAATACAAGACAGAGACTCGCTGATCACAGAGAAACAAAGTGTACAAGCAAAAGATTATACCAGTGGCCCACAAGACCATAAACACATATCACAAAGTATCAAGTACTGATTGCTAAGCCAATGTAACTTCAAGAAAGGAAAACCTAGTAGGACAAAGACCATACAGCCAACATAATCAAAATATCCCCTGTAGAATGAAGCTGAAAGGAAGTTAACAAAAGGAGTAAAAGTCATAGCACCAACAAGAAAAAGGAAGAGCAAAGACAGACAAATAGCAGCAGTGTTGTCTCCCTCATTTAAGAACATGACAGCTGATAAAGCCATTATTTATTTACAGCAGGTTGCTTCTACCTACAGCAGAAAAAAGTACTGCTTTCTGGTTTACCATTTGCCTCATTCTGTCTCTGCAGACCCAGCAGTTGTATGTACAGCATTATCTCTTACTATGGAATTGGGTTAAGTAGATTAACATGTCAGAGAGCACTGTGTTTGTTTTTTGCAATGTCACCTTTAACTAGATGACTGCAGGAACTGAAGCTGTATGCTGTGGATGGATCTATTCATCATCCAATGGATTTGTGATGGATGGAGTTAATGGCAAATTCTAACAATACGGAGAGGAAGGAGAGTGTGTAATGGTTCAGGAAAGCCCTTGCATTTGCCACAAAATCTTCCCCTTGCTCTAAAACTGGGCAATAGGATGAAAGTTTTGGACTTGCATAGTGAGAACAAGAAAGTTTTGTTGTTGGTGCACAAGACAAAAGGAGTACAGTTCCTCCTAGAGCTAAGCTGATTTATCATAGAATTATAGAATGGTAGGGGTTGGAAGGGACCTTTAGAGATCATCTAGTCCAACCCCCCTGCAGGAGCAGGGTCACCTAGATCAGGTCACATAGGAACATGTCCAGGTGGGTCTTGAAGACCTTCAAAGAAAGGAGACTCGACAACCACTCTGGGCAGCCTGTGCCAGGGCTCCCTCACCCTCATAGTGAAATAGTTTTTTCTTATGTTTAAGTGGAACTTTTTGTGTTCCAGCTTCATCCCATTGCCCCTTGTCCTGTTGCTAGCTACTATAGAAAAAAGGGATGTCCCAACCTTCTGACACCCACCTTTTACATATTTGTAAATGTTAATAAGATCTCCAATAAGATTTAGCTGGGTCAACCCCCACTCCAAAAAAGCTATACTGCAGAAATTATCAGATGATCAGTAGCATTAATGTTGCTGTTGATTGCATAGAACTATTTAATAATCAACCAGGATGTCTCTGGGATAGGTTTTATACAAATTGTTCTTGCATCAAACCCATCACAGTACAAACATGAGAGCCATTGAATACATCAGACTGTTTACTGTGTTGATTTCAGAATCACCATGAATTAGCTGAACTGTTTTTAAAACATTGAAATTAGAAGGAGCAGGGAAGAAAGGGAAATAAGGTCCCTCAAAAAAGTACCCATTAGAGATGTCACTCTGTTCCTTGTTTCTTTGAACATAAAGTCAGTTAGACAGACTGGAAACAGTCTCTTCTACCTTACAAGCCCTTCCTACGGTCAGTACAAACAAACCCTTCTACAAAGCAGAAACTCTTAACAGAAAGCTTCCATGAAAGCCACAATTGGATTTAAAGTAACCCTATACCCCTACAGCCTCTCCACAGAAAAGCCCTGATGGTGGGAATTGATCAAAGAGTTTATTCATTTAAGAGGACAGTATAGTACAGCACCAGCCCTCTACTTTGTCCTAGTTTGCCCTTGGATGAGTTCAGATCTGCACACAGTGGCTATTTTTCCATCTGGGGACTATAAAGAGGTATCTCAACCTATAAAATACTTTTTTTTTCCTATTTGGCAAAAGCTTTTCTAGTATGAAGCACAGGAAAATCATAATAATCAAGTCCACACTGAGAGTCATATGGGAAACACAACTTTCAGTGTTGCACAGCCTTAGTGTCTGGGGAAAAAAAATCTCTGAAGTTATAGCAGTATCATATATACAGAAGCACTTAAAAGCTCCACAGCCCTAAACTGTAAACATCTTTCTCCTCAGCAACTTCGCAGAAAAGATATGTATAGAAGAGGAAAGTGGTGAACATTTGGTTAGAAAGATGTGAGCTGTGGCTATGCTTTGACCCTTGGTTTTGTTCTCTCAGTGCTAACCATCTGCAAGCCTACTGGCAGCATAATTATGCCTGTTTTACAGTGTACATAAATTAGTGTTGGCTCCTGTGGTTTTGCAACCAGGCAGGCAGCCATCTGACTTTTAAATTAAGGATTTCACTGAGATTGGTAATAAAGTTCCAATATGCTTTCATATTTAAATAAAAGTTCACCAACAGTATAAAATGTTCAAAGGGAAAGCATCCAGAGATTTATCAGTCACCTATGGAGTATAGCTGAAGTGAAGCTTGACATCAGCTATGAAAGAAACCCAAGCTGTCTGATTTTCCTGCACAGCTTTCCATTCTGCAGTGAGAATCCTCTAAGGGAATCAAGTGTGGGTTTTTTTCCTCTCACTTTGTTTTAATTTCCATGAACCTGAGACTTTGTATTGGACTTCTGAACACTTACAGATGCTGATATTCTGCATCATTTTCAGAACTTCCCATGTGCTTATGCTCAGCATCTAGTTAGAACTTCAGATTTTAGTGTAGCTCAAACTGGGAATTCATGCATGAAAGTCACTGTCAAACATTCTTAAAACTTTTCCCATGTCTCCAGCACAGGCCCATAGCATTTTAGATCTATCAATTCAACTTCTTCAGTTTCCTTCCCACAAATCTTGAGATTCAGCCTGAACATTTTCAAAGTGATATTGAAGTGTCAAGGACTGCTGAGACATGTTAATGTGTACCTTATACATGGGAACATGTAGTCTGAGTACTTTGTGCTAACTGTGCTAGGGTGCTTTCTGTGGGGCTAAAGGTAATTTCTCACACTTTATCAGCTGTGATGAGACACATAATTACATGCCTGTGATGTGTAAAGCAAATGCTCCCTCTTTATCAGTGTTTTACAGCGGACGCTTAACAACCTGGCTAATCAAAACCAGATTATAGTGCTAGGATTAATGAGGCATTGAAAAAGTTTGATGACTAATAGAAGCTTTATAAAGCCTGTTTCAAAGAGATTACTTAGTTTCATATTTGCTCATAAGGAGTAAAGAAATGTTTGTCATGGAAGTCATAGTTATTCAGACAAATGAATTTCCCTGGGTCAACCCAACCCTGATATAACTGAAAGTCTTACATCTAGTTCATCTTCTTTTGATAGACAAAAAAGATCTTTCTTCTTTCTTGTTGTGTTCATTCAAGATTCAGTGCAGAGGATTCAAGGATAGTTGGCAACAATAGCCATTTAAATAGCTTGGGACTGAAATGAAAGAGATGATTTATTGAGAATAAGCAGTATATAATATCTGAATAAAAAAATTAAAGCAAATTAGTGTGCAGTTAGAGGCAGAGATGTCCACCTTTTATATGAGATACTGAATTAGTTTCAGCACCTGTTAGCTCTTGAGATATCACACCTTATATTTAGCACTGGGCTCTTAATCAGGATAAAACACATACTTTGGTCAGACAGCCTGAGATTACAGGTGTCTCTCCTTGTATGTAAAGATTTGGTGTGTTATTCCTTGTCCTGAAGCTTTTCTCAGAGTGGGAAAGAGGATCCAAAGTATTGGTCAGTCTATGCAAGGAATGAATACCTGCATATGAGCGCAAGTATAAATGTTCTCCCCTCTGCATCTGCTGCAAAATGGTCTCATTGCTCTGTACTTCCTTGTGCATGTTGGGGTATGACAGTTGGTTTTTCTGGTGGTTCTATTAATGTATTGCCTGACATTGTGACAAAGACATGGCAAATAGAAACAAGCAGGATACTCACTTCAAAACTGTTGGCCACTTCTGGACTAAAAGAGACTCCACCAGTCTATTTCCAGGCTAACAATGTAAATATGATGCTGATTTGTATCTTTCATACTGATTTCAGAATTCTTGTTTTATGTTCATGTGAACTTGCCATTTGCTTTTGTGAAACGAACCTGAGAAAACAGCTTGATGTGCAAAACAACTTAAATCCTGCATACAGCATAGTTTGTTGTTAGGATCAGAGGCACTTCAGGCAAAGTACCTTTACAATAAGAAATACTCAGCATTCAGATCCACGGGTCCTTTGTTCCAGGACTCCAAACATCATACCTTGCAGTTTCCCAGAAGGGTCAGAGTTTTACTGCTTTAGCTAGTCTCTACTAGGTTCCTGAAGAGGCCTGGAAGCTTCCCACACATAGCTCAACTTCATTCATACTGAAATGATTGGTGAGCCAAGAGACAAGGGTGGGAAAACAGAACCTCATCTTCTGGGTGAGTATATGAAGAATTCTTCATCAAGTGTCGTACCTCAGTCACTCGATGATAAACTGAGCATATCTTTCAGAGGCACATCACTTGAAGAAGGGAGGCAGAAATGCACTGATAAATTTCTTCTGCTATTGCACATAGTTGTAAGGAAGGGAAGATGAAGCCAAATCAGAAGTCTGTTTAGCCCAAGATATGGCTCAATACCAAGAGGGACATTTCATAGTTGAGCAAAATGCAGCAAATAGTAACATCCCCATCAGCCTGGATGGTTGTGTGTGACTGCTCCTCCATGCCTCCTAACCCTCTGGGGAGGCAGGACTGAAACTGTGGTTCTCTGGCACACTCCAACCTCACCTCCCTTCCCCCGTCATTCTGAGATAGGGAAGATTCCATTTTGCATATCTTGCTGGGAAGTATTGACCCTGTTCTGTACCAGAAATGTTGCAAATAGTGATCCTTCCCTGACAGAATCTCAGACAGCCAGCAGCTGTAGGATATCCTGAGCTAGGGGCTGACATGCAATTACCTGTGATGGAACACTCCTCCATGAATCTGTGTTGTCATCGTATCACACTAACTATGCTTATAAACCCTCATTCTGTATGCTGTGGCTATAAGCTTCATGCTTTAATTATGCATTTTGTAAATATTGGCTTTTGTTTATTTTAAGCCTATCAGCATTTCCTTGGGGATTCCTGGTTCCTTTGACTCCTCCTGTTGTGTTTCTCAGAACCATTTCTACTACTATTACATCCAGGAATGAGCAGAACAATGTATAAGAAGCATTTGCTTTGTGGTTTTACACAGCAACTTTGTTATCTTTGACTTTGCTACAGGTTTTTAATGGCCTCTTCTCTTGAATATTGCTAAACACCCAGCCCACATATTTATAAAACTGTCTACAGGGTTCTAAAGTTTTGTTTCCTGAGTTTCAATAGCTAGACAAGGACCTGCCACTATGTACTGACAGATCAAGCTGGTTTAGGTAGGGTTATTTTCCCCTTTGTATTTAGAGATGTTGAAATATTGTTTCATTCAATCATCCAGACGCTTTGGATTTTCAGAAATGTTTGCACTTTTCTCAGATATTATTACTCTAAATCCTTTTAACACCTCAAAATTTATTTTAGGGACTACTATCATCTCATTATTCATCTCTTTTTCTGGACTGAGAAGATGTTGAGCAGCTCAACTTGGAGTACAGGTGTCTCTGAGGATCCACAGTTAATCCTCCATTGTGAAAACTGACCATTCATTCCTGCTGTTACCTGTCCTTATGAAATTCTTGATCCTTGAGGTGACCTTCCTTTGTATGTCATGACAGCTTAGTTCCCTTCATAATCTTTCAGCTTTTTTAAAAAGCTGAACTGATGATATCAAACAGAACATCCTTTCCCACATGCTCACTAAAATTATTAGCAGGAAGACTTTCAAGTGACTAGTGAGTTCTGTTGTTTGCATTTTTGAGATCTAATTTGAGATCTCTTTAGAGAGCTGTGATTTTTCACTTTTTTCAGTAAGTCCTGAGACCCTGCCTTTAGTTACACCCTTGGAGGATAAACGAATCTATGGAATCACCAGTTGCTGCTTATAAACTTATTTTGGCTGTATGGAAATACACAAACAGGAAGTAGAATGCTGTGGCCTTTCTGATTATGCTGAGGACAAAAGATGTTCACAAAACAAAATAGTAAGGAATTTCAAAAACACTTGTCTCCCCAAAAGCACAAAATAAACAAATTTTACTTCCCATACAGCTTTTTCGTGTTAAGTAAGTTAAATGCACAAGTTTTTTTTTCCTCCATGCAGGCAGATAGGGTGAAAAAAGTTCGTACCACTTGCAGAGAAAGCAAAGGAGAGATCTAGAGTTCTTCTTCCTTGGAGGTCTTCAAGATGCGCCTGGACACGTTCCTATGTGACCTGATCTAGGTGAACCTGCTTCTGCAGGGAGGTTGGACTAGATGATCTCTAAAGGTCCCTTCCAACCCCTACCATTCTATGATTCTGATTCTCCTTGCTTCTGGACTGGATTTGAGGAGGAGACAAAATATGCCAAAGGCACCAAAGTGCAAAATCCCTTTGAGCACTTTTGTCCATGTCAGTCCCTGACAGTGAGTTGTTGGGACCTTTGCAGGCTGGTGCCAGGCACCTGCTGTCTTTGTTTCAGCAGCATACTGGCTGTAAAATGTTTTTCAAAATGTCATTTACAATTAGAAGGTCATTCTAGCAGAAACATTCTCCAACAGCTATCAGTGCAAGTTTTCACTTTTACCTTTAGACATTCATTTTAAATTCCTTTTAAATTTTTCTTTCAAAGGTAATGAACTCTTGTTCTGCACTAGAACTGGAAAGAGCCGGATGTTCTTGTTCCCTTCAGACTTGAAAGAACAGTTCATTTGCATGTCAATAGCCTTTAGTAGATCTACTTTTTACATCATATGTATGCCTTTGACTGTATGACAATTAACAAATTAGTACCTACATATGATGCATCTTTCTGGGAAAATGGAAGAGGTTGATGAGAAGCTTTATCATATTCATCATACTCATTGGCATTTCAGGGAGAAGCAATTACAGTGGTTTCACTGTAAATTTAAATTTATTACCCCACTCCATCAGAGGATTCAGACCTTGACAGTTTACCCTTGGATATTCTGATAGTGTTATATAGAAATATGGCAGACCATTAAAAATGCAAGAGTTTTTTAGACCTTAGTCAAAGAATTCATTGTGAATTCCATGGTAAAGAATTTTGGAGAGATGCATGATTTGAGAGTCTAAATATAGCCTTTGGAATGGCAGTAGCAAATACATCAATGAACCTGAAAACATCATTCAGGAGAAAGAGCTGTGTTCTGAATACAGGATTTGCAAACAGGTGTTAGTTCATTAAATCCTCATGAACTTGGATAGATTTTATTGCTTTCATTCTGGCATTTCAAGACAAAAAAGGCTATGCAGTGAAGGATCCAATTGCATCTCCATGCATAGGTTTTGACTCCTTGGAAACAAGGTGTAATACAGATTCCTGAAGCACCTTTGTGTTAGAAGTCCAATGCACCACTAATTGGTATTAAGGCTGTATGTGTCAAACCACACACAAGTGGGACAATAAGAATGGAATGGAATGGAATGGAATGGAATGGAATGGAATGGAGTGGAATGGAATAATTTCAGTTCCAAGGAACCTGATCCAACTGCCTGACCAATTCTGGGCTGACAAGTGACAACACGCTTTAGTATGTTATTAAGGACATTATTCAAATGCCTCTTAAACACCAACGGGCTTGGGGCATTGACCACCTCTTTAAGGAACCTGTTACAAAGTTTGACTATCATCTTGGTAAAGAAATGTCTCTTAATGTCTAGTCTAAACCTCCGCTGGTGCAACTCTGAACTATTCTCACATGTTCTGTTGCTGGATAGCAGGGAGAAGAGATCAGCACCTCCTCCTCCGCTTTGACTCCTCAGGAAGCTGTAGAGAGCAATGAGGTGGCCTCTCAGCTTCCTTTTCTCCAAACTGGGCAAGTCCTCAGCTGCTCCTCACAGGACAGGCCTGTCAGCCTTCTCACCAACTGTATTGGCCTCCTCTGGATGCAGGAAGACCTGCTCTGTTTCACAGGTTTGCTTAGAGTTTAATTGAGGACAACAGCTTTACTCTGTGCCAGTTTAGTGAAACAGAGCCCAGTCTGGGGAAGAGAATTCATTTCTTCTATGAGGTTGATGAGACTCTGCCATCTTGGCCTGTGTTTGCTGTCATATCTCAAAAGTTGCACAACTCAACATATACAATGCCAGCCAGTGTCTTTCCTCCAGTCTTCATATGTAGTCCTTCCCATCCATGATGTGATGACAAATGCATTTTTCTCCACTATATTTCAAACAAGCAACACCCCAATGGCCAGTAGAGCTATGACTATGCTATGTCACTTCTCTTGCCTCAGTCCTCACTTTGCCCACCAAGTTATGAATTTAACCCTTAATATGGGCTAGGAAAGAGGACACGGTTGACTTCTCTTTCTCCTACAGGATACTCTTTCCTTCTGCCTTATCTACGCAACTAGTAGTGTTGCTGGAAGCCCTGTTCCTGTAACCATCACCCTTGTAGGCATCCTTCAGGCCTGTGCAGGATGGCGCTGCTTGCAGAGCTCCAGGTGCTGTGCAAGAAGGAACCCATGCAGAGTTCACTGCAGAATGGAGACTCAGCCCTCTGCCTTACTGTTTTTCAGTTTACATGCATTCTGTAGCTCACAGAGATAACTAATATCTGCCTCTTTCCCATCAGGGACTTCTATAATCCCAACAAAGCTGATGGAATTATCTGGTCATGGTCCGCACTCCCTCTACTTTCTGTGTCACAGTGGCAACATGTGATTTGTAAGGCAACAAAATTCCTGCCTGCAGTGGTGATAAAAGAGAGCACTGTAGCACCCATACTACAGCTGTCTGACAAGTTCATGGCTTCCACTGGAAAGTTTTCCCATTTTGCTTTTAGATAAAATGTAGCTTCTGAAACTGAATTTGCAAAGGGATGATCTTGCTCCTCTTTTTCCTGCTTGTAGAGTTTTGTGTTTGATCGGCAGAAGCACTTTTTGAAAATTCATTTATTTTCTTTGTATTTTTTGCTATTTCTGGGATGAAAAGTCATGCTCTTTACAGATAGCGTTGAGTCGGGGATGAAAAGAGAGTGTCGTATGTGCTAAGAGACAGTTTGACACCAAAAAGTATCAGCAGAGTGCCAAAGCACGTAAAAGTAATGGTCCAGGAAATGTTGGCTCCTACCCTGGGGATCATGTCATCTAAAGACTGTTACTCAGGAAAAGTGACTGCATGTAACCTGCAAATTGATGTCACCCTCATTACTCCAAGCAAAATGTCATCTAGAGAGCTGAATGTAGGCTACATCTGAGACATATTGCTTGATAGTCAGCATAGAGTAGTTACAGAACTCACTGCATAAATTACTGGAAAGTAACTCTTTTTATAGAGGCAAGACAGGGAAAAAGAGATCTAAAGGATGAAATACAGTCAGAATATCACTTTTTTTCAGAGGGTCAGCATCAATCACCACCCCATGTCCAGCTGCAGATCAAATCATGGCTTTCAGAGAACAAATGAGTGTAACTTACCTCACCTGAATTTAAATGACAGACTGGGGTTCCTGACAGTCCATGGAAAGACAAAGGAACTTCCAGAAGGTTTCTCTGTAGAGTGAGCAGTCTCCTAACCTAAATACTTTACTGGGAATATATGCCTAACCTCTTATGCATACAAACCCAAATATTGGGTAATTAATGTTTTTTTTCTGATATATTCATGCAATCTTTCCCACCACACAAATGTTGATATGAAAATACCTGGAGCCCCCCATGCTGTGAGACCCTGTGGGAAAAAAATGTAAGAGTTTTGAAGGAAACAAATTTTCCAAGATCTCGTTACAAACACAAGATGAAGAGAGATGCATTAACTTTTTGCACCTCCTCCTGGCAGTCCCATGTTCAGCAAGGTTTCTAATGCAGAGAAATGCTGATTATTAGTCTTCCCCATCCATGATCTCATAACCTTGCACCAGGAGGAAAGATGAGCCAATATTGGAACATGACCTAGGAAACATTTATTTCTATGTATTGGTCCAGCAAATAAAGGTTTTATAATCAACACAGTTATGAGTCCACATCTGGAATATTATGTCCAGTTCTGGGCCCCTCAGTTCAAGATGGAGAGGGAGCTGCTGGAAGGAGTTCAGTGCAAGGCCACCAAGATCATTAGGGGAGTGGAGCATCTCCCTTCTGATGAAAGGCTGAGGGAGCTGGGGCTCTTTAGCTTGGAGAAGAGGAGACCGAGGGGTGACCTCATTAATGTTTGCAAATATGTAAAGGGTGGGTATCAGGAAGATGGAACCAGACTGTTCCCAATGATGGCCAATGATAGGACAAAGGGTATAAACTGGAACACAAGAGGTTCCAAAGAAACACAAAGAAGAGTTTCTTCACTGTGAGGGTGAGGGAGCATTGGAACAGGCTGCCCGGATGGGTTGTGGAGTCTTCTTCTCTGGAGACATTCAAAACTCACCTGGACGAGTTGCTGTGTGACCTACTCTAGGTGGTCCTGCTCTGGCACATGGGTTGGACTAGATGGTCTTTCAAAGTCTCTTCCAACCCTTAAGATCCTGTGATTCTGTGATATTTCTGTACATCTGCCCATTTACCTCTATATTTAAGAATATAATTCCAGGCTAACCTTCACTATGAGAGCTTTGCTGTTTGAGACATAGCCAAGTGGTTTAAGGGACATAAACATAAAAACATTTACAAAACAAACAAAAGAAGAAAGACCTCCATGTCCTGTTTTGTTCCAATACTACCTTTATTTTGGGATTGTGAGTTCAAAGAATAGACAGTACCTTGTTGGAAAGACTGAATTGGGTCATCCTTGGAGGAAAAAAATTGGAATCTTCTACAAGAGTGCAGAGAACAAAATTAGACGAGCAAGGAGTATCTTACTAGGGATGATTCTGACAGTCTGGAGGATAGTTGGGGCAATTGTAGGAAGCCCCTCTTTTGGACATGCAGAAGATGAGGATGCATAGAAAGGTTGAAGGTAAGCAGGAGGAGGGGACTTGTGGGGAGTTGGATGTGTTAGCAACCGCCAGCTGGCTTATGCTGTGTTTCCTAAGTAGGATACAGTTTTGATCAAACATTCATGGCTTCTCACAAGCCTCTCTCTCCAGTAGCCATCGCATCACCCCCCACTGATTACAGCTAGCCTTCTGCTTCGGGGCTTCTTCATTTTGGAAAGGTGAAGAAACTCTGCAGCATCCCAGACCCCTGTTTGAAGACTTTTGTCTGGCAGTGATGGAGGGAATCTGACAGCAGGTGCCTCAGCTTGAGCTCTTCAGGCAATGGGAGTCAGCTGGTGATTGACACCAGAAGGCTGGAGACAAGTGATGAGCAGTATATAGTACTCAGTCATGTTTTGCATCCCTTGCTCTTTGATAAGAAGGAGGGATTTGCACAACTTTGTAGTGAAATTAGCTCATGGATAGCAAACCTTTGCTTGTTAAATGCATGACACATCAGTTGTTTGTACATGCATCTAATTAGCACAGGATTTGAAGATGTCTCTGGGGGGAGCCAGAGGGTAGGGAAGGCATCACATTCTGCTTGTTTGTCACTTTTTCTTTGTCAAAACCATGTCATCTCTGTTAAATGCCTTATTAGCCAGAGCCTGACTTTCTGACGTGCAAAAATATATCCCTTTGAAACTAAGCTGTCCAGATTATGTAAGACCCAAGATACATTTCTTCCAGCCTTGTAATGGATTAGTCTCTGTTACCAGCTGAGTGAACACTGCCATTTTTTTCTTTGATAGCTCTGCATATTTAGTTGCTGAGCAAACTGAGAGCTCTTTTCTTCTTTTTTTCTTTCACTTTTCTGGATGCACTGACGGTGCAATCAAGCAACAAAGCATTTCAGTCAGGTATTTTATAAAAGAATTTGAGTTTGGTTATATCTTCCCTGTATTCAACCCAATTCACAATTGTTAGTTTAAAATCCTAACCAGTCTTTAAATCAGACATGTATAAGCATTCCTTTTTAATCGAAGATCTGTGTTTTTCAAGCCCTTCTTCCTACCTTGGCCAAATTTTACTTACATGAGAAGTACTCTTAACAATCATCTTTTTGCACAGACTGCAGCACATGCCAAGAGCTCTCCTGCAGAACTGCCATGCACAGTGCAGTCTCATGTCATGCCAGTTTTTCCATCATTTGTTCCCATGTCTCAGCATCTTCTAATGATGGACTGGCTGATATGTGCATTACCATAACTGACAGTCTTACAGAAGTAAAAGATTTTGCAATCTCTTCTCTGCTGAGAAACTGTAAAGGGAGTTCGGTGCCGTGGAGAGCAGCTATTGCAAGTCCCACTTATAGCTGCATTTGCACAGGAGCCAGGGGAGGAGTTTACAGAGGAACCAGTTTGGGAGTGTGAAAAAAGTCACTTCAAAATGCCAGTCACCGCTGAGGACAGAGATGAAAGTCACTGAAGGGTGAAAACGTACCATGGAAAACTCATCACGAAGACCCAGACATGCTTGCAGAAGTTAATCATAGAGCTGCTATAGTCAGAGAAGACATTACATATCAAGGAGGGGCACTTTTCAAACAGGACATAGGAGATTCCCCAGCCAGCATATCACTGCTAGCATACCTTCCATCAGCTTCCATCTGTGGGTCTGTAGGTGCAGGCAAATAACATTCGCAGACTCTCTAGATGCAAGGCTAATTTACTTCATTCCTGTCTATATGCTTTTCTATTGCAAAATTGAGCAGAATATTACCATGACCACGAGGTTTTGCTTCCTTTGGATCAGAAGATGGAGGGAAATAGACTGACAAAAATCAGCAAACCTGAATGATCTCAGCAGTAGTGTGGTTATGGCTGATACCATGTAGAGCAGGCACAGTTTTGGGGTGATGTGAAAGTCAGAGGTAACACTTCAACTAGAAATATCAGTCAAAATTTTCAATGACTCCACTGATCCTCCAGCTCACTGGGAATATTGTGCCAGCTCCAGTTGTCTGGTTAGCACCAAATTGCTGAGCAAATAAAAAACCACAAAATATAAAGAGAAATGAATGGAATATCGAGCACTTCAGAGACGAGGAATATCAAAAGACATGGTTGCCCTCAGAAAATCAGCTCTTCTCTAGTGCACACACCTGGCAATGTGTTTTTAGTCTGTCATGTCTTTATATAGAAGAGAGAATGAATATATGTATAAGATAGGGCTGAATTTGCACTGAAATGAACCATCGTAACTGTAGGAATTCCTAGTTTATGTGCCTAAAATATCTTCTTTGAATTATATTTGCATGAATCTCACTTTTATTTTTAATTTATTTAATTCTGAAAAAATATTTAAACTCCAGAGATGCCTTGAAAGAAGTCACAGACAATTACATGCTCCTGCTTAATATTCAGATGAAAGAGAAAAGAAGCTGTTAAAAGTATCCATGGTCTGTGCCAGAGCTCCAAATGTCTTCTCTGAAAACTAATTACATCTTGGCATATGGAATCCTGGCAAAAGTGTTGCAATAAAAATAGAGGACAAGAAAAGAACTAATCCTCTCCATTTAAAAATTAATTCATAGAGCAAAACTCCTTGGTCTCCTGCTGCTTGCAAGCTGTTAATATAGAACCGAGAGGAACGTTTCCTAATTTAGTATGGACTTTCTTCTAAGAACTGCCAATTCTTCAGATGCTGGGGGAGAACTAGAGTAGCAAAGCTGTCCAGAATATCAGAATTATAATTGTTTTTGTCAGTCTCTGCTGCCTATCAGCAGAGAGACTGGCAAGTAATTCAATTAAAACAAACATCTCTTATTTGGAGACTTGAACTCTAACAAGGAAATTCAGACACCAGTGAAGGAAATGGGAGTTTGCCATCAACTTCAGTGAAACCAGGATTAAAAGAATTGGCCTTGATTTTAGAAATCATTGATGAGTAAGAAGGACTTTTGAAGCATAAGCTTAGAACTAAGCTATTAATTAAGTCCTGCTGACTTTAATATGGGACATTCTGTTGGAAGAATTAACTGTCAGACACTTCAGGGAGATTCATCTCAGTCATCTTTAGATTCCTGCCATGTATTTGACAGACTCTCTCCTTGTCACTCTTCACATGGAGCAGCTTAAAGATGTGAGTAATCTACTTTTAGTGTTTATGACAAAGCTGCCTATTTCTCCAGATTAACTAGAAAAGGCCTCTGGGGCTGCATCTATGCTAGTAAGTTAAAGGTGTTGAACTTCCATACAGGTTGTAGTAGTTGTTCCTGGTGCATTTTCTGCCTAGGGCTAGCTAATGTTTTCCCAAGTAGTCCCCAGATACAGCTGAGAAGCTAACACAAGCCAGGGGCATTCTACTTGGGCACTGTGGATGCAGCTCTTCTATTTCACATGGGAAAGAGTTTGGTCATACAGAAATGTGCAGCTGCCCTTTGTGTCAGAGAGCAGAGACATACACATAAACTGAGACTTGGCCCAGTTTAGGCCCAGTTTACAGGTTAGCTTTGGAGATGTCTCCTTTCAGCCACATGAATGGCTTTTGTACATCTCACAGTAGCTGAAATGTTGAGGGGTTTTTGCCCTCATATGAAAATTATTCTATGGCATAAAATTTCTATGATGGAAAAGGCAAACATGGCTATCAAGCAAATAGCATTGTGTGTAAAAGTGAGATTAATGAGAAAGTACAGTCAGCAACAACAGAACCCAATTTCCTTGCAGTTTGGATGCAATATTCTCTCTCTCTGAGCCTGGCCTGGCTGATGGGAAACTTGTAAGTCTGAGAAACACGTTCCACATTCAGCTACTGTGCAAACCTTCATCTGCATTACTTCTAAAGAAAAGGGGAACTGTGCCCAGTGATCTTTGTATGAGAACTTCTAATTTTATGATGTCTGGCTTTTATACAATAGCAATATCATTAGTATTTTGCCAACCATATAGAAGGAAGGAGAGTTAAAGCTAAATAGATACTGAGCTGTCACGTGGTGAACATTTCTGAACATTTCTCAGATTTCATCACTTTATGCCTTTTGCTGCTTGAGTATTTTTCTTCCAAGATTTATTTAGAAGAAAGCTAATCTTGAAACACTTGTGACTGTGTATGTGTGAAATTCAGTTTGACATAGAATAGAGATATATTAGTTTACCTAAGGCCATGGAGAAAGTCAGTTTCAGTTATGCCAATCCCAGATTGGTTTAGAAGAGTGTGATTTTCTAGACTCTGAGTAGATATGCTATATAAAGCATAAGGAGAACATTTTGACCATCCAAACAACAATTATAGAGGAGATGCTATCAGAATCAGCCAAGAGATCATAGTTGCAGTGCCACTCAAACTAAAACTGACAGGGCTTCACATCACCAGGACTATTTAAGAATTTTTGTTAAATTGCATGTTATTATTTGTTACCTATGTCACCTTTCACTGGGAATCAGTTGGGAAAGATACTTCCACATCTTTAAACTATCTTTATGATGTGTAATGAAAGTATATAATTATAGAATCATAGAATGGTAGGGGTTGGAAGGGACCTTTAGAGATCATCCAGTCCAACCCCCCTGCTAAAGCAGGTCCACCTAGATCAGGTTGCACAGGAATGTGTCCAGGTGGGTTTTGAAGAGCTCCAGAGAAGGAGTCTCCACACCCTCCCTGAGCAACCTGTGCCAGGGCTCCCTCACCTCAGCAGTGAAATAATTTTTCCTTATGTTTAAATGGAACTTTTTGTTTTGCAGCTTCTTTCTGTTACCACTTTTCCTGTCACTAGATAAAAAAGGAAAAAAGGGATCTCCCAACCTCCTGTTACCTACCATTTAGATATTTGTAAATGTGAGTATCTTACTTTTCATTTTAAAGCAAAACAAAAGGTACTTTTCTGTTAAGTATTATTGATGGTGCTCTTGGTGGTTAATCAAAACTCTGTTAACATTTGCCAACTTCGTTAGTTTAAGTTTCGATGTATTAGAATTATTGCAAGATGTTCTGGATTCATTTTGACTAGAAGGAAGAGATAGAGTCATAGATGTTATGATTGAATTAAAGGAGGTATGAACTGTATTTAGACTGACATCTTCTGCATTAATGAGGATCACATATTATCTAGGAACACTTCCCTGGGGAAAATGCCAAGAAACTATCCCTGGTATTAATTACACACACACACAAAATTAATCAAATTTACTGCAATTTCATCAAGATCATATTATTTCCATAGCTTCACCTTATATTTCATTACCAATGACTACAGTAGCAAACAAACAAAACATTCACATTCAAAGCTAATGTTTTCTTTTTATTTTGCTTTTCATTCGGCAAACAGGGTTGTACTAATCTTCCTCAGCAACAGGAACACTTCAGTCCATTAACAGAGCTAGATGTTCAGTGTTCAGCTATCAAATGATGTCACAAATGTTTCTTATTCCAGAACTAAATAATAATAAAAAGGAATAGAGGGTAAAATTTAAATTAAAAATATAGATTGGCACTAACACAATGACTGAAAATGATGAGATTTGTGAATATTTCATAACTAACTAGTGGTTTCTTCCATGTTTGCAAATAATAGATAATATGACACCAGTCAAAGTGGAAGAATGAAATGCATGTGTTAGATTCACAAGTCATTGAATTGGGCTTTAGTGAGAGATGCATATGGTCATTCAGGGAAAAGAAGTGTAGCCAGTGACTCTTCTGTAAGAGCTGGCAGCACAGACCGAGCACAGACAGTTTGAGATCTGAAAATCCCACACTGTAGAGAACGCCCTGGGCACAGCCTCTGCGTGGGGAATGCACAGGCACTGCTGAAATGCTCGCTGGCAATCTGCAAGAGCTCCTCAAAGAGCTGACAGACAGCCACGGACCCTCTAATCCAATGAGTAAAAGTGCATCGACACTCGGGGAGTGTAAATTGAAACTGCACTGCCAGGAATGGAAAAATGAAGCTACTGTTCAACTAAGAGGGCAATTAACCATCATGACTTTGTGAGAAATCAGATAAAGTCTTCATCATTTCAGGCCTTGGAACCATGGTTGAATGCTTTTCAGTATAAAAATTGCAGAGCAACTTGAAGTTATGGTGCATGCTGTATCTTGTGATACGCTATTAACAAGATGATTGACGCCTTCCCTATCTAGACATTGAAGTACTTGCTTCTTTTTTTGACAGAGATGATTTATAAGTTGCTTATCCTACCTATGATTCCTCTTGAAGACCACTGTGAACTTTACTGCCTTGGGTGCAGACAGGCCCACAGCTCTTCTGTGGTCTGTTGAAGATGTCCCTTCTACTGGCAGAGCAGGAGAGGGAATCACTTCCACTTAAAAAGAGACAATTGGGATCTGTGGATGGAGGTCAGGTCAGTCATGTTATGAATCTCTGAGGGCCATTGAGTCCTCCTACTAGGTTCATCTTGGATTATTTAAAGATGGAGATCTAGTGTGAAGAAGAAATGGGATCAGTACTGAGTAGTGTGATTTCAAGCCAGGACCATGTGTCACTTGTGAGTTAAAACTTAGACTATCAGTGAAGCTCAGAGGCATCTCATCTTGTTGAGAGCAAAATTAGGGTTGTTGTGCATGGTGTTCGGAAATAGCACAGTATGTAAATGCAATTAAACCACCATCACTGATGACTCTCAGAGTCTACGCCAGCAGAATGTGCCTCAGCAAAGCTGCCACTGGCTCTGAGGCCCCCTTTCCACTTCCCTTGTGCAGCAGCTACTCCCTAAGGAGTGAGACATGAACAGCCATAAAGATCTTTTGCCCTTCATAGCTGATGTGGTTTTAAGGCTGTATCCCAGTGTGGCCCCACTGCCGAGACCTTCCTGTGCCCACCCACACACCACTGGATGAGCCTGATGCTTGGTTCCCAGCACCTCTGTGGGATCCCTCAGAGCCATAAGAATCAGAGAACTGAGAGCACATAGTTTTAGTTCTTCAAGGTCAGAAGAGCTGTAACCAAACTTTTCTCAGACATTTGCCTAACCTGCCTTTAAAATCAGTATCCATTGTTATATTGTTTCCTTGCTGTAGGTTAAGGCATAACCATATGTTCTGTCCTCAGTGTGCAGAATATTCTGCTTATCTCTTCCACAACAACATTGCCTGTATGCAATGGTTCCTAAACAGCTCAGCTAAACTTGCCCACTGCTTCCCAATCAATGCTTTCTCCAAAACACTGCCCTTCTTTGGGCATCTTGATCTAGCTACTCTTCCTCTTTCTAAAAGCTTGTGTTGGAACTAAACCTGATCTGAATTTTAATTTGAGATTGTTTTTCCTAAAGGCTGTGCTAATGCTTGTGGAAGGTCATCTCATCTCAGCAGCTGAATTCAGCTACGTGCATCCACTTATGTTTTTGCTCTGCCTTTCACTAAGCCTTCTTTTGAAATGGTACCAGGAACACGAGTAAAGGAATTGCTATATTAAAGGAGATGAAACCAGGAGTAGAGTGGTTTATTGTCGTTGCTAGTATTGAATCACTGTGTTGGAAACAGAGATTTCCAAAACCATAGGACTAAGGAGGATTCTGTAGACATCCCAACTACTTGACAGGCAGTACAGAGAGAAGAGCACCATGTGAAGACAGCGATGTTTTAATAGTCAGCTTTTCCAACGATAAAGATCCAGACTGAAAAGGACTGTCCTGCTTTGGAAATGTCTTTTTAGTACACAGAAGAGTATAAGAAAAAAGTGTCAATTAGGATGCTCTGCTTTTGTTGTAGCCAGTTTGGGAAATTGCAAGTACTGATGGAATTACAGGGAAAATTGGAGTACAAGGAGGCATTCTGGGCCTTGTTGATCTCTGTAATGACAACAGGCATACAATAGGCACGAAGGACAGACCTTTTACTGATTAAAGCCTTCTCAGGAGTTAACAATAAAAGCAGGAAATAACAAAATGTGACTTGGTGATAATGCAAGTGCATCCATATTAGGAGAAAGAAATCAAGTGAAACGCTGAACAGGAGAAAGACACTTGAGAAAGCAATACTGAAGAAGGAGGTGTTCAGAAACCATAAGTAGTGAATTAGATAGGACCCTGTGAACCTGTAGTGAAGCTACATTTTTTTTAAAGAAGCCAGTATAACTTTGGACTGGGGACCCAGGTTTGTCCCACTCCAGATTGCTCAGGTAGCAGATATAAAATGGTAGCTCTGCAACTGTAATATTTGCAAATTTTGCTTTCTATAATGTTCCTCCTCTTTACACATTTCTGGGCTTATGAGTCTATTTGTATCATCAAATGTAAGCTTACATCCCTCTATCGAAAGCTAATGATACATTGATTTCAGGATTCTTTAGGCATTTTTGTTCCAATATATTCAAGTATAAGGATAAAAAGCCTCTTTGAATGTTCTGCTAGCATGCAAGGCAAGCTTTTATGAAGCTTACTTAAGTCATGTTTAGAAATTTTAGCTGAAGTTTGAAAGAACTTTCATGTTCTCAAACCATTTTCAAAACACTCTCAGAAAGTGTTTGGTGTCAGCCTTAATGGAGTTCTTGTGGGTGTACCGACATGAGTATGTGTAATTGTGGGTTGAGCTTGATCTAGCTTGACTCTGCAGCGTGTTGCACACTGCAGATGGACAACATTGCTTTATCTTTCTCATTGGTTTTGTTCTTGTATTGCCTTAACTCTCAAACTGAACTGCATCCAGTTAAACTTCAGAAATTTTAGGAGAGTTGAAAACAAGTAATAACATAATGCTAGAAAGATTTTGGCAGAGAGAAGTGAATTTGGGAGGAGAAAGCAATCATGGTAGGAATATATTGAAATTGGTGACTTAAAGGCAAAAAATGTGAAACAATAAGGCAAATCCTAAATCAATCTATCCAGTCCTTACCCCTGTAGAAAAACCTCCAGTGGTCTCACAGGTAACTATTTAAAAAATGAGCACTCAGAAATATTTAGAAAATCAGTTTGCTTTGATTTCAGTAGTTTCAGACCCTCAAACTGGTTTTAGAAAGATGGGTTTAAGAAAACACTTTTGTTTTTGTGGGAGATGATTCTCTGCAAAAAGCCTGTAGCTTGAGGAGGGTCATCCCAGACAGATGTGAAGGAACACAGTTCAGAAACATCACCTTACACAATCTGTTTTGAAGGGATGAGAAGAATGTGTCATTGCTATTTTGATCCAAGACTGAGTAGTAAAAGCAAATGATAAACCCTAATGATATAATAAATCAAAACCTAAATGTAGCAACAGAATTTGTTCAGATTGGGGTGTTCAGTCTATCTGTATGTTTGACAAGAGGTATGAATGAGTGTATGAATGAATGAATGTATCTTTTGACAGCCTGCATTGTATGAATAGGCAAGTATATATAAGCTTCTACACATATAAGCATATAAATGCATGCATGTATATATTTTAAATCAGTGACATGTCTGCCAATAAAACTTGCCAAATATAAACACTATTGCAGCATTACCCATTTCTTCTGCAAGCAAGCAGCCCAAAATACCTCCTCTGAATGACATCTATACCTGCCAGTCATTATTACCCTTGTTGATAATAGCTGCACTGTTTTCCGTTAGGGTAGTTGTGATATGACTTGCTATCACAGGGCAAAAACGTGGTTTCTGTGCTGAAGAGCATTGAAAGAGTCTAAGTGTAATCACAGACGTGTTTCTTACTTGAGGCCTGGAGCTGATTAATAATTGTAAAGCCTAATGTCAAATCTAGAAGGTAACTTTAATGAAAGTCGTGCTATTGACTGCATTGCCAGGTGGGGCAGCCAGGGAGGCTCTGCATGGTGAGGCATAAAAACCCCAGAATGAGGCAAGTGAATCTAAGTCAGATTGAAAAGAAGGCAAAAGCAGAATGATGTACTGGAAAGGATATTCTTTGTCCCAGCAAGTGGAACACATAAGAAATCATGGCAATATTTTCAGAGCTTACTCCCTAGGGGAGTGCTTTATTCTCTCCTTGGTCTTGGTGCAAATTTCTGCTTGATGTCAGTGCGAGATCCTCTTGTCTCCATCAGTCTGAGGACCATTGCTTCCCAATCACTTCCCAATGTCAGTCACTATCCAAATGAGAGTTACTCTACTTAGAAATGTGCTCTTTCTGTCCATCCACTTTTCCTCCTTTATTGGTACATCAGCATAACGAATGACAGCAAATGTCGCCAGACCAGTCTTGATGGCTCTGAGTCTCCTTTATTAACCCAGAAAGACCACAGGCAACAGTGGTGCAGCTTCTCTCTACTCTTCTGCTGATATACCTTGTTCCCTAATACCAGGGAGCTGCAGGGAGCAGAAGGAACTGAATTTCTGCCTCTCTGTATTTATGCTTCTAATGAAAGGGGCTCATGGCCACATTCATTCTGGGACACAGGTATCTATTTTTTGAGAAATAGAACTGAGAGCACAGCTCATTTTGTTTGGGTAACTAATCAGTGAAGACAATCACAGTTGTGACTGAACCTCCACGTTGCTTGCAGCCTTCCTCTGGGAGGTTTACCAGGAGGGAGGGAAAGCTATGTGACAACATTAATTGACAGGAAAGCCTGTGTACAACTCCCTGACTGCAAAAGGGACCAGGGTAATCAGAAAGAGTTGACACAGAGGAACACAGACTGCAGATATAATCAGCATATATACAATGTATGTGGTACATACCATACAGATGCTGACCCTTTGGCAAGGCCAAGTTAGACATTTTCTATTCCCACACCATTGTCCTGCATCAGCTGTGCTAGTGGGAGGGTGCTGGGGGAAAACTTATACCTCCCAAAACCCAATTCTCCTCCATACTAAGTAAATGTTTGCTGGGATCTTTCTTTTGTGCTATGAACTTTACCTTTGCCTTGCTTCATTACTGTGGTACTGATGTAGATGTCCATCTCAGCTGTGTATTGGGAAAGCTGATGTCTACAGTGCTTGCAAAGGGCTTTGGGCTTATGCACTGTAGGCTCTTCCTAACAACACAGGGAAAGCTGTGGCTGTGAATACAAAAATCAGGTAATTCTAGTTTCTACAAAGAATATAAAGAAGAAAAAATGCATGGACATGTTCCTTAAATCTTTTTCCTTTCATCTCCTACAAACCATGGGAAATCCTGCTAAGAAATGTATTTGATAAAATTGTACATGAAAAATTAACGACTGCATGTGACTGGAGTGGAGGAGTACTGTTCTTCACTGGAAACCTGAAGATGGTATTGTACCCAACATGGCACTGCAGGCTTACTGTGAACAGCCTTTTCCAACAGCATTTGAGAGCAGCACCTTTGGGAAACTGCTGGAAACCAGCCACTGAGTGTCATCTTTGCTCCATAAACCCACTGAAAAAGTACTTGTGTGACAGAAAGGAGAAAAGATGCCTGACCCTTAGAGCTCACATGTAACTACTGTTAGGAGCTGGACACAATCGTCGAGCTTTAATTAACTCACCTGCTTTAATAACACGGCACCTCTGTGATCTGCAGTTTTGCTTTATAAAGTAGGTATTTGAACTTGGACATCACAGCTTGCTTCTAGAGAAGGGAAAGACTAAATTTCCTTCTGCTGTTGACTCCAATGAGCACAGTTGTGTAAAACTAGGGATGGATTTAACCCAGTGACATATAGGGCTAAGCTAGTGGGCAGCAAAGCAACGCTCTTCTATCTTCCTCTTCATGCTTAGTGGCTGGATCTCACAATGCAGCAATATTTCTGTTTGCTTCCTTGTTAATTAATAGCAGTATATAGTTCTCCTGATGTGGCCCCTGTCTCTTTTGTATTGCAAGAGAAAGCCTGACTCATATTTTCCTCTAAACATTGCCAAGGTTTCCTGTTCAGGGATCAAATGCCACATCATTTGAATCAAGACTCTCTACTCAATAACTCTCACAACAGACTCAGATTCCTTCTCAGCTCTTTCTGGACAGGCTTTTGTGGGGCTTCAGGTTTGCTCCCTGCAGGTCAGAGAATGCTGCCAAGAGCTCAGGGACTTGCAACACATTTCATGGCTTGCCAGGAGACAAGTTGTACCAATTCAAGTTACTCCCAAATGACATGAGATCCAATGCAACCTCCAGCGTGTCTCTCCCAGACCCTTTAGTTATGGTTCCACATGTGCAAGGCCCTGCATAAAGCCATTTGCAGCTGCTCTGAGATGTTCAAAGTCATCTTCATCTACCTTTAGTCTGCTGACTGCAAAAAGCTTTCCCTTTCATTAGTCACAGGACTCTTACCACTTTGGTTCTCAATTCCTAAGCCCTTCCTTTACCATCTCAAGATGATCCTAGACAGCACCTCCTCTTTGTTTCTATATCAGGAAGTATAGCTGAGCACCACTGCAGTAATCAAAACATATTTATTGGTTTATTGCTACTATATATAAGCTACTAGGAAGTCTGAATCCCTGATGGGGCCAATCAGGAAATCATTAGACTGAAGTAGAAGAAATTTAAATTCTAGAAGATACTCTTCTTCCTAAACTGTATCATGAGGATGCAGAAAAATGTGAAGATTCATTTGAGTGCTGGCTTTAATTTCTAGGTCAACTATTGACTCATTGTCTCTCTTGTCTTGCCCCCCAACCCTATGAAACTTGTGAAAAGTCACATGTTTAAGAATTAAGTAACACTGTTATTTGTGCTAAAGATTTGAGCACCTCAAATCTGTAGTAGAGGTCATCAGGTCACAGCTGAGATGGAGACAGTGACCTTGAAGTGTGACTTAAGAGAATTTGTGTTATTAAAGCACCACTCTCCTGTCACTCCTTCTTTTATATGTCTTTGGATGTAAGTTATACAGCAACTGATTTTCAACCAAAGAATATGTGAAAGCCTTTTTATACCTAGTAATGGGGCAGGTTGGTCTGCCTGTGTTTCACAGTATCTCATAGCCCTCATCTTAGGGCTTGGGAAACAAAAGCATTTGTCTGCTCTGGTGTTATCCATCAGATGTAGGGGTTTTGTTTTCTAGGACTACTGTTTCAGGAACTGGCTTGTATAAACTGTGCCAAATGGAGCTATGTGGTTATTACTATCTTTCCATGTTCTTCATCAGTGTAACCAACTGATGAAACTTCTACCTAAAGTGGTTGATTTGATGTGGTGCTCATCCAGAGACCCTGCCACAATGATTTCTTTTGCCAGTACAGAGGCATTAGCTCACATACCATGATGTTTTGCAGTTGTCTCATATTGTTTGCCTTTCTGCTCTATAGCCAAACACCTGTTCTTGTACAAATTCTAATGCACCTCCTTCTCCTTTCTTCTTCTCTCCGTGTTTCCATGTTTTCCTAATGTGGCTTGGAAAGTGGTGGGTTTTTAAACAGTGGTAATTATTGGAGATTTATAATAACCACACTTGTGTCTGTACCCAAGAACCCATGAAGAATAAATCCTTTTGGTATGCAGGCAAAGCAATTCCTTTGCTAAAAATATTCATCAGAGGAGAATCCCCAGATAGAAAGGGTACATGACATGTTAGACAATGTGTTGATCACACATGGTGTGTTACCCTTCTCTCTGCTTTCCATTTCACTGCAAAAATCACATCCTAAGTCCAGGCACACAGTTCAGAGAAGACCAGCTAATAAGAAGGTGAGACTTCAAAGAAAAACAGTGAGGGAGGCAGAGAAGCTGTTTAAAACATAAGAGTAATAAGAGTGAAGCTTAGGTGAGGGGAAGGAGAAGGATGCAGTGAGTTGTAGTGAGAAGAAACCAGTGTCAGAGAGAGCTTTCCAAAGAGACAGATATCATCCTCTTTGGACTCTCTGGGAGATGATCCTATTTGATGAGCCTTTCCAAGCCTGCACAACAAGGATTGAAGGTGTAGGTATTGTATCATCTGGGATGAGGAAGCACATGATGTTCCTGTGAGTTGGAGCTGAAGTGATATCTTATTTATAAACCTGTAGTTTTCTTGTTCATCTACCTGGAGAAAAGAATCCAGTGTGCTTCTATGGTTTTTATTCAAGGCCTCTGGATGTTTGTATGTTTGATTTTTTATTCCTCCTAAACCTGGACACAACACAGAGTTTTGTGAGCCTACTTTAGCAGGAGGATTGGACTTGATGATCTCTTGAGGTCCTTTCCAACCCCTACCATTCAGTGATTCTGTCATTCTGTGACAGACAGCCAACACCATGCAACCTGCAGGCCTGCCTCCACTTTGCATATACAGTTTTCTGTCCCATCAAGCAATTCTTGGAAGTATTCACTGTCTTTAGGAATTCTTCTTTCATAAAGGTTTGGGAGCTGATGAAGCACAATTAGGTCATCTTTTAAGGCAGGACCTAGAGACATGCCCAACAGCTACAAGATAGAATCCAATGTGGAGTTAAATACTGTTTGCCTTTACACCCAAGCTGTTTCCCCTGGAGCAGTTTTTCATTATCTCTGATTACTCAGTTATAGAGATTTAAAGAATGAGGACAAAAATCCTGGCTTCTTGGTAAGCCTTAAAAAGCTTGAAATGCTGATATTAATAAAGGGTTGCAACAGTTCAGCTATTAATACATTTTCTCTGGCAGAGCTTAGCAGAATATGATGGATTCTGGGTAGAGTATGTTATGTTAATTAGCATAAATATAGGAAAGACCTTTTTCCTTCTGAATATAAGAATACTCAATATGAATTCTGTAGTTAACATATGCACACAGAACATAAGATTATATGTATCATTGGCAACATCACCTTATTAGCTACAAACATATGTTTTGTACAAGGAGAGGCTCTGATTGTTCAAGGAAGGGCAGAATACTGGCAGATGAGGTGAGGAGAAGAAGAAAGAGATGGAGTTTTTTTGGATGCAATTCCTAGAGGCTTCTTATACCAAAAACTGCCTATTTCTGTGCAGTATATAGAACAAGATCTTTTGGGAGAAAAAAAACAATGACCCAACCTTCTCCTTCCCATTCACATTTATATTAGTTAATTAATATGGACTGGTTTTTTTCACCTTTCTAATGAGAGCTATTCTGCAAAGAAGGGGGAAAATCAAACCACCAAAATTTCTCTTTCCCCTCCAATATTCCAAGGATTCAATTCTACTGGAAATGAACTACCTTCTCTGAAGTGCATCCCTCTATCACTCCCTGAATATAAATACTCCCTAGGAATAAATGCTTGTGGTTTCGTTTTGGGGTTGGGTTTTTTTCTCCTTCCTTTAAATAATGTCTTGAAAAAAAGAGATGGAAAATCTTCCAAAGCTTTTGTAATCATTTCATGAAATTGGATACTCTCTATGGAATTTTTCTTTCAGAAAGATAACCAGGACCATGTCTCAGTGGGAGCTGCAGCAGGATAATGAAGCACAATCTTCCTAATTACAAGATCAAAACAAAACACTAATGCTTCTCAAATCACCCATAGTGCACAGATATAGGGGATATTGTCCAAGTAGAAGTCTTTATATCTTTTGCCCTTCTTCTGGTGTCCCTTTAAGCCAATGAGAAGCTATCTGCTGATGTGGTTACTCACATCAGGCAGAGTTTGGCTCATGTTTATTGATGGCAAAGTGGTTTTCAGAGCACTGACACAGGCTGCCCAGGGAGGGTGTGGAGGCTCCTTCCTTGGAGGTCTTCAAGACCAGCCTGGACATGTTCCTGTGTGACTTGATCTAGGTGAACCTGCTCCTGCAGGGGGTTGGACTGGATGATCTCTAAAGGTCCCTTCCAACCCTACCATTTTATGATTCTATGCTTCTATGGTTTACCCACCTGAACCAAAAGTAGAGATTTAATGAATGGATCACAAGATTAGGGCAAGGGTATCTTACAAAAGTCCAAAGGGTCTCTGCCACACACTACTAAAATTTGTTCCTGTTGACACTGCACCAAGTTTACTGTAGGTTTCAGTGAAACTTTTGTCAGGCGTGTGATGGGAAAATCCAGTAGGAATTATTAGGTGGCTTTCAGATCAGACCTAATAAAGAGATCTTTGTAGTTACTTGACGTTGAACTATAATTTCTCTGTGGATGCTTATGAGTAATTTTATACATTAGAGTAACACGAAGGAATAGAAACAAATGGACAGCAGAAGTACTTTTCATTTTTTTTCATTCAGAAACTGCCAGAAAAGGCTGCTTTCTTCATCTCAAGACCAGAAAATGGTATCAGATGCCAAATTTAAAGGACTCTGAGCAAATAAGGATATGAGCACCTTTTTCTAGCAAAGTCCACAGAAGTCAAAGCAAAGTTCCTCACCGATTTCCTACAGTTTTACATGTTTTTAAGAGTGAATGCTTCTATTTGACCTGTGTTGTAGTGCTGCATCATAAAAAATATATGATGACACACAGTATCTTCTATTATTCAGTATTACTCTGAAGATGCATCAAACGGATCATGTTTTCTAAACACAGAATGGTCCGTCTGCTCTTACTTATGTTGCAGTAAATTCTCTGAGGGATAGGTTGTATGACTCAGAATGGGTTGGAAATAACACCGTCCCACTTGGTTCCCGGTGATCGCATTGGAGACGCCCTTTGCGCCATGCTATGCACAGAACGCCTTGTCTTATTCAGCTCCATCTTATTTCAGTCTCTGTTTTCTTTCAAGTACAGAAAACACAGGGGTAGGTCAACAGAAGTTCAGCTTTTGGTGAGATAACATTTGTGATTATGGTTCTAGACTGTGTGTTTGCTTATAGTAAAAGGAATACATGTATATATAGCTGCGCTATAGGCCTGCCTGCTCCAGATTTATCCTTTCATTCCCAGGTTGCAGGAGGAAGGAAAAGGGAGGCAGAACTGAACTCAGACATTCAGACAGAAAATGCTAGAAATCTTTTTTTTTTTCATGAAATCTTAAATATCTTTATTTACAAAATGCCTCTATCAGCTGTCTTGATCTAAACACTGCAGACTGTGATATTTGATGCAAGAGTAGATTAAATCGCTGCCTATTAACAGAAGTGCAATACCAGAAGTGCAATTCTTTGAGCTTCAGGGTAGACTCCTGCAGTCCTCAAATTAAGCAGTCTAAGATGCCTAATACTTCACAGAATCATGGAATCTTAATGGTTGGAAGGGACCTCAAAAGAGTCCAAACCCCCTGCAAGAGCAGGATCACCTAGAGTAGGTCAAACAGGAACTCATAGAGGTGGGTTTTTAATGTCTCCAGAGAAGGAGACTCAACAACCCATCTGGGCCGCCTGTTTCAGTGCTCCCTCACCCTCACAGGGAAGAAATTCTTCCTTGTATTTTTTTGGAACCTCTTATGTTCCAGCTTGTACCCATTGCCCTGTGTCCTATCACTGGACATCTTTGAGAACAGCCTGGCTCCATCCTCCTGACACCCACCCTTTATGTATTTGTTTCCTCCAAGCTAAAGAGCCCCAGCTCCCTCAGCCTTTCATCATAAGGGAGATGCTCCACTCAATCTTGTCTGTGGCTCTGCACTGAACTCTCTCCATCAGCTCCCTGTCCTTCTTGAACTGAAGGGCTGAGAACCGAACACACTACAGATGTGGTCTCACGAGGACAGAGTAGAGAGGGAGGAGAAGCTCTCTCAAACTACTGCCCACAGCCCTTCTAATACAACCCAGGATGCCATTGGCCTTCATGGCCATGAGGGCACATTGCTGGCTCATGCTCATCCTGCTGCCCACCAAGACATTCAGGTCCTTTTCCCCTACACTAGTCTCTACAAGTTCATTCCCCAGCCTGTACTGGTACATGGGGTTGTTCTTTCCCAGATGAAGACTCTACACTTGCCCTTGTTGAATTTAATTAGATTTCTCTCTGCCCAACTCTCCAGTCTGTCCAGGTCTCACTGAATGGCAGCACATCCCTGCTCAGAAGCACATGAGGGGGGTTTGCATGTTATAGGGATATTCTGAATACTGTATTTATTTTTCTTTGACATGTGTGATCTGTCAACCTGCTAAATTAAGATTTCCTCTATCTCAATAGTGCACTGTAAACATTGGTTAAGTGAGAGGTGGAAGTATTTAATTATTGTGATAACATGAGGCCATTATAACCCATTGATTGTAGGTAGTTGACTCTAGGGAATGCATTGTATGAGTATCTGAAGTGCTTTCCAGATGCTAATTATTGCCACATCATTCCTGTTTGAAGGTTGGGAAGTTAAAGCATGGATCAGTAAGCATTGTGGCTTTCAAGCATGACAAATCCCAGTCTAGACACTGAAATCCACAACGAAAATTTCCAACTAAATTTAATTGTTTGCTCTTTCAAGTTTGATGGAAATTTGTTGGGGAAATACAGAGGTATTCCAAAGATCTGGAATCGTTTTCTCTATTATGGAGAAGAGGAGGCTGAAGGGAGACATGATCACTCCCTGCAACTACCTGAAAAGAGGTTGTCGTGAGTTGGGGATCAGTCTCTTCTCCCCAGTAATAACAATTAAAATGTGCAGTAACTCCCAAGTAAAACGAGTGATAGGAGGAGAGGAAATGGCTTCATCTCAACTTGCAACAGGGGAGGTTTAAATTGGAGATAAGGAAGAACTCTTTCACTGAGAGGGTTGTTGGACACTGGAATGGGCTGCCCAGGGAGGTAGCTGTGATTCTGATTCTGTGATCTGAATGAAGCCTTCTGATTTGGCTAAGTCATCCTTGCTCTTAGCTTTCAATCAGTTCTGGTAGTTAATACAGTTTTTGCCTAGGTGCTTTAAGGGCAAACATTGGAAAGTGTGGATCAAGCAAGTGGCTCCCTGCCATGCTGTGAACTACTGGAGTAACACCTGGGAATTCCAGATTCAGCCTCCCAGACCTCCTTCCCTTCTATCTGTCAGTCTCCAGTAGCAGCGACTCACATTTCTGGTCCAGTATAGCTATGCTGCAGATGGAAATGCCAAAAGGCAGCCGGGGCAGTGAGGAGGAACATGGGCTTCTCTCCAATGTGCACAAATACGTAACGTCTCGCTAATGCATTGAAATTAATGCCCTTGTAGCTTCCTGGTTAGAGCAAAAATATCTCGTGGTGCAGGCATTTTCCCTTTTAGTGCATTGAGATGCCTCCCAAGAATGAGTTCTGGAGAGTCTAAAAGAATTAAGTCTCTTTTCAAGCAGAAAGGTCAGCTACAGGTGAAGAGGCTGCACTGAGAACAACTTTAAACTGCTCTGTCACTTGCCTCCATGATGAATTGCTGGGAACTCTATCTCCAAGGCTAGATATGTTCAGTCTTTCTTTGGCAGATCGTTCTTTTAAGGACAGATTGCATCAAGGTATGAGCTGGCCAGCTGTAATTTGGCCTGAAAGTAGGCAGTAACGTGGCAAAATGGATCTTCATCTGCAACTCTGTCCTTTAGCTCTTTTTCCTGTAGTAAATCCTCCTATGTCCACTATCAGGCCCCTGTGCAGAACTCTGATGTATTCACAGTGTCTCCAGGACCTCAAGAAACAAACAAAAAAAAAATCCCAGGAAGACATTTTAACACATTGAAATCTCTCAGGTTGGTGGGACTCAAATACAGGCTGCAAGAGTTTGATGAGCTGGAGGCTGCAGCATGCTCCTCTGCAAGCAATAGCAAAGTCTTGGAGTGGACTCTGGTTCTTGCACTGTCCAAAGCCTCTATCCTGCAAGGGATTATAATTTCCCAGACTTCACATTGTGGCATTGACAGAAAATGGTCCTTTCCAAGGCAACCTGAAAGCAGGTTCTCCCAAATGGACTAAACCTTTTTTCTTTTTAGCTTTTTTTCACTGTGCAATTGGAAAAGCGGGTTTGCAGTGCCCTTTGGATACTACATCAAGATGCCTGACCCTTGCTCCAGGAAAGTGTCCTCACTGGGATCACACATCTGGAATGGTAAACCCCCAAGCAGAAAAAAAACGCCATCACAGCCTCCAGGCTTTTAACTTTTCTTGCATGTTTCATAACCAAAGAAAAAGACATATTTTTACCTTAAAAGAGAAATGACCAGTTTAGGTGGCCAAGAGCCATGGCTACAGCAGGCAGAATTCATTTCTCTGTAGGAAGAATTAAGCTTGCCTGTGCACTAAGGAGGAAACCATAGCACTCTGAATTCCAGCTGCTCAAGCAATTCCCCTCATCATCATCAGTCCTTGGTGGGTTGGCTTTTGGGTGTCTGAGGTTCTTAAGGTGTTACAACTACATTGACAGATTCCATTATAAACACAGGGAGAAAGAGATGCTGCATAGGAAAGGAACAAAAACTGAGTTCTGGCTGCTGTTGGGTTCCTGAATGCAGAGTAACCCTGTAAAAAAAATCATGCAAATTCCACTTTGTTGGAGAACCTCATGCAACTTCAACAGTGCTGCAAGCAACCTCAAGGCTTGCAAAGGACAGTGGCAGCAATTGGTTTCTGTCTGTTCAAAATGCTGCATTTTGGCTTTGGCCAAATTTCAAATTTTATTACTACTGGTTTGAACATCTAAAAGAGAATTTTGAAATGGTAAATGATACATGTCAACTAAACCTTGAAATGAATTCTTTCAGCTCTGTCTAAGCTACTGTAAAATAGGTATAAAGTCCTCTGCACAATTTCATCCTTGTCATCATTTGCTTGTTATGTCTTGAGTCTGAACAAAAACATACTTTCCTCTAAGCTCGGTTTGAAGCCCCATCATGAACTCAAGAGTCTGAATCCATTCATCTCACAATGCTTTTGTTCTTATAGCTTGCAAGAAACATCTGCTGAAGACTTCAGGATCAGAGTTTGTAATGAACTCGGATATCACAAATGATCTTCTGCCTAATGTAGAGGATCAAGCTGGAATTGAATGCTCTTCAGCTTGGCTTTAGCCTCCTAGAAATCAATCTCCAGTCACAGTCAAAGCCCAAGCATCTGCTGCTGTGAAAATGAGATGGGACAGCTAAATGAAGACATAAGCATGCAGGGAAGAAAAATTTTGTTTTTCATCAAACAGACAGTGAATAAAAACGATGTTTATCTTGGGAGATCAGGAGGTTGGACATTCTTTTTGAAATCTGAAGCTCTACAACACTGAGTGACATTTTAGGCTGTCTGAATATTCAGACAGATATGGGGATATGTGGCCTTGATACTAGACCTCAGTTAAAATCTTCCCAGTTTTCAAGGTCTGTAGATCAGCAAAGACACATTTGACTGACTGGGAACAGCCTTTTCTGTTGCTCCTGCTTGGTGGTGCTGCCCTGGCCAGCCATGAGTGTCCTCAGCATCCACACCAAGGAGAAAGAAATGTGGTTTAAAACCTCACTGAAGCTTTGAGCATGAGGAGCTGCTCAGACTTTGAAACTTTGAATTATTGTGTGCTCAGCCTTTTAACAACTTCTTACCAAAACTTTCCTCTTTGTTGTTTTTGTTTTGTTAACCTGAAAAAAGAATCAGCTTTTAAGCTATTTTTAGTGAACAAGAAGTAATTTGCCTTCTGTTCCAAAGCTTGTTTTCTAGAAAGAGTAATTACAAAGACTTATCATACATTGTTAAAAAAATGTTTTCTCTTATTTTAACCAGTTCATACCATTCAAAAGAAATCTCTGAGAGAATCTCTAAGGTGTTGATGAAGAATTTCATTGGATTTATGTTCCTGGCAAAGTTTTCAGGTATTTTTGTATCTGGGATGTGTCCACTTCTCAGCAAGCCCTGAGCTAAATTACTGATGAAATAAATGATGGTAACTCTGAACATTGAAAGGAACCATCTGGTGGAGATGAGACTAACAGATGTGCTTTCACTTTTGGTACCTCAATCCACATGCACTGCTATATACCTCCTTGTTCACCTGCTTATTAATAATGTAGCATTTCTGTTGGTGCAGCACTGAGGGATCCCATTCATCATGCTGGGCCCTGCATAGTGACAGACTTTGTAGTCTCAAAGCACTGAAGCCATAATGCTCCAGTGAACTCTGTGCACCGGCCTTGGAAATAAAAATGAAGTGCAGGATGAAGTCTTAAGTTAACTGAGACAAACAACTGCCCCTGAATGGGACACAGAATAATATTGATCACAGCCACACAGGGAATAAATAATTGGAGAAAGAGAAAGCTAGATCTGTTAAGTGCTGCTCCTACTTATTAATGCCAAATCAGCTCACCTCCAGAAGAGATGAGAACAAATTTTATTCCTTCCTGCTGTGTCTTCTAGACACACTGTCCTGATCACAGTTTCTCTGGATCATCCATTATGAAATCAAGTTAAGCAATACTATGATTTAAGAAGCACAACTCTATTGTGGCTGGACAGGTATCCTGGATTCACCCAGATACCAAGGCATGACTTGATGGGCAGGCAGAATGTTGCTCCAGCAGAGACTTGTGACCTTGGCCTCATGAATTCTTCCTAATCAGCTCTTTTTAAGAATAGCAACAATAACAGTAGTAGAAAAAAAGATGCTCTGATAGTGCAGGGTTCCACATCATTTACAGTGGGAAGTGTGGACATTTACTATCCAGAAGAGTGGAATAAATATTCACTTTAGCAGATTTCCAGGGCACCCCTGCATTATGCCATACCTGAGAGCTACAAAAAGGGTGTAGGCACACCAGAGTTTCTTCCTGAAGTTGCCTTTGGTACTGTGCAGGTATATTGACTCCTCTGTGCAGTTTGCTATAATCAATGGCAACTTGTTTCTCCTACTGCAAACTAGCACAGAGAAGGGGACAAGTTATGAAATAGGAAGACAACATCTGAGAACAACAGAAGCCACAGCTTTGGGAGCATAATTCAAAGGGAACATGTGTATTAGGGTGGGTCTGTTCAGCTGCAAACCAAGTAGAAAAAGAAATGGTGAGCTCCCAGCATTGTGCAGCTCAGTGTTGTTTTCAGCATGAGGAGACTGCATGGGCTGGAGAGCTGTACACGTCTGTGCAGATAAATGTCTGTCTCAAAAGAAGCCATCTGGAAATAGGAGTATGTGTGTGGTGTGGAGTTGAAGGCTTTTGCTAGTCCTTCAAAACTGCAACATTCAGAAATCCCTCAAGGAGCTTCTTGTCAGAAACTGAGAGAGGGAAGTTGGCAATGGGGTTTGTGACACCTTAGAGACAACTGGGCAAGGAAATAAAGGCTGGAAACAGATTTTCAGTTCTACATTTGCAAAGACAGAAGCTGTCCTAGCACAAGGCAATTTCTTCCTGGGCTTAGGGAAGTTGTAAGTGACTGCCTGGGAAGACTGAGGTGAAATCTCACTGCTACTAAAGACAGTGGATGGGAAATTTTGCCCATAGAACCATTGGCAGCTCACAGGTTCTTCCAAAGGATGCTCTCCTCTCAAGGACTGAATGTGAAACAGGGATGGTACAGCTTTGCAAACCAGAGCTGGGTTCCAAATGTGAAGGTTTGATAGCTGTTAATTGTAGTGCAGTTCTGGGTTAACTTTCTTGAAAATAAAATATGTGTCAGATGCTTCAATCAATCCTTCAGAAGTCAGAAATGAGGTAATGTTTAATTGTGGCATCTCCAGCATTGGAGGTATTCAAAAGCAATCTGGACACAGTCCTGGTTAACTGGCTCTAGGTGGTCTTGCAGGAACAGGTGGATTATACCAGATGAACTCCAAAGGTTCTGTCCAGCCTCCATCAGTCTGTGATTCTGTGAATATCTGAGGACTGCTTCCTATCCATAAAAGAGAGCTCCTAATAATTTAGGACTTTTCTGGAACAGGACCACTAGGTGCTGTAAAGCAGACTGTACCATGATGGCTTGACAGCCAACATCACCATTTTGGTTTGTATGATGCTTCTCACAACCAGTTATGGTCCTACACAGAGCTGGTGGTGAAGCTGTACCAGTATTCGGTTATCCCCATATTTTATCAACAGTAATAGAGCCCATGTCATGGGGAAATGCAATTCTGGCACCCAAGACACTCAAAGCAAAGGCCTCGCTTTTGTTGCCCCACTTGAAGGGATGTGACTACAGAATTTATGATGGATCAGTTTGTAGCATCAGTTTGTAGCAGTTATAAACTGACATTCAAAGATTTCTCCCATACGTAGCCACCCTTCCCAACTCTTTTCTATTTCAAATTGTGCCTTGTGGCCATTCCTATTCTGTATAATATTAGAAGTACTGGATAAATATTTCCCAAAATAACCCAAAGGAGACATTGATTTGCTAAGCCAGGCTGCTTCCTTAAAAGTAGAGAGGATAACGAAAAACAGTGGGTAGGTTCCCTGCAAGACACACCATTGTAAACACACCTTCTTCAGGTTTGAAGGCAAAGAGGAAATTGGTGAGAGCCTTCTATGAAAGCAGAATCAAAGGCTGCCTCTCCTCGAAACTCCAGAGAGAACTTGTTCATTGTTGAATTCATAGCATGATCAGATTTCCTCTGGTGACATTTAATTATTCTGATGTAAAGGGAAAATATCCAACTGATAGACTCACTTGAAAAAAGAGACTATTGTTATACTAGGTCCAATCTGGAAACTTAAAAATTATCTGAAAAGAAATGGAAAACTGGTTTCAGTCAGTAATGATTCCACTACACATTCCTCAGAGCTGGCAGCTGTAGTGATGAGGGTTCAAATGCCAGGATTTTAGGTTGATCCTTTGACGTCCCAACACCTGGAAGTGAGACTCTCACTTCAATTCACTTACAGTCAAAAAGGGAAGTGAGAAATTTGAGGGACCTCAGAAAAAGTTGAAAACCAGGAGACTAAATGAGAGAAAGTGAAAGAACCATGAAGATCCATCTTTATTTGCTTGCTTTCCTTCCCCAAAGAATCATGTCATTCTTTCAGGCAGCCCTTTGACTTTTAACATTACAGTGCTTCCATGCTTTGTGTGCTAAAGGGGTATGCCTAAAAATGAATCATGATAATGCAGATCCAACAACCTGAAAAGGTTAAGCACACTCTGCTCAGTGGATTAGAGGAATTACAAACTTTATGACATTTTTTTTTTCAAGAAAGTTAAGGACTAGAGTGATCAGGGCTCTACAGAGCTAGAAGTCAGAGCTGCTGACACAATACATGAACCTTGCTGGCTGAAATCCCTCCTCCCGTCTCAAAGACAAGGATTGTGCAAAATGATGGGACAAGACTATGGACACATACATTCTGCACTGTGCCATGAATTCAGTAAGGTGAGCATGAGTGAATTATGGATGCCCTTTTGATTGGTTTGCAACGATCTTTTAATGGCACTGAGATGGTGTGAAGTTACAGTGTATTGATTTTCTTTTGTCCATGTGGTAATTTGTAGTGGTGGAGATTTATTTTCCTCTTTATGTTTTCCATGAAGCAAGCAGGCTGTGGGGCCAATGGCAGCTAGAAGCTGGTCTCTCATTTCTATGGTTGGCACAGGCAGCCACTTCTTGTGCTCGGAGAATCACTGAGTGCCAGAGGACTCAATGTCTAGGGAGAACCGAGTTGGCATGGGTGATTTCTGTGGATTCACTTCCACCACTGTTAGACAGTGATATTGTCTGCTAGGTCAAAGCTGTTGCAGCTGCAATCCAAGGAACATTTGATCTGCCAGCTCCCAGATCAGGGACCCATCATGATAAGTCTTCCCCTCAAGTGAGCAGTTTCTATGAAGGTGTTGCACAGTTGCTGTTTTATTTGGTTTTTGGTTTTCGTGTTTTTTTTTCTTTTAATGATTTTTTTCCCCCACTTTGGGACCAGCAGAACCAGCCCCACAGTTGTTTTAACCATGAACAGCAACTAATACAGGGGCTCTGGTTTCCAGCTGCACCTTGTCGATGTAGGGAAAAGGAAAACAGCTTGAGGCAGCAGATACTTTTCATCAGGCTCATCTGCTGTTTAGAGAAGAAATAGCCGGCTGTCATAACTATCTTTTATTTTCTGCATGGCTTTGAGATTTCAGGGACATCTCCACCCCTCTTTCATCAGCACATTTAAGGAGTAGGAACTGATTTCAGTCTCTCCAACAAGGCTGTTTTGTGCCTTTCTGTCCCTGGTTTCATTCAATTCATGTAAAGATATAAAAGCCAGAAGGTGACATTTTGATCACTCTGACCATCTGTAGATCACAGACCATAACCTGAAGTGAAACTAGGCCATAGCTTTTAAAAGTAAAGATCAAACCTGCAACTCTGACTTAAGACCAAGTCTGAGAATGATTCATGCTTGACTAGGCTGTTCCACTGATCAACTGTTTGGCTTCCTTTTGTGTTAGTTTAGTAGGCAGGAGCGATAGCCACAGCTTAAATATCCTTAATGCTAAGCCCTGTGAAATAAGCCTGAAAAAACAGAGCTTGATGTGTAACTACAAGGAAGAAGGAGGACATGGATGCACATAGAGAAGAAAAGAAATGTGTGAGCACATCTATGCTGCCAAATACTGAAGCCACAGCACACAAGACAGGTTAGCAATGCTGTTCCTGGGACAGCAATCCCCTAAACCAACACCCACGTTTTGGTGTCAGGTGTCTAACACAGCTACACTGCTCCTACTGCCTGAATTAGCTGGAGTGTCAGTGCTGCACTCTGTACATGTCTCTCATTTGGCATTCACCAATAGGTACTTCCAGACTGTGCAGGTGCACTGGGAAATTTTGTGAGCATCCCAGTAGTGAGCTTTAACAAAAGATTGAAAGCAGTCATGAAGTAGGTTTGTGTATGGATGGAGTCCTCCTCAAAGTGTTTGGAGCTTTGGAGCAGACAGCATGAGGGTGCTCTACCAGAGCTTCTACCAAAGGTTAAGTGGAGGTTGGTGTTAGAGACCAGTTAAAAATGGGATCAAATCTTGTCACCTCAAATGGGAAATGAGAACCCCTGAAGCAGTGCAAAAATTGTGTTTGATAAGATACAAGAGCCAGCAGAAGGATAGAAAGAGAAGGGCAACAAAATTCAACACCACTTGCATGCTGGCACTGCAACTGAGATCTCACTTACATCTGTGGTTACATAGCATCACTCTCCATGAGCTGAGTCTCATTAAGTATAAGACTGCTAGGTCAAGAGGTCCTCAAGCTTCAAGTCCTGCATGCCAGGAAATGATCCCTGAGGCTCTACTCTACCTTTCTCAAGGCATTTCAATGACAGTTTCTCTCACACTGTAGACTGTTACTTTCTGTTCCCAGTAGCTAGATATCACCCTGACCATTTTTTCAAGTACCAAATCTCTGTTCCTCTGTCACTGAAGCTCATGAACAGCTCTTTGTCCATTTTGCTCCTAAAGTCTTCTGCAGAGTAACTGGTTTTCTGCATCCCAGTTTCCTTTCTTGTAAACATGATACAGATGTTCCAGCCAAGTGCTCATGTGACTCCACTGGAACACACTCTGCATGCTTGTGTGTGGTTTACCAAGCACTCCTGTGCTTTGTCATTCACAAATATCAAGCTGATCTATGAAAAAACTGTATCATCTTGACCAATATATATATTTCCTTCCTGTTTTTCTCTGATTTTTGACTATAACCTCTGGCTGAGCCAATTTTCTGTTTGAAAAGGGACTGCATAGCTTACTGCAAAATGCTCATCACTGCTCCCTCTGTGTGCTCCCAACAGAGCCTGTTACAGCCTCCTGGCTGCAAACTCCAGCTCGGCAGAAGCACTTGCTTTTGATTACAGAGATCTTCAGTTTCAGCCAAGGAGGTGGATGTCAAACCTGTGCATGTTGGGTGCTGCCAGCAACACATCATAAATAATAGTAATGGTGCGTAATTGCTCATCAAACCAAATCGTGGCCTGGAGTGCTCCATCTGGCCAAATGCCCTGGGACGTCAGCAGGAGCTTCACCAGCAGGTGTGTGATTGGGGTCTCCAGCAGCAGCACTGGCAACGAGGTTCTGTAGCACCACTGTGAGGGGCTGGTTCAGATCCCCTTGCAACTGCTGGGTGACTCTGCACTGATTTAGAGGACTTTAGCTCACTCCCTTTGCATTACACTCCTCCCCAGCCAGTACAGCTACATCTGTGCAATAGTTATCCCAGATGGAGCATGGAGGAGGAGAATTCCTCACACCAAGCAGAGGGATTTTAAATTTAGGGAGGAGATGGAAATACTTCCTGTTGCATCTTAAAAGATGGTTTCTACAGGTACGATTTGAGACTTGAAAATGTCCCAAAATCCTGTGTTTGGAGGATACAACTGAAAGAAACATGTAATTGATACTGAAAAGTCCCATGTGCCTGTTGTAAGGGCTTTAAAAGCCAAACAAGCTGGTATGCCTGCCTATCAGTCAGCTATTGCTATTGGACATTGGTACAATCCTTTGCACATGAGAATAATTTACTGCCCCCCTGCCCAGACTATTTACCATCCTCATTTTGGTTTGAACATTTACTGTTGCGGTTCAAGACTGTGATGAATTGGTTAGCTATAAATTCTCTTTCCTTCCCCCTTCCCCTCCCACCTCTTCCTATGTGAGGCTGGGATGAAGGTTAAGGCATAGGGTGTTATCTGAAGTAAGTGCTCTATTCTCTGTGCCCCATACATCCTCGCTAATGCTTATAGCTCCCTTGTGGTGTTTGGAAGTATCATCGCTGTTGTACTGAGGTAGAACAGGAGCTGTAGAGAGATAAATGGCCTAGTTATCAAAACTTCCTAGCCTCCCACAGCCCTCCTTGGGAATACAATTATAAATGACATTCAAATGATGCTGATAGATGTTAGCTGAGCGGGGAGCAGAACACGTGCGCTTCTTGCTGATAGTGCCACAGAGATCTCAGCTGACCTGACATGGGCTGTGATGCCACAGCCCTGTGGGTGAGACCCTGTGCTGTCTGCTCACATCTGCCTGTGGACAAATGCTGTGGGGTTGCAAAGGTTCAAAATGGGATGGTGAGTTGAGACATAACAATGCTGAAACTTGCAGAGCTGAAGGCAGAGGTGCTTTTTCTCTTTTGGCATAGAATCTTCTAATTTTGAACCTTCAGAGTGTCTAAAATCAGAGGTGAAACAGCCCTTCTTCCAGCCAGCAATGCAATGACAAGTGCCATTTTTAGAGTGATCTGGGGTGTCTCCAATAACAGCCTATTGTCTGGTACGATGGCCTCTGTAGACTTGTGGTGGGTCCAAAAATCAAATCCAGGAGCTCCCTTTCCATCTGTTGTCCTTCCTGACTTGTAAAACACAAGAAAGACAGCTCAGATTATAAATGCCTTGAGGAATGGAGCAGGAGCAGCTAGAGTAGGTGGCAAATCTGCTTCTGTTATTAGTCTGGAAGGGCTGTTGGGTGTCTTGGCGTCTCTTCAGGAGATACCAGGAAAACTCTCCCATCTGGAGGAGGAGGACCTCTCATGAAAACAACCAGAAACCATAAGGTTTTGTCTTTTGTTTTAAATTATGTTAATTCTTATCTGGCAAGAAAGAAAGGCTCGATTAGACCTTTTGTATCCTCCCAAGGTGTAGCTAGGCGAATGCTCAGCCCTGCATGCAGATTTTCACTCAAGAGCAGCTCTAAGAGGAGAGGGAGTGCTTCTAGTATGTTGTGGCAGAAATCCCGGGGCACCAAGGGTGCGGGGCACACAAAAGCTGTCTCTTCCTATCTTCCTTCCACCCCACTAAAAATGAAAGGAAAAAGGTACAGCGCTGTCAATCACACCCCTTCAGGATTTTGGTCCGAGGTGCTGGTACAGATGCTAAAACGGAGCAATGGCAGCTCAGGTGCGGCGGGTCAGGGTAGACCCCCCCGGGGGTGCAGCTGGGCTTCAGCTCCGACGCTGCTCCCTCGAGAAGCCACCCGGGCAGGGTACCGCAGCCCGGGCTGGGGCAGAAGCTACATCTTCTGACAGCCCAGTGCAAAAAGCTGCTCCCTGGCAGGGCTAGAGTGTTACAAGGGCGTGCTGACCCCCATCCCCCGCACTCCGCGGGCGGCGGCTCCGGCTCGGCTCGGTTCGGTTCGGCTCCGAAGGAACCATACCGGCAGCCAGCGCCTCCAGCCGCCCACCCGCCGCCTCTCCCGGCATCCTTCATCCCCATCCTCCGCTCCTTCCTGCTCCGGCGGTGGAAGCAAACCCCCGCCAGGGGCCGGGGATGCCCTCCCCCTCCTCTCCCTCCCCTCCAGCCGCAGCGGGGGAGGGGGGCTGTGATGCTGCAGGGGGATCCCCGGTTGCCGAGCGGGGTCTCCCCTTCCGCCGGCTGCCGGGATCTCCCCGCTCGGCGCCGGCGGCCCCAGCGGCGGCTGCTGGGGGCTGGCAACCGGGAGGACGCGGCGGCGGGCGAGTGGGGGGCAGCCCCGTGTCGGAGGGCCGGCGCCGGTGCCCCGTGCACCGTAGATGACTAGACACCCGGGGCTGGGGGAGCGGGGGGGCGGGCGCCCGGCTATTTGCTGGCTGCATACAATGGGCCACTCCCTAACGTGAGGGCTTGGGGGGAGGCAGGAGCTGGGAGGAGGAGGAGGAGGAAGAGGAGGCGGGGGGGTGGGGGGGAGGAAGGGGCTCGGGCATCGGGCTGGTAAATAAACTCCGCGATGATTTCCCTCTCTTGCGCTGGCCCAGGTACCTGCCGCTCTCCTGCCTCCCCGCTGCCTGCCGGCGGGGGTGACCTGACGGGGATGTGACTGCTTTCCCCCACTCCACCTTTCCCCCCTCCCTCCATATACATATATATATATATACACACACACACACGTATATATATATATAAATATATAAGGAAATCCTTGTGGGGGAGGGGCGGGGAGCTCGGATCATGGCCCTGGGGCTCCCGGGGCTGCCGCCGCCGATCTGCAGCTCGCCTCCGGGGCCCGGCGGCCACCATGGGGCTGAAGGCGCGGCGCGGCGCGGCGGGCGGTAGCGCGGCCGGCGGGGCGGCGGCGGCGGCGGGGCGGCGAGCGGCGGCGGGCGGCCTCGGCGACCCCGAGCAGGGCTCGCTGGCCCTGGGCACCGGCACCGATCGCGACGGCACGCTGCTGCTGGAGGGCGGCGGGAAGGAGGAGGGAGGCAAGCGGAGCCCGCCGGGGCTGGGGCTGCTGGCGAAGACCCCCCTGAGCCGGCCGGTGAAGCGGAACCACGCCAAGTACCGCCGCATCCAAACTTTGATCTACGACGCCCTGGAGCGGCCCCGCGGCTGGGCGCTGCTCTATCACGCCTTCGTGTGAGTACGCGGCGCGGGGGCGCGTCCCGGGGCGCGGGGGCTTGCCCGGGGGCTCCCCCGCGGCGACGCGCCCGGGGCCACCGTTTTGCTTTATCATTCTCGGCGTTAGGCGCTCCGGGGGACTTGCTCCAGGGCCGCCGAGGGAGGGGTGGCAAGGCTCTCGTGATGAGGTGTGCTGCGGAGGGTGGGGGGTTAGTTATTCTTTCTCCTGGCGTTGGATTTTTCGTAATGAGCAGCGTCTGTGAAGTGTGTGTCTCTCTCCCGTAACGTTGTTTCGGAGCGGCATGCCTCAGACCCTGGGAAGGGGATTGCTAGAAAGACCGAGCGCTGAGCAGCTTTAAGCCTCCAAGTGCTTAAGGGGGGACGCTGCCGGCTTCAGTTCAGCCTAGAGCAGTGCGTGCGGTTAAACTTGCAGTAATAAACCCCGAATGAACAGACTCTTTCAGTAGCTGAAAGTGTCAAATGCAAACCGTCGGATTTTGATCCGAGAAGCATCTCCCTGCAGTGCACGGAACCCCGAGCATTGCAGCACTGACAACCGGAAAGTTACTCTGACCGCAAGCGAACTGAGACGAAACAAACTCCCTTTGTGGCCCACAGGTGACAAGTCAAGTGAATGACCGCTGTGTTGTATTCCTAAAAATGCATTCCTTTCACTTTTCATCTGGGAGATGGAAAAAATAAATTGGCTTTACAGCATAGAATGGAGTTGGCAGAGTCCTGTTAAAATAAATGTGGCTTTTAGTGGTTGTGAATGTGTTTGAAAACCCACGGGATTGTCGGTGATCACGGTGTTACTGTTTTTCTCTGATGCTGTAACGTGCACTGAGCTCTGCATGACAGAGGATTTAAGCAGCAATTTCTGAAACTGGTTTATTTGCCAAAGACAAAAAAAGTGCTCCAGGCTGCATGGGCTGTGTGTGAGCCTGGAGCTGGACCTCGGGAAGTCCTGATCATCACTGTAGTCTTTGCACTTGCTAGTAAACACCTTGAGCTAGGGCTGTGAATTTTACCTTCTGGCAAGTTTTCCGTTGATGTTAGTCCTGGTGAAGAGTAAAAGGCAGTGCTCCTTGTCGGCTTGCTGCTGTGTACTACTCACCCACTGCTGCTCCCCACTTGTCAGGGTTTTCATTAGGTGCATCTTGGGACATAGGTTGCTGCTTCCCAGCTTCATTTCTGTGACTGTGGACACTGTATGCCATGACACTTTCTCAGTTCTTTTGTCCCTTTTTGCTATTGGAAAGCTTGTGCTAGCAGGCAGGGAGAAACAGCTTTTGGGGTGTGCTATGCTGGGAAGACTCTTTGGTCCAGAGCTTGCTGTTCTAGCGTGCCCAGTACTGCATAATGCTGCCTCTTGTTGGGGAGAGTCATGTCTGGATGGAGGAGCACCTGCTTGATCCAGCCTTGTTCAGCCCCTGCACACTGCAGAAGGGAGGCTGTAGCACACCCTAGGGCGTTGTGAGCAGCTGGCTTCTCTCTGCTGGCAAATCTGTGCTCAGGTTCAAGTCTGGATATAAGCAGTCGGGCAGTGGATGAGTCTAGAGAGGCTCAGGTGAGCCAAGATTTGCATTTATTTGCAGTGGTGTGAGGCTTTCCAAGTTACAGCATTCTAAGTGTGTGGTTAACCTGAAGATCTATGTTCAATATGAATCACAGAATGGGAAAAAAAATCAATATGTTTGTAAGGTTTGATCCTTCTTAGGAGTGGACCTGACACTGTGTGGCCAACTTCTCTTTGGTGATTGTTCATCCTGCATCCTACAAAACTGAGACGTGAGTCTGACCTGCTCTCACAGGAGTCAGTAACATTCTTGTTAAGACAATCGGTGCCAAGTTCAATATTAATGAAAAAAACCCTCTCACTTTTATCACTCCTTATCGTTAAAGGAAATAAAATACACAAGTGCTGTTCTGACAGCCCAGCACAAACATCACATCCCTTCCCAGGACACCCAGGAGGCCTCAGCAGTCCAAGGCTGCTGTTGACTGCACTGTGTTTCTTTTCAGCCTCAACTCCTTCTGAACTCAGTAGAAGCTGTGGGCTCTTACCTCACTGTAAGATCAAACCCTACAAAAGGAATCTGCTGAAAGCAGTGGAGGTGTGCTGAGATCTTGCTGACAGGCTTCAGAGTTTGTTCCAGCCGTGGAAAATAGTGACCTGCATAAGAGCAGGAGTGATGCAGTGGGGAAGCAGTGCCTAAGTTGATATCCAGAGTCTTTATTCTTGCTTTCATATGAATTGTCTTAACCTTTTTCCTTCTGAAGAGGAGTCTCTCTCATATTTGAGGTGCTGCTGTAAGGCCATTGTGGCAGTCCCCTTGTACTTCTATTCACACTAGAACAGTTTCCCCTTTCCCTTGGGTAGGTGAGAGATTACTAGCCTTTCTGTAAAATCTACATATTTGATGCTGTTTGAATGTTCAAGAAAAGTACCATTTATCTTAATGACATGTTACACTTTGTCTCAATCTTCTGAGTAATTTTGCAATAAATACCTTGCAATCAAAATTAAGAGTAAGAAGGTTGCTCTCATATACAAAACACCCCAGAGGGTAAACTTCTGAGGGCCAAAAGGGACTGCAGCACATGTGGATGTGACAAATTCCTTAGAGATCCAAGTGTTCAAAGGTGATTAATGAAGAAATTATGCAGAGGACTCCATTGCTGTGAACATCCCAGGACTTAGGAGGTGGAAAGCTGCTGATGGAAGTGGGTTACAACTTTAAGGACAAGCTGAGGGTGTTGTGTAGGGGCAGGAAGGGGCTTTGCAAAGGTCTTTGCGAAAGCTTTGGATGCCAGAACTTTTAAAAGGGTGGTGCAGATGGGATCTTGTTGAATCTTGCAGTGATGCCCATATGACTGCAAAAGGGGCATGATCCTTCGTGCATCTCACTGCTATAATGTGCACATAAAGTTCAACACAGTGCCTGTTGTAAACACTTTAGTTTAGTTGGGGTTAGACCTAGTGAAATTATTTAAACTATCAAAATAATTCAGTGAGAATGTGTAAATGTGATCAGGCCCTACCAAACCCCTGGGACAAAGATGCAGGGGAGAAAGGGGGAAATTCCCAATGGCAATTTTAGTGTTCAGCTTTCACTGGCAGTGATTTATGGAAAGAGTCATCAAATATTTTCCTCGTGATTCTTCCTCTTTCTTTGTTCAGTGCAAGTGAGTTTGTCTAAGCTTATACTGATAGTGAAGAGGAAGGTGATTTGATCCTAAGGAAGCTGACTGTGTTTCCTTCACCATTGGAAAACATTTATTCCCTGGCAGCTCTGCTAAACAGGAGCTTTATATAACACTGGTAAAGTTTCCCTTTGTTAGTTCACCAGGGTTCACAGACCTCTGGGCAATATGGTAATATCCTAATGGTGTAGTTGGTAAGACAAAATTGATTTTCCCATGAAAAATGTCACCTCTAAAGTATTACTGAACATTTGCAGTAAAAAATATAAAATCAAATAAAATCTCTGGTTTAATCTTTGAAGATTTTAATTTGGAAAAGCCTCTTGGGGGTTTCATGTTAGGCTTAAAAGTATCCCTGCTTTAGCCCAAGCTACTTTCCCTGTAGGTGTAACTGCTGTTCCCTTGATCTTTTGTATTTTCCTTTGTGTTGAGCAGCACAATATCTTGCAGGAAACCTCTGCAGTTGTGCCTTGTGGGATGCGTGCTTTGTCCAGGGAGACCGACTTGAGACCTGTTTGTCTCCAAGAATGATCCAAATGCTTTATTTATGCATAGAAGCATAAATGAATCAAATTAAAAATTGAAAACAAATACGGTTTTGATTTTCCAGTTTATGTTGTAAGCACAAAATATTTGGTGGATAATGGACAGAATCCAAAAAGGCAACAAAATACAGATGAAGTTGCAGTTGCAATTTGTGGAAAATTTTCAACCCAACTTAAAGAAAAGAGATGCAGCTAGAAAGAAAAGAGAGGTAGCTAGGAGATATTCTTATTTTCATACTATCCTCTGAGACAGCTCAGCCTTCACTTTCATGGAAAAATAAAGCTATGAAAATGCTGGGGATTAGATTTTCCTTTTTGGGAAAGTGTGCAATATTGGCTGCATTCTGCTGGTGCAGATCACCATGGTATACCTGCTGGTGAGAGAGGGAAACCATGGGCAACACTTGAAAACCCTACCCTATTTTCCATGCAGTCTTCTCTCAGTATCACTTCAGATCTGGAATAAAAAGAGAAGGCAGTCATGCAATTCATTACATTGTCAGTATTTCGGGGGAGCACCGCTGAGTACCTCTTGCATGACTGATTGTAGGTGGATTTTTTGCAGAGGAAACTGTCGTGAGGCTTGGGAAACAGGTTGAAGCTCTGGGGACTTTCTGCTATTTTCCGCTTTGCCCTTTGGGAGATGATCCATAAGATGTGCTGATCCACCAGGCTGTGTCAGCCATCTGGGGTGAGATGGGAATAGTCTTGGGGTAAAAAGAAGGACAAATACATATCCTTCCTTGGACTGTCTGGCATGGACTTGCCTCTAAGTGAGTCCCCAGAGCAGCAGAGCGAGCCTGGTCCATTAGCAAGTGCCTTTTGCTTATGTGTTCACCAATACAAGTTCTGTTTTAATTATTTATGCTAATTCATCGTAATGCATGGATAAATATTCTGCAGTATACTTTGTAAAAAATAATGAAGTCTTAGTCATTGGAGACCTCACCACACACCTCTGCCATTGCATCTCTGCCGAGGCTGGTGAAGTCTGCCCCGGCTTTGCATGCAGTTCAGTGAGATGCGACTGCATCTCAGCCCCTGGGATCAGCCACCATCACAGGCTGTGCTCACTGTCTGCCCAAAGCTGGTAGGAACAGGAAGGGGCTGCAGAGCCTGGGGAGGCTGAAGGGTGTGTGAAGCGAGTGGCTTGTGATGCCCAGCTGTAGCTTTGATGTCCCTTCAGTAGCTCGTAGATGCCCAACGCTTGTTTAAGCACACAAAGTACCTCTGAAATTACAAACCTGGCCCTTTGGTAGAAGTAAGTGGGTTTTTATAGCCTAAAGACTCATATCTCCTTGCCTCGGTATTGGTGCTGACAGCAAGACCCACTCCCAGAACGGGTACTGACAGGTTGGGTCGGTCAGCCCTCGTGCTCAGCGTTGCCATGGCTACACTGATAACTTGCCGAGTTTTGGTGCTTTCATGCCTGCTCGGTGAGCTGATGGGAGCTGCAGGCACACGGCTGCCTGTGGCACAGGCATGCACCTCGATCTCCCCATGAAGCACTGGGGATATGGGTCTCTAATCACCCTTCTGCACTGCTCACCCCACCTGACACAGCCTCTTCAGGCAGATGTGGGATCCCATGTGCCGCCCATGGTGAGGGAGGGTCTGACATGATGGAGGAGCATCTGCTCCCCCAGCTACAGCCAACGCTCAGCAGCTGCTCTTCCAGTGCTGGCAGCCCAGCTCAGGAACAAGCCCTTCAGAAAGGCGTCACAGCACCTTGTGTAATTTCTTTGAAACTAAACAGTCCCAAATGTCATCATTTTCGGGAGAGGTGGTGCAGTGTTTTTCTTCTCTTTTGAGCAACTTGCTAGTGAAGAGTAGCGCCATCTCAACGCTCCTCCAGCAGTCTGGGAAGCCCTATCAGCAATAAAGACCAGGATCAGACTTACACAGAATCACAGAATCTTAAGGGTTGGAAGGGACCTCAAAAGATCATCTAGTCCACCCCCCCTGCCAGAGCAGGACCACCTAGAGTAGGTCACGCAGGAACTCATCCAGGTGGGTTTTCAGTGTCTCCAGAGAAGGAGACTCAACAACCACAATATCTCCAGCACAGCAGCTGTGAGTCTGGTTGGAGATACCATTTGGTTCATCAAAACCATCTCAATTTTTTCTTGTGAAGAAGTTTCTTCTCCTTACAGAAAACACCAAATCATGATGGGGCACAGCAGGGGCTGGGCACGTCTGGGCCAGCTGCTGAGCAGACAGGCCACATGGGCTCTACTTCTTGTTTTGAGATGGAGATTAGGGAAACATTTCAAAAGTTATCAGGGAGAGGCTTTCCACACTAGTTTTGCTCATTTTGGTACAGATTGTAGAAACTTTCAAAGCAAAGTTAATGGAAACAACTCAAGACCATGCATTTTAACAGCTGGGTTAAAAAGTCCTCACATATAACACCAGTTATGTGTGATTGATTGTGTGTCTGCAAGTGAAGATGAAGGTGCCCCAGGTGCTCTTCCCATTTCCTTTTTCTCCCTAACATCACCCCAAAGACTATTCACCTGACATCTTTCTCTTCTGTCTTTGAGTGTCCCTGTCTTCAAGTATCACTTGATTAAATGCTCTTTATTTATAGCTTATCCAACATACAAATCTGTGCGTGTATGTAGAGCACGATTCCCTACCTCTTGGTCAGTAAAAAGTCCTTTCCAGCATTGAGATGTATGTGCAAGTTCAGATGATGGCATGCATATTCAAAGACAAGGGCTGAACTTGAGTAATTTGGATCTAATTTATCAGCTGTAAGAAACTTTCCAAACAAAATCGGTCAAGTGAGTGTTAAGATGATTTTTATCTTGTTTAAAGACATAATAGATTGGTGACCTTAGATACAGCGAAGCAGCTGGGTGATTGGGCACTACTGTGTTGTTGGGCCTTGCATGTTATGAATAAATGATAATGTTTATTCTTGTATTTAATAATGCTATATTCCTTTCTTGTGCATGGAACTTTACAGAAGGAATGGAGCCATAGAAACATTGCTTCTGTTGTTGCTTCTGGCAGATACTGTATTAAATGGGATAGCTTAAATATTAATAGCTTTACAAGGAATATGGTCCACGAGAGCTGTTAAGTATACACTACCTTCTGTTTTAGGGTGATAGCTGGGAAACTTAGCATTTTCTGTGAAGAGAGGGATATGCCTGGGGATATTTAGGTTCACGGTAACCTACTTTGGAAAAAGGCACTTTGGGAGAACTTTCAGGCTGGAAATCTGTACCCAGCCTTAAGCAAGCAAACTGCTTAAGAGCATATTTGACTTGGAGCAAGTGAAAGGTGCCACTGATGTCAGCAGGAACCCATCCAAGGTGACACTGAGGTCACCTAAAGCAGAAGAGTGTTTCTGAGATTTAGTGGAAAGCAGCACCAGGGATCATCTTCCTCTGCACAACCATCTCTCTGCTCTACTTGGGCCCTGTTGAGATCCACCTAAGCCACAGTTCTCCACAGGATTCATCACAGGCCTTCATTCCCACTGTGCCTCAACAGACACCTCTGGTTATAGTCACAAAGGTAACACTTTGCCCTCCTTAGAGATGCTGCCTTTTGCTTGTTTGTGTGGGGTTTAAAAACCGTGCTGGAGTGCAGTTGCATGTCTCCAGCACTGCTGAATCTGTTTGGAGAGATGCCAAGATCCTGATATGAGAATCATCCAGTGTCTCTTGAGGTGGCATGCGCTTTCACTCCCTTCTCCTACATGCATTCATCTTCCAAAGTCTGTCATACTTTGTTTTTTCTGGATGCTGGTACATGATGGTGAAGCATTACAAGTCCATTGAATGGCAGCAGCACTGGAGAAATCCTAATCCTCTCTGGACTGTCTGTTGTATTTTACTTCCTTTGACTTTACAGACTACTTCATTTTACGAAGCATCTCACTTGTCCTCCCTGTTTTCAGAGTTGTTTCTGAGCTATGTGGATGTGTTTTGCTTTCCTTTGCCAACCTCTATTAGTTTGTGATTGCCATGTTGACTCTCCAGTGGTGTTTTTCAATGTCAGATGCTTTTCATCCTTACTTTCTTCTGTCCTCTCTAGTGTTTTGATCACCTTCCAGATTAGTACCTCATAACTTTGTTAATGTTCAATTTAATTCTTTTTATAGAACATTAAGGAAGCACTTAATAAGAGCAGAACTAAGAAAATCCATTCAGCATTTCACTAAATAACGACTTCCCCCCTTCCTAGTTAATACAGTGTCATTTGTTATGGTGTTATTTATAGCTCTGAAGCCAGTTTTTAATCTCATGTAGTTTCTCCTCGTCTGAGTTAATAGTAGAACTGTAAGATTTTATGAGGCATTGCACCTGTGTCAAAACAGCAAATATATCCTACTTTTTTTTTTGCTCAAACCTGATTGTTGGACTTTATTTATCTATTTAGTTCAATGATGTGCATTTCTTATCTTCCTGTCTCAGAATTTTCATGCTTTTGACATGGTTTCTCTCCCAGTGTCCCCAGTACTGTCCACCACTATAGTAGTGCTAAAGCAATGTTGAAAGCTTAAATGCCCTGATCCATCCAAGCCCTAGTTCTTTGTTATTTTATGGGAGCCATTAGATTTGGGTTATACTTAACCTTAGATGAATGACAGAGTGTTAATCTGAAACCAGAAGACTCTTTACAGGGCGTACCCCACTGACAGAGAGTCTAAGATATTCTGTTTTCAGTGGGGATGGAGGAGAAGCCAGTGCAGCTGTTGAGGGACTGATAGTGAAATCCCCAAAGCACACGATGGGGAGCTGCCCACCAGACTCTCAGCAATGCAGCATCAGCTCAGCTTATCTTTGCTCCCTTCATGCCTCTCCATGCACCGCTCAGAGCGTTTATGAGAAGGGATTATACCCTGAGGAAGGGATGTCAAGAGCAACTGATTGAAATTGCAGGGGAATTAGTTTAGGGAGGTAATTACAAGAGCTGGAATTTGCTCTTCTACCTTTGCTAACACTGCTGCTCTTCTGAGACGTGCTGGAAGAATTTCAATGCACGCAACTGGCTGGGGCTCCCTGATGAGCCCTCAGACACTGTGCAGTGACACCAGATGCATGGGCCGTGGCTCAGGACTGTCCTTGCATTGCAGATATGGCAGCAGCTTTTCTCAGGCCTAGACTAGTCATTAACTATGTCTAGACTAATTGTCAAAGGCGTGCTGGGGATGTTTCTGAGCAGTGGCACACAATGGCCAACAATACCATGTTACTGGATACCCCATGCCAGGGTTTTAGAAGAAATCCTACCCCACTGAAATAATACAGGTTCCACCCTACGTGTAGATCCAAGAACATGTTTTATTTTCCATATCCTTTCATTTCTGTGCGTTGACTTTGACAATGGTTTTGCCATTTCTGTTTCAACACTTCTTGTGCTGTTCAGACTCCCATGGACATTAAACACTTCACCCTCACATCTTGGCATATTAAGAAAAGAGTAGAAAAGACTCCATTGATCATTCATTACCATTTTTTTAATGATTTGTGTAAAATGCAGAAGAATGTATTTCCAGTCACATTGTTGCTGATATTTAGACATTTCTCCTGATTTTGTCTCATTTATTATTGTAGATGTTGCTCCATTACCTTGTTAGGCCCTGGGTCTGGGATCTGGCAGCTGCATGCTCATGGCAATTTCTACTCTCACAATGTGGCTTTATCACATACTAGATTCTCAAATATGCTATTCTCTTCAGTGCTAAATCACTTAAAGCAACTGTATTTCCCTACTTTTCCTCAAGGTTTGAGAGGCTGTCCCTCAACATTCACACTGGGGTCCATCCATCTAGTGCCTTGTCTGAGATAGCTGTCTGAACTCCTTTTAGAGCTGCTGAATGAAAGAAAACCAGAAAATAGAAGCTTCTGGAGTGCAATTAATCTCATCCTAAAGATGATTCTAAAATAGGTGAGATTAATCAACTCTTGCAGTGCCTGGAACTTTCCACTGGCTACAGAGGAAACTTTAGGTGACTAACTTGAATTTAAGTATTTACACCAAAACCATGTGAGGAACAAGAAACTTTTTACCAAGTCAGGTTAAGATAACTAAATTTAGATATGTTCATGTAGAGTTCTGTGTGTGCAATAGGTTTTTCAGTTCTCTTTATAATCAGTAGAGATGTAGTCAATACAGTCAATAGATTTTACAGTGCAATTCATCCAACCAGGTGTAGGGATCTGCTTTACATGGAAATAAATCACAGCTCCATTTAGCAATTCTTTGTTGTAGCAGGGGCTGAAGTGACTTGATATCTGGTAAATGTCTGCAGTAAAAGCCACTTTCAGACAGACAAGTCCCATCTCTAAAGGCAAATGGAATATGAATCTTACTGTACCATAATTAATATTAGGGTCAACATAAAATTCTAATTGCTTCTCCTCAAGAGCTGTACATATGTGACTGGTCATTATCCCAGGCCTATGGTCATCGCTGACATTAGGCCAAGGAAAAATATGATGGTGCAGTCAATCTCTTCAGTTTTATCATCTTATTTATGCTGTTAATTTCAGTACTTTTCAGATATTTCCTTACATGGGAGTCGAGTTTGCCTTTCCACCTTCCCTTTGTTCTCTGGTTTGCTATGGGTTCTATGTCCCTGAGCCCATGATGTGTTATTACAGTTGCTGTTCATCTTGAGGGCATGCCCAAACCCAGACTTAGCTACCTCTTGTACTGAGCTTCAAATCAGACTGTCTCAGTTCTCCTTGCATCTTCTTGTGCCTATTCGAGATTTACCTGGGCATAGCAGTTACTGCTTGCAGCAGACCTGCTTCTTGCTGTTCCTCAGTTGCTATCCATTTGCATTGCTCCTCTTGTCTCCATCACTCAAAATTAGCTTCCTCAATCAATGAAGAGACAACATTGCTTTCTAGAAGGTGTCATTTAAGGATCAGAAAACAATTTGTCAAAGGTTTCGATATTTTCCTTTTGGAGCCGGTAAAATATGTAGGGAGTCAATTTGAATGTCCTGGGATGAATGATTATGATTGTGATAGTCATTCTTAAGCTTAGACTGTTCTTTAAGTTCTATGATTTTCTCTGTAAAGCTGGAGACTTTGTAGGTATGTAAGCACCATTCAGCATTTTAGAGGGCGTGCTCACTTCCATCCACCAGCTGAATCAGTAAATGAGCATAATTGAACCTAATACCGAAATCATTGGAGAACTGTACAAAATCTGAATGCATGAAAATGCCTTGACATAAGGAAGTGGTTTTGTGAGGTGGTGTTTTCTTTTAGCAGCTGCTGCTTCATGTTTTGCTTGTTTTTGCAGAAATACTGAGCCAGCAACCTCTTTTAGTCATGTCAGTGAAAATGTAGAGTAAATCTATTACAGTTAGAACAACAATTGGATTTGGCTGCTGCACCACAGTCTTGTTCTGGACCCACTACAAAATATTCTCATTTTGTTTTACTGATATTCTGCTGATGCCAAAGGCCATAGTTAATGTCTTACTCCTCTAGTGAGGTACTTCTCTGCCACAACAAACTTGCCCTCCCATTAACGTAAAAAAGTTTGGGGAATAGGGTAAATAGAGAGAGATGGAGATCCCAATGTGAGATAACAAGTGAGCACCAACCTGTTCCAGAGTTGTCAGTACTAACATCATGATGTTTGCAGGTTGTTTCCCTCATGTTGGGCACTGGCTTATGCAAGTGTGGAGTCTTTCCTTCTCTCTCTGCTCCTCAAAGTGGGGATTTTTCCTCCTTCAGAAATGCAGTTATTTAGTTATTAAATACAGTGCAGATGAGCACCATCTTTCTGGCCATTTCTTGGTGTCAGTCCTGTCTGATGTTGGGGCTATAGGAGGGAAGTGACAATTGCAACCTTTTAGTTTGGAAGGATTTAGAGGTCTCCAGTCCCATTTGAAGAGTAGGGCTAACTTCAAAGCCAGATCAGGTTGCTCAGGGCTGTATTCAGTTGTTTTGTGCATCTCCAAAGTTTGAGCCACTTTATATTGTGAGGAGCAATAGATTTTGTTGCACTTAATGGAGTATGTTGTTCTATGCATTTCTCTTAACTATTTATCTCTTACCTGCATACAGCTATATTTGGTTTTTTGCTATTTTATACTTTTTCTAACTTACTGGACTTTGGCATTGAGTATACCTATGTCAGGAGTAATATTGTGCCTCTAATTCTCTCAGATTAGGGACTCAATAAGGATTACTGTGTCCATCTGGTGTGAGGTAGGTTAAGTACAGGAATTACCTGTGAATCACCTTGTGTTTCATCATTATTCGTGTTTCAGTTTTGGTTGATTATCTCCCTGATGCTGGATTTAGCATCTGGTGGCAAGGTATTTATTCCTGCTTGACCAGCCCATGACTTTGGGCACAGCCCAAAGTTACAGCCCCTATGCAAAGTGCATCGCGGTAGAAGCTCCTAGAATTGTTGTGATTCAGACCCCCACGCTTCTGAGTCACTGCTCCTGATCACTCTTTGCTCTAGGGGTAATGGTGGTGGTAGGAAAAAAGTGATTTATTGATGTCCTGTGTAAGTAACAGATTTTTTGATGTGACTCAACTGTTCCTTCCAGAAAGGGGAAACTTGAAGTGGAGGTGGACACCCATCTCTCTTCCAAGAAAGGTTACAAACTGAACTAATGTCTGCCCCTTGAGGTTATCCACATTCCTGGTCTCAGTGTCAGGAGGAAGATGATCAGGAGCACCAGATACAGGCTAGTCCAAGATCTGCATGCTACTTCATCCACAGCCTGTACCACATCTGCAGCTTTGCTCCCAGTGTCAAGATGATAATACAAGATTCAGATTTGCAGCACCATTTTCTGCCAGTGTTAATAACCAAGAAAAAAAAAGGATATGAGCTGCTGGTATAACAAGAAGTGGAAAGCAACTTCTCTAGCGAGTGAGCATGTAGGCAGGACCAAATGCTGTGTCTTGCTGCCTGAATCACCACACTTCCAAGCAAACACAGCATTGCTCCCAGTGACCAAAGCAGGACATAATCACCTCCAAAGCAACATTTTGCTGAAGCTCTTCTGTTACAGAGTAATATCTTATAATTTTCTGGAAACAGTAACTCTAGAGAAAATACCATCAGGGTGAATGAGGAAAAGAGATTCTGAGCAGCTGGAAATGTGTCAGTGCTCATCTTCATTATCAGTGCTTGTTTTCACTTATTCTACCATGAGTTAATTTTGAGGCAACTTAAAGTAGATAATGTGTTTATAAGCATTATTCTGAGTGCTTCAGCAATGTTTGTTCCAGGCTATGAAGACTGGAAGTTTCTGCTATAGTAGATAGCTTTTTAATTGCATAAGTGATGATGTAGCAATGGTTAGAAGATTATGCAAGATAAATTCAGGCTATAGATAAAGTCTAATAGGGGAGCACATATCTGATGGCAGAATTTACACTAGAATTTATCAATTTTCCACATTTAATTTTTAAACCAAACTTGGAGAAGTTTCCACAAGACAGATGTAGGCTGTAGTTTAGCTGCAAAATATGGGATTAAATCAATAATTCTGAATATTCTTGGTTGGTGATTAAGCAGGTCTTCAAGTTATAACTAGGAATATGTTGGGTTTGGATTTTTTAAATTTAGCAGCAGATAAGAAAATGAGTGATGAAGTAACTCAGGAAAAAAGATTCATTTGTTTCTTAGCTGTATTGTTAACATCTGCATATAACACAGCATAAGTAGGTAGTGGTAATAGTAAGTGATCTGGGATTCTTAGGACTAAATGTAGGTGTTTTCCCTGTAAATGTCTAAAAGTGGCTGAGTCATTTCAGTCTCCTCAGTTGCCAGTATAAACCACTGCTATAGGAGCGATGGTGATTGCTCAACTCATCTTGAAGTAAATGATGGCACTGATAAGTCACATCCTGATAACTAGAGGTGATAGCAAATAAATAGATATCACTTGACTATAACAGGAGCTTTAATATGGGGCTTAGGTGTAGAGACCCACGCTAGGAACACTGACTTTAAATGAGATGAGTCTTACCTTAATCACATTGTTGAAGGCCTTGTGAAGATAATGACTTTAGAAAGTACTGTGGACTAGAGGTTAAAACAGAGCCATCCTTTTTTGGCCTTTTTGACTACCTCAAATATTAAAATCTCATTAAAATCTGCAAGACCTTTCTCAGAGCAGGTAAATACAACGACCCAAGATCATCCACTTTCTGCAGCACTGGGTTCTCATTCAGTCTTGTACTTAAATCTTGTGGGACTTTATTGATGTCCCCCAGGCTCCACATACATGCAGAAATGAAAACTCATCTAGCACAGCTTTGAAAGACTGGGGTCAGAAACTGTTGCTGGTCCCTCTGAGCTGACCTCTATCTTGAAAGCCAAATAATAATTGCCAGAATGTGGGATTTTTGGTCTGGAAAGAGCCTCAGACCAATGTCATCGTATCCAGAGCACAAATATCTACCTATATCTCTGAGATATTTTTTTTAATTGATTTCAATATGTTCATTCCTTCAGAGCTGTCAGCTCAGTTGAAGAGTGAGATGTAATTTCTGGGTGTCCATGCAGCCTCTTTGCCACCGATCCTGCAAGGGGAACAGATGGACCTGTCTGGTTCTGCCTTGTCCAGAGGAAAAAAACAAATGGTTTTCAGACCATTTAGTTTTTGTGGGTTATTTTTTTTTAAAAAAAGAAACTGGGCAGGAAGAAAAAGGCAGTGTTTTTTGTAAAGTGAGGTAACAGTAGCAATGGTTCAGGGAAGAAGCTGACAGCTGTGAATGCAGTTCCAATGATAATGACAAAACAGCTGCTGAGCTGAACAAGGAGGCAAGGGAGATGTTGGAAATAAAGCTGCAAAAAAGAGAAGGAAGAGGAGTAACTGTGCTATGAAAGGTTAAACAAAAGAAGGAAGGAAGGAAATTTAGGCCACTCTTACAGGTGAGCATGTTAGGTGCAACTTAATGAAGGTGCTGCTTGTATAGAGAAAACAACTTAATTGCCTTCCTGGTGCTTAGGTGCCTATTTCAGGCAAGGTGCCTATTTCCTCTAATTGCAAAGTGTCTTCAGTGTAAAACCTGTTGTTGCTGTTGGCCTACATGAGAGACCCCGTGCATTTTGTGTGGACTGATGAGAAACCCAAGACCTGATCATCAGTGAGATGTCTTGTCCAGGTAGTGGTAGTTGTTTGTTACATGAAGGGTTCCTGCTCTGCATGCAGCCAGGGGACTGTGATTTCTGAGGTGTTTCCATCTTCTTCGTACATGTCACGGTTGTCATCTTCACGTGGCAGCACAGAGCTATGAGTTATCTGCTAGTACCTAAACAGCAGGAGAGTTAAAATTCATTTGTTGTTTTAGTGCAGAGCACAGCCCTCAGCTGAAATCCAAGGACAGTGTGCATTGTGGCAATTTGGGGCTGATCCCAGGACAGTGGATCTTACTCTCTTCCCTTCAAGCTTAGCTGCAAACCCCAAAGGAGGTCTAAAGAAACTAAAGGAGCAGCGTATTCAAGGCACCTTAAATGTGACTTCAATGGTGAGAAAAGAGGAATAGCTTCATCTAGTCTTAAGCTATAAAAAGGGATGCCAGTGAGACACGAGGCAGCTTGCACTTCTGCTTAAACACTCTTAGGAGTGTTTAAGTCTCCTTGTTACCATAAATAACAACCACATGGGAATATCTGTAAAGGGAAAGCAAGTTTAGAGCTTCAAGCCCTTGATCCAGAAGTAAGCCAAGAGGCATCGTGGTTAACCATCACTGTGCAGCAGTGCAATGGTTTAGCAAAGGTTAACAAGCAACTGCCAGTTCATCTCCTTTCTCCCTGACACTAGAGCCCTGGGCTTCTCTGGTGTAGCCCTAGAGAGACAGCAAACATTCCTGCAAGGGAAAGCATCCTCAAAATCAGGCCTGAAAATATGTCTGCTGGTCAAAATGACTGCCTTTGAGGAGGTTTTCTTTACCAGTTGATAAAGATTATCCTGTGGTCAGGTTTTCCAGACTTGCTTTGTAACAATGAAGCAAAAAAATCTACCTTTTGGGTTTTTTTTTTTTCCAAAAAAAAGAGAACCAGAAGCTGTGTCAGCCCCATGACATATCCTGACTTCACAAGCTGAGGATTAGGAGAAACAATAAACCCAAGAGTGTGCAGCACTGTGAAAGGCACGTAAGTGGAGTGATGATTTTAGCTGCTCTCTCTGTTCTCATTGCCTGGCAGTGCTTCTCTTCAATAAGTTTCTTTACTTCTGTGACTCATCTAATGCCCTACTCTGTAACTTAGTATCAAGGTGCAAGACCTTTTGTAATTCTCTGTTTATGGTTTTATATCATCTACAGGATGTTTCCTGCAGATTGGTGGTTTGTTGGGTTTTTTTCAAGATGAGGCAGAGGAGTCACTGGCCTTGTTCCGAGTCAGCGAATCTAACATAAAATCAGGCTTTTAGTTGGACATTAATCTTCATGTCATGGCATCTTTTTTAAGCTCCTGGATCATTTTTTAGTGGAGATAAGGACATTATTAGCAGTGTGTGGTCATGTGATAAATTGTAATGGATGGAAGGTGAATGTGATGGCAAAGGTTATGTCTGACATATACCTATGAAAGTGTGTTTGAAATAGCATAGTATCACACAGTCACCATGGCTCATATTCCTGCTTGGCTGGAGCAAGTGCCTTTTTACTAACCCAGAGATTATTTATAATGTATTTATACACACTACAGAAGTGCCTTTAGGGACAGGCAGAGATGAAAGCTATTTAGGCTAAGCATCCTTGAACAGAAACACAGAATGGCAGGAGTTGGAAAAGATCACTCAGTCCAAACCCCTGCTAAAGCAGGTTCCCCTCAATTAGGTCACAAAGGAATGGGTCCAGGTGGGTTTTGAAAACCTCCAGAGAAGGGGACTCCACACCCTCCCTGGGCAGCCTGTGCCAGAGCTCCTTCACCTTCTCAGGAAAGGAGTTTTAACTCATGTTCAAGTGGAATTTCCTGTGTGTTGCTTGTGCCCGTTACACTTTGTCCTGTCACTGGGCACTACAGAAACAAAGACTCATCCATCCTCTTTACACCTGTCCTTTAGGTATTTATTTAGGTATTTATTACTAATAAGGTCCCCTTTCAGTCTTTTCTTCTCCAGGCTAAATAATCCCAGGTCTTGCAGCCTTTCCTCCTAAGAGAGATGTTCTAGTCCGCTGATCATGTTGGTAGTATTCCACTGGACTCTCCAGAAGTTCTGTCCCTCTTGAGCTGAGGAGCCCAGAACTGGACACAGGACTTCATATGAGGCCTCTTCAGGGAAGAGTAGAGGGGGAAGAGAACCTCCCTCAACCTGCTTGCCACACTCTTCTTGATGCCATTGGCCATGAAGACACACTGCTGGTTTATGTTTAATTTGCTGTCCACTAGAACTGCCAGGTCCCTTCCAGAGTACCCCACACTTCCTCCAGCACTTTTAGGTCCCATCACATTGCTTCCATAAAACCTCCAATCTTTTCCTGAGAAGCTGGTAAGATGCAGCCACACCTGACCCCCTCGGTGAGACACATTCCACCCTGCCCAGCTCTGTCTTTTGTGCACAGGGCATCTTTGCCCCAAGATGTGTCCAAGTTCACACACAACAAGGAAAATGACTACAATTACCACCTGGGGCAGGTATAATTTAATAAGAAAGCACTTATGATTACTGTAATAATCAGTAGTCTCGGTGCTCCAGTATTATTAGTGTTTTGCATGCATGGCACAGAGTCAAGCTTCTTGGAAGGGAAGGCTGGAAGGAGCATAGTGCTGGGTTTGCTGATTCTCACAGACTGCTGCTTCCTTTCTCAGGGGACAGTGAAAGGAGTGTGGAAGAAAGTGGACTAGTAAGTAGTAGAATATAGTATCGTTGGTAGAAAAGACAGTGTGTCATTCCAGGGATAATAATGGTTAAATATTAGTAAAAGAACTAGGGTTTCAGTCCTTCATGGTGTTTTCAGGGAAGACATTGGGAATTAAAGGTTTGGAATCACTAGAGAGACTGATCCCTCCAATTAGTCTTAATACACAAAAGCCATCTCCAAAGCTGATATCCTCACTGACAGCATCTTCATTTATGCACAGATTAAATGACTTTCCAAGGGTATCTACTTTGTCATTGTTTCAGAGCACACGGACACACACACTTGTTGCTTATGCTTTATTCACTCTCAGGGACAGAAGGCAAATCAACTGAAGGCTGTTGCGTTTTAAGGCTGCTAATTCACCTTCTTTTATCCCAATTCAGCTCTCATGGAACCAAGGAGAAACCGATTTCTTGATTTGGGAGTTATTCCATCGTTAGGTGCTGGGTAAAAAAGCATGGGGTAAAAAAGTGATAACATTCACCTAAGAGCATAAATTACTTTATGGCTGGTGTCTCACAGACATTGTCATGTCACTGGCATCTCCTACACAGACAACTGGTCACACACAGCATGTGTTGTGTGGAGTGTTTGCACCTAGTGTGACTGCTTGCTGGGGGCAATTGGGTTTGTGTTTCTGACCAATATAGAGCTCACATTCATCTGCATTCTCAAATCATGTTTTTTAGCCACATCTCACTCAAATTCTCATGTGTAAGCTCCAGGTGAATTAGGCAGATGTATTTAATTCACAGAACTCTGCTGTTTCCTTATGTTTCCCTGGGCCTACTGGCACCACGAGACTGAAGAATTTAGGAGGTGCAGCCTATGTGCATTCCCCGATGCTACCTATGATCTATCGCATCTCTGCTCTTCCTGGATGGCAGTGGCCCATCTTTGTTGGAATTGCAGAGGATTTAGGGAGGCAACTGAGAATAGAATAACACTGAGATTTCTTTCCTCTTCTGGGCTACCATAAGATGATGAGCAACACCATTTTATGGCAGCTGCTGCTGCATTTTGAGAGATGTCTGGGAAGAATCCTAAGCACAATTTCAAGGTGGCTGTGAATCTCCTGTTGGCAAGTGCTCAGCTCATGTATGTTGTTTTTGTTGTTGGTTTATGCAGATAAGCTGCTATTGGCATTGTTTTTGGCAACTCTGGAAGCAAAGCTGGTTTTCATGTGTTTGGATTGCGTACATGGTGCTGCTGTATGCAGACAATTTCAGTAATTAGGGAAGTGGAAGCAAGCAAGGAAAATTTAAGTCCAGTTCCTTAGAAGCAGGACTTTGTGTTGCAGCAGTAGCAAGGACCTAATTACAGTCTGGGATCTCACTGGACTAAAAAGCTGTTCAAACTCAGAATAACAAACTGATCTTTGCCCCAAAGATGTTACAATTTAAGTGTAATAGAGGAATTAACAGGTGGATTCAGAGGAAGAAAGGTGAAGCAAGAACCATCGGCAATACTCTCAGTTTGTCCTCAGTACAGTGTTAATAATGTAAATACCACAGGAATGGATGATTTGAAGGAGAGCTAAGTCAGTGAAGTAGCTTCATGAATCTTTGCCTCTTCCAGCTTATGTCAGTGTGACTACTGCCTTTGCAGTGTATGCAATACAGATCTGGCATGTGAGCAATAAGAGCTGTCATGGATCTGGCAGAAACGGTTGTTCCCAGTGAGAAGCGAGAGGCAGCACAGGAGGAGTCATGACTCAGAGGTACATTTCTCAGTCAAGATGGTCTCCAAGTGTCTGGGCTCCAGCATCAGAGCTGAAGCCCAGCCCTGAATGTATATCTCTCCTAAGGACAAGTGCTGTACTTTGTGAAACATGGTAGAGTGCTCCTAATGGGGCACTTCTGCTCGTTGTCCGCTTCAGAGCCTCAGCTGTGAAATATGGGGAGGTCCTGGATGAGCCGTGCAGGGCTCTGAAGAGCTTGTTTCAGTAGCATACAAATTAGCACTTTTTCTGTGAGATGTTTGTTGTGCCTCAGGAAAAAAACTATGAGCCCAAATACCTTTCTTGATTCAGCTGTAGGATCCTTGTCTAGTCTGTTAATGCATTGAGGGTTATCATTCACAACATGATTGGAGAGAAAAATGAGTTAGCAGCTCTGAGTAGCACGGTGAAGGGCTCTCAGAAGCAACAGTGGCATTTCCTTGTATCATAGGCTGAGCTGCAAGTTGGCTGGATCTTCTGGTGAAGATGAGGTGAACTAAGAAATAAACTTGCTTCAGACAGGCTGTAGTGCGTAAGTGCCAACACCATGTCTCTGGCAAAGCCATAAGACATTCTGCCTCCCAGCATCTTTCGATGTTGTGTCTTTTGTCATTGTAGTCTGACTGCCACAGGGAGGAGCAGAGGTTGGATATGAGAATTATAAATGTGCAACTAATTTTAGAACTGCTGATATGGCACAGCACCGCTCACTGCTTTATTTAAATCTCTGGCTAGGAAATTGATGGTTGTGGAGGAACGGATAAAGAGAGCTTATTCTCTAGACAACAGTTGAAAACATTAAAAGTGAGCTGGGTAAAATGTCTTTTGGGTTTCTATCATTTCTTCTAGTAGCCAGCTATTACAAATCCCAAATAACTCCCTTTAAAAAAAAAACAAAGCAAAAGATTTCTTAGGTACAGAAAGCTTTTATATCACACTTCTACCTCAGCAAACTGAAGAGGTACCAGGGGAAGCTACTCAGTATATCTACATACAGCTTTAACTTGGAAGTGCAACCATTTTAAATGTCACCATTGATTTCACAAGCAAACAAGGTGGCTGGGTAACACATATATTGTAAGCAAGAAAAGTCTGATTTTTTTTTTCCTCTCCAATTTGGTGCATTAAGACAATGTCATTAAAGCAGACATTACTCTCCACTACTAAACATGATATAGGTAGAAGGTTCCAGGACTATAACACAATGCTAATATCTCGCCATGAATAGCAACTACCTAATTTGTTTCCTGGTGTGTAATGTATAGGCACTGTCACTAATAGAAACAGGGGTGCTCCTGCAAGCTCACAGACTTGCAAGGCACCAATTCAGCTTTTTACATCTCAGGAGGGAGAAGTGTTTCCAGGGTGTCATCTCCCCACAACTCTGACTGCATGACATCTGTCTGAACATGAGCCAGCAGTGTGCCCAGGTTGCCAAGAAGGCCAATGACATCCTGTATAAGAAATAGTGTGACCAGCAGGGCCAGGCCAGTGATTGTCCCTCTGTACTCGGCATTAGGGAGGCCACACCTCTAATTCTGTGTTCAGTTCTGGGCCCCACACTACAAGGACGTGGAGGTGCTGGAATGTGTCCAGAGATGGGCAACAAAGCTGGTGAAGGGTCTGATGGCTGAAGGAACTGGGGATATTTAACCTGGAGAAGAGGAGGCTGAGAAGAGACATGATCACTCTCTACAACTATCTGAAAGGAGACTATAGTCAGGTGGAAGTGAGTCTCTTTTCCCAAGTAATGAGTTAAAGGACAAGAGAAAATGGCCTCAAGTTGCACCAGGGGAAGTTTAGATTAGACATTAGGCAGAACTTATCACTGAGAGGGTTGTTAGACACTGGCACAGACTGCGCAGAGAGGTGGTGAAGACACACTCCCTGGAGATACTGAAAAGCTGTGTAGCTGAGGTGCTGAGGGACAGGGTTCAGTGGTGGGCTTGACAGTGTGAGGTTCGTGTTTGGGCTCGATGACCTTAAAAGTCTTTTCCAACCAAACAATTCTATGATTCTATGACAGTCACCTCTTAACCCCATTTTCTGTCTGTGGTAGGTACAAGAAATAAGATGGCTGAGCCAAAGCAGGGGGATGGTCCCTCTGAGCACTTTGCTGTGGCTCCTATCCCTACCTTCCTGCCATGGGGTTCTGACACGACCTAGGGTTGTGCTCCCTTATAAGCTTCCTCAGTTTGAGAGAATGGTTAGTTCAATGACATTGTTGCCATGGCACAAAGAGCTGAATGGGTGGTTATGTGATGGTTAGGATTTGCCAGCATTTTCCATCAGAGGTGATATAAGCCTCCAGTGCAAAGAATATTTTACCCAGAATTTTTGTTTTCTGCTTAAAGTTATCAGTGCTTTTTCAAACACAATATTTTCTGTATTGTTTTTTCTGGATGCAATGTTTTCTTGGTCTTTGTTTGGAAGGGATCTTTCCTTGTTGTTTTAGGTGGTTTAAATCCTTTGATATGTGAGCACCTAAATTCAATATAATTTAGAATATTGTTAACAAAGGAGGTTGATACTCCAAATTTTCTAGACTGCCTGGGGAACAGTAGTGAATAAAAAATGTGGTTACCTCAGAGAGGGAGAGGAGAATGTGTAATGGAGCACATATCTTTCACTGCTGTGAACTGAGTGATTACTAGGCAGGTAGAGGCTGGAAACAATTGACTGTAATTGGTCTGTTGGGGTTTTAATAAAACCTTTAAAGCAATTAAAATGCTTTTATTGAAAACAGATTTGGGCATCTTTTCTAGGGAAGTCTTAACTGTAACTGCTGTTTTAAATGTTAATTATGGTTTTGTGAAGCGTCTCTTTGCAGCAAGTGCTCTCAGCGTGGTCTGCTCTGCTCTCAGAGGAGACCTGCCCTAGTCAGCCCTGTGCCTGTGAGATCAGTGCCCTTTGGAGAACACAGTTGCTCCATGGTTTCTTCTTGACCATGGCCATGGCCATGCCCAGATTCTTCTTGAAATTCAGATAGCTCAGGAATTATTTGTAAGCCCCTCCTGCAGACTGCTTGGAGTATCTACAGTGTGTAGAGATAGAAGGGATCTGTGGGTATGCTGTGTCATGTGAGAGAGGACTATTTATAGCCAGGAAAGATGAAAAGGTAGGTATTGAATACAAGCAGATTATATAAAGATCAGTTAAATATCCCAATTTTTCACTAGGTTATAAAACAGCCTGTGTTAGCAATAGAAAAGGACAGTTTTTAACGTATATGTTTAAACATATATTTATACTTACTTAGGACTTAAAAGTTGCAAAGCCATTTCTAAACAAATATATTTTTGTATGTGCTTATAATTAGAAAAAAAGCACCCCAAAACCTCCAAGCTCTTTAGACCTACAGTGTCTCTATTGTATCACCATTGGACAAACACACTTTAAAAGATATTTCACATTTGTGTATTGAAGTTTGCATTACATATGACCTGGCTATCTTTTAAAAAATGTCTCTTAGTAGTGGTGTGTCACAGTTTCAGCACAGATCCCATGACTGTTGCAGTGTTTCTTGCAGCCCTAACCACAAGAGCCCTCTTGTGATAATAATAGCAGCTTTTTACATGTATGTTAATCTTCTTTATTTATTCTTTTTGGACCCCTTGGAAGGTTTTTGTTACCAAGCAGTCACAGAGATGTATGTGTATGTATAAGCTTTCTAAGACACAAACTGGGAAACGAATACTTCCAGCTCTCTCAAATATGCTTTGATTTTTTTTACAAAAAGCTTTGATTAAAAAACCCCAAAACCCAAAACATTACATTTCTGCTGGGGACTCAGCTCTGAATTTTCCTGTGAAGGGCTGCTGCTATTGCATCTTTCCAGTAGAGGAAAAATGCAGAAGTTTATTGAAATGTAACAGGTTCATAGTCTAAAAAAAATGATGTGGGTGAGACTATGAGGGCAGGAGGAGAAATAGCTGACGTAGGTAAGTGGAAAAAGTGTCAAGTCTGTTCAGTAGATATTGTGTGAGACAATATCCCATTTACTTGTGTGATATTAAAGGAGCATCTGCAAATGTCTTGTTGAATAAGGATTACATTGGGCTGTACATTGCATCGCCACAGGGTAAAATTGGATCCTTCCTTCAAGTGCTGAGAAAACTCTGCCTTCGTTTGGACATCAGGAGGGACTGTATAGCTCTGAGACTCCCTTGGCAAGCTAATGACAAAAATATTGGGATGAAGGAGGTTTTAATTCGGTCCTCTGAAAAGAAACAGCCAGCGATGTAAGAAACCAGGACAGGAAGGAAACCTTTGCAGGGACTGAGTTCTGTCCTCTTCCATCTGAGGCAGGAACACAATGTGATCTTTTCCCTAAATGAATAAAGTCTTTGTGAAAGCTAATTAGAGGCTGTCCACATCGGACTGAGAACAGGACTGCAGTGCAGTACTGGACTGGCACTAGTTTTGAATGATGAGCTCAGGTGTCAGTAGCAGCAGCTAAGAATGGAGCTCGACAGGAGACATGAAGAAGGCTGAGAAAGAAGGAAAAAAGGCTGAAATACTCAGCAAATTAACCTGAGCTGAGGTCCGTGCTTCTGTAGCCAGGCAGTTCTCAAGAGCGAACAGTGCACAGAGAGCCTGGGCACATCTGCACATCACTGGAAACATGGATCCTGCTGGTTTGCTCCCACAGCTGCTATTTGAAGGCTGTTGAAGGCTTTTGCTATTTTAGTGTCTCAAAACCTTTCAATTCCATATCTATATTTATGCTCAGCCTGTGTATATTCATTTCTGTCTTTTGCCAATGCTGGTTTTCAGTTCAAACAGCTCTTCTGCTTCCCCCATTCCTCACTTTCCCAGCATAATTAAAGGAAGCAGTTATCTTCTATCTCAACAGCTTACTTAAAAGATAATGTTTGTGGATCTAAGAGGAAAAGAGACAAAGAACAACCTCGTGACTTTTTTAGACCTCTTCGCAATTTTTGTCACTGTGTTCTATAATACATAAGGCAAAAGTTAACTCAGAGAGACTCTGTCTTGTGATTTATTGACACTGATGTTTCTAAGTCCTCAATAAAGACCAGGCTTCTATTTTCCCTAGGTACTGCATGAGCACACAGCATAAGGACTATCCTTCCACCTGCCCCCTTTGTGATATCAAATGAGGGAAACAACAGAAATATGGGGCATGAGAGATCTTGTTAATGGATGTACTTGCTCCTCTTAAAAGTTTCTTGAAAACAGTTAAATTTAAACTTGGGTTCTTTTTGTTCCCTTATGATTTATTACAGGAAAAGTAATATAGGAAGGAAGAGTGCCTAAAAATATGCAAATTGCTTTTTTTCTTACTTTATACCTTAGAATATTGAAAATGTCAAAGCTAATCTTTGCTCCTCTGGAGGAGGCTCTGGCATGTGTTGGAGCTCAGCTTCTGGAAACTCCTGAGATCTCCACCGAGCTCTCTTACCTGAGTGCTGGGAAGGAGAGCCAGTGGCACTAAAGAGTCCCTCAGTGGCCAGAGTCTCACTGAGACCTCATCTGCATCTCCACTAAAGCCTATATGTCTCCATTCACTCGCTTCACAAAAACAGGCTACAACACTCATTATCTCTTCGATTAGCAGTTGCCTATGAACTTTTTAGGAATGTCCATAATGCCTTCTATGAATTCCCAAAATTTCCTTTTTGAACACCTCCAAACTGTCTGAAGATGTGCCAGGTATAATTGGCATTGTTTTGCTCTTTGCTTAATCACAGAATCATAGAATGGTAGGGGCTGGAAGGGACTTTTAGACATCATCTAGTCCAACCCTCCTGCTTAAGCAGGTTCACCTAGATTAGGTCACACAGGAACACGTCCAGATGGGTTTTGAAGACCTCCAGAGAATGAGATTCCACAATCTCCCTGGGCAGCCCGTGCCAGGGCTCCCTCATCCTTACAGTAAAGACATTTTCCTTAAGTGTAACTTTTTTGTTCCAGCTTTTGTCCATTACCCCTTGTCCTATCACTGGATACTACAGAAAAAAGTGTTACCCCGTCCTCTTGACATACACCTTTTAAGTACTTGTAAGTATTAATGAGATCCCCCTTCAGTATCATCTTCTCCAGGCTGAACAGCCCCAGACTCTGCAGCCTTTCCTCATAAGGAAGATGCTCCAGTTCACTGATGATCTTTGTATCTCTGTGCTGGACTCTCTCCAGAAGTTCTCTGTCCCTTTTGAGCTGGGGAGCTCAGAACTGGACACAGGACTCCAGATGAGGCCTCACCAGGGTGACTTGACCTGCTGGACACACTCTTTGTGATGCATCCGAGGATACCATTGGCTTTCTTGGCCATGAGGGCACTTTGCTGGCTCATAGTTAGTTTGCTATCAACCAGAACTCCCAGGTCTCTCTTTGCAAAGCTGCTCTCCAGCAGGTCAACCTCAATTTCCTTTAACATTTACTCTTTAAATAGCTCTTTAGTATTTCCTCTAAGCAATAACCTTAATGGAGCAAATTCACTTTTTAAAAATTTATCTCCACATCTGAAGGATTCAGTACATGGGGTTGTTCAGTGAAGCTACACCTCAGCTTAAGGTAGGGATGGATCAGTCAAACAGGTTATCTCTATACAGATGTCAGATTTATAGTCTCCCTTTGCTGTAAACTGCTGAATTAATCTTAGCATGGGCTAAGGTGTAACTGATGATTCATGGTCAGAGCAATCGGTGTAACTGTGCTGCCCTGTCAGTAGATACAAAGTTGCTGCATGTTTGTGCCAAAGCTGGGCGCTGATTTTACGGCATTAATTTCAGACAGTGGAAATGCAGTCATTTTAGCCTCCTCCTTGATTTCTTCTTGTTCTTGTCACAAGGTAGTTGCAGAGGTGGGGAAAATGCATACATTATTTTGCAGGAGTGCTGAAGACTCCCATCAAAGATTTAACAAGAGAAGTGCGACAGGTGATGAGAGCAACACACAAAGGGGAAACATCTGATGCTGCCACATACAACTTTTGTTTTTAAAGCTGTGCATATAAATGACATAATAGAAAAGAGATCAGATTAAAATTACTGTGATTGACTAGCTCTTTTGTGTTAAATTTGGAGCCATTGGAGAAAGAGGAGGAAGAAACCCCAACAAATAGCCATCCAGGATATTTTAATCTTTTTTTTTTTTGTTTCTAAAAATAGCTTCTCAAATGTCATTAGAATCCAGTGGATGATTATCCTGGGTTATTAACAAGCTTCACTAGACATCATGTGGAGTTGAAGAACATTGAAAAAAAACACTGTAGTGATGTGAGGCTGAGAAAAACATATGAAAAGTAACCTTTTCTGTCATCTGGGAATCCAGTTTTATTAAAACAGCTTGGAGGGTAATTTTTTTCAGTTTGTAAGGAAATGGACTTGAGGAGGGAGACTTTGTAAAACCCCTGAGTGTTTTATCTTTTTATAGCACTTCCTTGAACTCCTTCCATTCTTTTTTTGTGTTCTGAACACCGGGAGTAGATGTATTCTAGAGAATACAAACAGTCTCGCATATATTCAGAATGTAAGATTGGCTGAGACCTTATCTGGTTATCTAGTCCAATCCTAAACAAGAAACCAAATCATATCAACATATCTGTGTCATTTGGGAAAGGTATTTTGGCTTAAAAATCTGCAATCATGTTGAGTGAATAATACCTTAGACCACGAAGCTCCATTTCATTGCCTTTTATTATCTTTTTTTTCATTACCTTTCCTGTATTTCTTCTGACCTTTTTTTCTGTCTATATACTCACTCAACATTTTTTTTAATATATGCACTCATTTTTTTATATATTTCTGTTCTTACAAATCCCAGATCCCCTGCTCCTTTTTATTACTGCAGCAAGAGTTCATGTTGTGACTATAATCCGTAAAACATTTCCATCTGAATCCCTTTATCTGGGTTCATGGTTGGTTTTGTAGCTCTGGCAGTTGATGTATTTTTGATGATTTTATATTTTTATATTTGTAACCGTGGCAATTGATGTATTTTGTAGTAGTGCCTTGTTCTCATTACTTTCTACCTGCTGATCTGTGTATCACTGCAGACTTTACTGGTAAAGGCAGTCTATCAGTGACCATAATGACAGAAATAAGAACAATGCTAGACCAAGGAACAGTTCTTGGGATCTTCTAGAAAGTTACCCTCATTAACATTATCTTTTGAAATCTGTCAGTAAGCCAGTTGTAACCCATTTGTTGTATGGTACTGCAAGTTTTTAAAGTCAAAATGCTGTGTGGTACTAAGTCTCATGGTTTTAAATACAAGCACTATGATTAATTGATCAATTGTTCTTTAATCCAAAAAAGAGGTAGTTTGAAAAACCCACTTGCCATGAGATCATGCTGGAAGGTTTAATTACATTTTTGCTTCAGATTTTTTGTTGATATAATCTAGAATTCAGCAGTAGATTATTTACTCAGGATCAACATCAACCCAGTTGGTTTCTATTTCCCTAGTTCATCCCTTTTATACTTCTCAATATTGAAATGGCGTTGGTAGTCCTGCAGTCATTTGAGATTGTCTTTGCTTCCCAAAATTTGTTGCAATTAACTTTACTGAGAGTTCCTCATCCCTTAAAGGCTCTTGCTGCAAGATATATGTCTGTTGTTTTTAAAAACTGTTTAATTTTAGCAAATGCTACCTCACATCCCCTTTTCATCACAGATGGCAATCTTTCTGTTCCACCCTCGGTATAAAATTCCTGCTCAGTATGATATACAGATAAAAATATCTATCCTTTGAAAATTTCTACTTTTCTACTTGCCTAAGAACAGTTTTGCTGTGTGCCTTTAGCAATAACTCACATTGGAAAACATGCCATATTATTTCAAGCTGTATCGGTCATTTCATTGGTCCCTTCATATCCCCATTATCAGGCATGTGTTTTGTAAATTATATTAATTGCCATTTCCTTTCCATTTTCTGCCTGACTCTACAAATATATAAAAATTAATGCCTTACTGCCACTTCCATATCCTCTTTCTATATTTAAGAAGATTTATTCTTTTTTCCCAGCCAAGCACTGCCATGACTGGGGGATTCTGGCTTTTGGAGCCTCCAATAGTAAATTTGAGAGCAATTCCCACTACAGTCTTCTACATGGATTCCTTGCTTTAACTTTACATTCCTGCCAGTGATGCTGACATTTTCAGTAGGGTGACAAAAATAATCCCTTTCAAAAATTCTTATACTGCTGGTCACTGGTGTGTTCTCGGGACACACAGTAAATGTGAATGGATTGTCATCATAATCATCAGTATCTCAGCAACCACTCATTTTTAGGTCATAAATTGATTTTTCTTTGGCCACCAAAAGGAGACCTAGTATTAAGTTACACTGTGCTAGTTGGAAGCTTTCCCCTTTCAATAAATTACCTATTGTTTTTAGAATATCTGGGGAAGTTTTGATTGCACTCTCCAAAAAATGAGATCTCAAGTGAGATCACCTATAATTTGTATGATGCCTGTGGGTCAGGTCACTTAGTTCTTCAGTGAGATTTAAAAACTGATAAGAGGTAGTACTCATTTTTCCTTCTTCATGTGGAAGTATGATCCAAATGGGTGGATGCTTTGTTGTCAATCAGTAAGATGATGGCAGATTTAGGAGAGTTTACTCCTACCCTGTTACCATACTACAGCTGGAAAATATCAGAGCACGGAATCCAGAGGCTGTGAGTGCCTCTGGTTTCAGTAGGATAACCCTCACCTTTGTCCTCAAATGAGGCTCAGCAGGCTGAAAGACTTCAGGTTTCAAAAGATTTTAGGTCATCATTTCTCATTGCAGCACATAGCTCTTTAGGTCTTTCTCGGTGCCTGTAAGGCACAGGAAATCCTAACCAGGTGAACTTCATAAGCTTCTAATCTAAAAGTCTTCTTTTCAGCCTCCTGAACATCAAATACCTCTTTCAGACAGCACAAAAGCATTGTGGTGGTGCTAGTTTGCCCTGCAGAGTGGTCCTGCAGCAGCAAATTAGAGCTACTGCAGGCTCTTGAGAGCCTGCTGAGCTATTTCAGCAGCCTGGGTGACTCTTCACATTTGATGCAATTTCTCCTATGTTAGGTAAATATTCATCTAGCATGTGATTTCTAAGAAGACACTCTTCCCTGTGAGGCAACAGGACAAGGGGTAATGGGATGAAGCTGGAACACAAAAAGTTCCACTTAAATATAAGAAAACAGCAAACCACTGAAGTATTGTACACCGTGAGCTTTTGAGGCCTGAAGTCCAAAGACAAGGGACAATATAGCCATGATAAAAGCTGGCACATGCCATGCCATGCCATGAAATAAAGCTCCAGAGCTTTTGTATGATATAGCTTGAGACTGTGTTTGAGGAAAACAGGAAAGATGGAGCTCCAGACTTAGTTTCATGTTGATGGTATTAGGAGCAGCTCCCAGGAGAGAGATTGACATCTCAAAGGACACCACACGCATGAGATGCTAAGCTGGATGACACTGTGGAAGTATCAGACTCTCTGTTGACAACCAAGACACCTTTTTGTTTTAGGAGCTCCATCTTAGTGAGACAGCTGATGCATCCCAACCTGTAGGGCAAGAGACATGTCCAAGGTCACTCAGAAATTCACAGAATCATAGAATGGTAGGGATTAGAAGGGACCTTTAGAGATCATCCAGTCCAACCCCCCTGCAGAAGCAGGGCCACCTAGATCAGGTTGCAAAGGAACGTGTCCAGGTGGGTCTTGAAGACCTCCAAGGAAGGAGACTCCACAACCCTTCTGGGCAGCCTGTGCCAGGGCTCCCTCACCTCAACAGTGAAATAGTTTTTTCTTATGTTTAAGTGGAACTTTTGTGTTCCAGCTTCATCCCATTACCCTTTGTCCTGTTGCTAGCTACTATAGAAAAAAGGGATGTCCCAACCTCCTGACACTCACCCTTTAGATATTTGTAAATGTTAATAAGATCTCCCTTAATAATAAGATTCACTGCAGAGCTTCTAGTTAAGTCTGGATCTCTTGATCTACATTAACACAATAAAAACCTGGAGTCTGTTTCCTCTTGTAGGCCTTTTTCTTTGCACTGTCTCTGGTACCTGACTCATACAACTGTATTTGTATGTGTACTTGAATATGCTGCCCTATCTCGTCCTTAGCACACTGGGGATGGAAAAACAGTTCTGATCTTGAACTCGAAATGAATATTTAAACACACATATTTTTATAAGGTGCTAATTTATATTATGGTTAAGCAATTCTAGGGGATTTGGGGAGGGAGATGATTATAAATAGGCAAATTGTTTCATTTAAAAGTACATTTACCATACATAATAATGGACAGCTTTCTTATGGTGCTTTGCAACTTCAAAGTGCTTTGCAACTATTAATTAATTAACATGCATGCTCTTTTGGAGGTAGGCAACTAATTATTAACAGCCCTGTCTTGCACACAGGAAACCAAATGATAAACATTCATGTTATTTAAACAATTTATCCATTGTATTGAATGCTTAATTTGTCTCTGCAAGTGCCACTTCTTCATACATAATGTGGATTAATGCATATGCAAATGAATAAATTAAATAGCTGCATTCATGCATAATTATCTGCCCAGTGCCTTACATCTTAGGACTCCCTTAAAAAGGACAATCAGTCATCCCTCCTTGTGTTCCCTAAAAGTCCTTTAAGATTGATATTTGTCTCCAAATGGGAGATGAGAGATGACATGAGCCAAGAGATGTATGAGGAGATGGTCCCTAATGTAGCAGGTTCTAGTGTGAATCCTATAATGCAGCAGGGAACAAGCTTAGACTATCTGAAGCTAGTGCTGCACATAGTTATGTACACTCTTGTGCCAAAAAAAAACCCCAACACAGTCCCAACTAAGACAAAGGGAGAACAATCAGTAAAAAATCCGTCTTTGTTTTACTGGTTGCAGATCAGAGACACAGTGACTGAGTCAATGTGCTGTACTTGAGCTCCCATCAACCTCACCTCGTGTTCCTAATTCTATGGACAGCCTAAACTAACCCTTATGTTAGCCTGTGTCCAAATCCTAGCAACTCTGTGGCAGGCAAATCTGAGGGTAGTTTTAGGGAGCCCTTGTTTCTGTCAAACATCAGTTAGGGGACAATGCTATAAAAGTGGATGGGACAGACGATTCTTCTGAAAGACGAGCTGAGCACCACACTTGCACCCCATTGAGGAAACTGTGCTGCTGTGGATTGTTTGAGGAAGGTACACTTATATTTTGTCTTCCAAGAATACCAGGCAATCAGCCAGGAGCATGTGCAAAGTGTGGATGGGCAGCAAATATGGATGCAGGTTGCCTCTGCAGAGCAGCAATGGCAAAGCTGGAGAAATGATCTGCTTAGCATCCAGCATTTACACAGTGTCACATATTAAGTCAGATTCCTAATTTTCCCTCCAAACAGTTGTCCATTTGAGGTTTGAGACACTGGTAGTGGGAGCCTGTTTGTATCCCAGACACGATGTATCCTGTACCTCAAGCACCCTCCCTCTGCCAGGAGCAGAAGGCAACGTGTGTAACTTCTGATGAACTTCACACCTCTCCATGATGAGAAGAGAAGCTTCACTGTGAAATGTAGGACTCGCTGAACAGAACAGAAAGGACATAAGGAAAGCTGAGGAAAGTACCCTTGGGAAGGTACAAAAGGAGTGTGACAGCTGAGGGTGGAAAAGCAACTGCTAAGTAAGCAGAAGCATTACCACGCTCAGAGACTTGGAGAGCTTAAAAAAGGCAATGGGAATGAAGCACCTGGGAGTGTGTGAGAGCCTGTGGGATCTTAACAGAAGTGACTCTCTGCAGACCCTCCCCAAGCTCCCAGGACATTCAGTCTGTGGGCTGGTGAGAAATTTGATATCTGCCTGGCTGTTTGTGCTCCTCCTTTTAGGCCCTCTGGACTGTCCTTATCTCAGCTTCTGACTGTTCAACTAACAGTTAGCTTCAGTTTTTCTATTTGACAATAATCCCACTGTCTGGTCTTTTCTAACTCATCATTTTTTCCTCTAGCCTTTGGGCTCCCCTTTGCCTTCCCAGTGGCATCCACACTCTCTGTGTTTAATTCACCCCATAGAAAACCCCATGATTAGACAACTGACGGCACTTGGATGACACTTGCATCCCTCCTGGCAGCTCTCCTTCTACATGCTGTCCCTGCCTGTATTTTTCTGCATCTTCTGATATTCTTGGCCTGTTCTGGTGTACATTGCCCTTTTCCCTCCTTAGATAGCTCCTGGCATGCTTGTTTCTGATCACATAGCTTTTTAATTTCTCGTTTTTAAGAAAACCTATGTTTAGTCCTTAATCCCAGTGCACACGGTGTGTTCTTATCAATAATTGGCCTATTAAGTTATGGGTACAGCTGAGTAAATTTCATGCTTATAAAATTGTTTGAGCAGGCAATGCATTTAGCTGACTGCAGACTGGTATTTATGTAGTTCCAGGAGAGTAAATAAAGCCTATTTGGTGGCCATCATTTCAGCATTATTTTCTCTTCCTCCTTCCTTTGCTCTCAATTCGATGCCAAAGCCCAGTCATGCCTCCCAGAGGCTGTTACATTTCATCAGCTGCTACTGAAATGAATGGCACTGGGGACATTCCTTGCCCTCCAAAACCAGGCTCCAGATCCCAAAGTATAAGCCTAAAAGGTTATGAGACCATTTCTAATGTTTGTTCCTATCGAGACTGATGCTGTTCAGTGCAGGACTAATAGTACCTTTGACTGTTCAGCCCTTTTTGTAAACTCTACTGAAGCCACTCATTATCTGACTCATAAATTAATGCAGTGGAGCATTTTTGAATGCTGGGCAAAGTCAAGATTCCACTTCTTTTTCTTCTAACATTTATCTTTGGAATAATTTTTCCGATTCTATATGCTTTATCTTGTAACTCATTTACAGAGCAGCTTTCTACAGGAACTACTCATTTTGAAGTCATTAAAAAGGTGACTACACCCCTCTATAATTCCTATAAGACAAGTTTTTGTGTTTGTTGATGTTGGTGTTTGAATGCCACCTCTGTAAAGCACTCCACTTGTGCTTGTCCACTAAAAGTGCAGCAGTGTTACTAACTGGCAAAACTTTTGGGCTTGCATCAGTTTTAGCATCTTAAGATGCATGAATGGACCTCATCAGAACTTTTAGATAGGTCTAGAATTAAGCACATCCCTGTAATCAATGTATTCTAGTTCTGGCTCTCCAAAAAGTGAACTCAGGCAAAAAAGTGAGCAAGAGGTGGTTCCCAAGAAAATTAAGTCCATCTGTTTAGAGAAACCCTAACTTTTATTATTAAGGACTTCATCTGTCTTGATAAGATAAGATGATGTAGGCATATATATGTACTAAAATTCAATAAATTAGATTAGTAATGTCACTTAATAGTGAAATTATAAGAGACTGACACTAAGATGTGGAAGGTTTGTGGAGCTAAGGGAACCCTGGCAGTTGCTGGCCCTTTGGAATGACCCTTTGCAGTTTCCCAGTGGAGACCAGTACTTTACTAGCTTATACCAAAGCAATTGCTCAGTTTAGAGGTGCTGAGTACTAAACTTCAGACACACCATTTGCTTGGACAAATAAACTGAAATTAGGTGGTTGTGTCACGTAAGGTGCTTGTAAAAGAATGTGTGAAGCCTGAGGAAAAAAGAATGAATCAATCCCTCTGGAAAGAGGAAGACAGCTGGAAGGAGAGTGAGCCTACATAAATAGCCAACAAACCAGATACATGACAGCATGATCAGCATCTCTGCTGTAGTTTAGGTACATGATTTAATGGCCCCAGTATTTGCCAGCTTAGCATATCCTTTTATGAGGATGCCCTCTGCCTTTCACCATGTTGCAACAAAAATGAAGCAATGATACTAACTGGCATAACCTTTTAGCTGCCTTTTCCTGTGATTTGAGGGTTTTTTTCAGTTGCAGTTTTTCTTCTGTCTCAACAGCTGGTGTGTCATCTCCACCAGTAAAAAGAGCAGTACTATGCTATAGTACAATTAGAATAGATGTGGGGAGTGAGACCCTTATATGCAGGGACAGGCAAAGTCATGTCAACACAGTTGGATCTGAAGGAAAGGTCTAGGCATTTAAAATGTGGGTGATTGGCTGTTAGGACAGATGAGCTGAGGAGGTGCATCCAAATGCTATCTGCTGTGCAAGCCTTTACACTGGGAATAGCTTGCTTTCTATTTCATTTTACCAAAAAAATCCGTAATGCATTCCAGAAAATTCGTGCATAATTTCTGCATGACACCACAAAATCAGGGCAGGTGATCCTAATAGTCCCTCAGAGACTTTCCTGCATTCCCTCCATTGCAATCAATTACTCTGACCTCTCACATCACATGGATCGGGGTTTTCACCGCAGAGATTTTCCAGCATCAACCCAGTCCCTTCTGATCTCCAGATCGATGCCTCTGACTCTGCTAGGCTGACACATGGAGACAGTTGGTGCCTGGAACAGAGTAATCCTGATCTCCCCACTCCCACACCCCTGCTGTGGTGCTGCACTTGCTGTCCCTCATATAGAGCAGAGCTATAGGCAGCGAAGCAAATGCACAGATCAGCTTTTCTTGCTCCGAGGAGCTGGTGGTTCCTCTTGAGCTGCACAGGCTTAGAAAAGCCAGGGCATTTTTTTTGCAATGAATAATTTAAAGTGAGCTTTTTTGACCTCATTCTCTATATGCATCTCCTAGCAGAAAGTTAAAGCTAAAGTCATTTGTCACGGCTGAGTGTAAATCCAAGGGGAGCAGATGGGGATTTCCCTGCCATGTAGCTATACAGGCAGTATGTGCATGAGGATGGACTGCCTGGGATGAGGCAGGCAAAACCTCCACAAAGGAAAATGTGGCTGCAGCTCAGTTTTTCAAAATCAACCCTCAGAGTTTACCAGTGGGACTTTGTTGTCTTGTGAACCCAGTCTAGGTTTCATCAGCTAGGAGGCAACATCCTCATCAATTCATTCAACTTGCTTACTTATTTATTTTCGCTTGGAATGATTATTATTGTCAAACTGTTTTCCTTTGTGGGATTTGCTGGTAATGGCTTTGCAACATACCATGGAAAGGGCTAGGACAGTGCCCAGGATTTTATTAACCAGTGGTACTTACCAGCCCCTCCATCTTTGCATCATTAAAATACGCTGAAGAGATCTGGGTGTTTTTGAAGAGGGCAGAGGCTTCAGTGTCACATACAGAGTTGCTGACCATGTTTAAATGCTCAGTTAGAAACAAGGTCAAGCTTGAGAATATCTTCGTGACCCTTGAAGGGCATTTCTTTGACTCCAAACTTAGTCATTTTTGGAATGGGCACAATGTAGCTGGTCTGGCTGGAAGTGTGGGGCTTAGTAAGTGTGGAAGATTCTTTGTCATTTGAAATCTTTACATCCAGTCTAGTGCCTTCTCAAAAAAAAATGTGCTGTAGCTTCATTTATGGTCTTGATGAAGAAATTATTATCATTTTGTTAAAAATCATTTACCAGTGGGGTTCTAATGGTAGTAAAATAGCTTTCTGTTTTCCTGGGAAGCCCCAGTTATCTTCCTCTAGCTTTCACTACTGTGCATAACTGTGTAGCCTTCCAAAGAGCAGTATTGATTCCAGAGTATCGAGCAGATCAGGGCTTGCTTTGTTGTGCAAATAGCAACACAGCAGCAGCACTGCAGACAGCAGGGGCAAAACGAGACAACGATCTGTCTCAGGCATCTGAATTTATTCCCTGTGCCTGGTGTTTGCAGTGCAGTGTGACGAGCTGCCTCAGTCCCAGCACACGTTTCCATAGGAGCTTGTGGCTGCTCTGTGGGGACTTGTGGCTGCTGGCTGCAGGAGGCAGCTCCTGCTGGAGCGTGCCCTTGGAAAGGCTGACATCAGCTCTTAAAGGTGAATTATTTAGGCAGCCTCACAAGCATCTTCTAGCCAAAGCTACAGATACATCTACTTGTCATGGGCAGTGATAAATCTGTGACGATAGCAGAGGGGTTTCCCTGTGACACAGACCAGGCTGTTGCTGACTGCTGCAATGCTGCACAGGCTGAGCTACGGGAGCCGTAAGAAAGGGAATGCTCTCCCTGTACAAATGATTTGCTTTGGATTGCTGTTACAACAGGATGTATCCCAACATGAGCTCCAGCCAAATTAAAGTCTGACACAGACCAGAATTTTGCTGAGATTCCAGACCATCAAGTGCAGGCTTGTGGTCTGCTGTGTTCCTAAGTGAAAGGTGTTGGCACTGGCAGCTGTCCCTTGTGCCACCCCTAAGGCAGTTTGCATATGCAGACGTTGTTTTTTAATCTAAAAATAGAATCTAGTGAGGTTTACAGCAGTTTAAGCCCTGCTCTGAGTCAATGCAGATGACTGCATTATGGATTTTCCTCTGATATGGTCAGATTGTAAGGAGTTTCCTCAATAAAAATATGTCCATAATGCTGTAGGCAAATCATTTAGCATCCCTTATCTCATTTAGCTGTCAGATTGACAAGGTGCTACCTGTCTGCTTTACATGAGGAACAATGCCTCATCTTTTTAGCTTCAGCTTCCAAATGACATGAGGTTAGAAAGAGAATTTCTTTGAGGTTAGATTCCTCTGTTCTGAGTAGCTGTGAGATATCTTACACCTTTCTCTGAACTCTCCAGTGGGAGATGAGTGGAGATGCTGTAACTACGGAGACCTAAGGGCTGATCTGAACAGGCAGTTTCTCCCCTCCTGCAGTTGTGGGAATTAATTAATATTTTTTGTTCTATGTACAATCATGCAATTGTAAAGCAAAATGTGGCAGTTAGGTGTGTCATCACTGAGGTTGTTTTAAAGCTGTTTCTTGGTGTTAAGGTTCTTTTTGACTGTCAAGCTTGTCTGGAGGACTTCTAGTAGTAGTAATAATAGTGATAATAATAATAATTTCTGGCTCATACATAAACCCTCCTTTCCCAAAGTGCTTTTCAAAAGAGGTTAGTGTATAACAGAAAGAGAAAATGATTTTCCTCATGTCCCTCCAAGCCTTTGTGATGCAGGTAGGAGTGAAAGTGAACTTTTCAAGTTCTGTATTCTGGCAGGAGCCACCTCTCAGGACACCAACTACTAAGGTTAGCTCTAGGAACTGGGTATCTGAATTGCTTCAGCAATGGATTTGGGCAGTTTCAGGAGGCTACAGTTTTGAGATGAGGAAAAGGGTTATAGATGCCTTACCTGCAGGACTGTGGCTTTTGTGAAAAGAGCAGCAGCCTTTCTGATGTCTCTTTGCACTTAGTTTCTGTGTCCCAGTTTCCTTCCTTATTGCATGGGTACTTCCATAGCTTGAGTCATTAGCATCCTGGGTGGGAGGCATTAAGTAGAGCAATAATGACTCTGATGCCTGACTCAGTTTGGCACTGAGTGTCAGGAAATGGTGTATTTTCATTGGGAAATAATATATTCTTAGCCAAAGTTAGTTTTAAGCGAGATTAACTGTGAGACCACCTCCTCACCAGTACAAGGAGAGGGCTGAGCATGCAGAGGGTTCAGTGCTCCTGGACTGCAAAGCCCAGTACAGTTCAGGAACATTTACAGACTGACAAAATAAAAAAAAAATCAGAGAAAGAATCAAGCCTAATCCTCAACCCAGGGCTAAAAGCTTTATCCCAGAGACAAAGTACCTTCAAAGCACAGACCATGAGTAAAAGATCTCCATTCCTTGAGGTTCGAAAAAGAGACTCTGCACAAAATTATTAGGAACCTTGAAACCACAACTATGACTCTGGTGGCAAAGTTCCCTATATCATATCTAGTGAGGTTCCCTTCCAGGGCCTTAGATGGTGCCTATTTTGTTTTAATTTAAAAAGAGAAATTGTCAATCTTCTTTGGGGAGATGATAGTTTTTCACTTATCATGGCCCAGCAGAGATAAATTGCTGGTTTGAGTTACAGGAAAAGAAGGATCTTTGTAGGTAAGAAGAGTGGCAGCAGGCAAGGGAAGAGGGGACACATATAGGCAAGCACAAGAAGAGTGGACTGTACCTTACTTGGGCTCTTACAGTATCCTAATGTTTGGTCCAAAGGACCTGATGACTCTGGAAGAGAATTGGGACCTTCTGGACATGAATCAAAGTTAAGCAAGTTAAGTCTCTTGCAGAAGTGTATTGCTGAAAAGAAACAGGACTGACTTCCCTGTGCTTAGACTGAGATAATGAAATTCTTTTAGGGATTTTCATGCTGGACATATTTTGAGAAGAACATCTGAATTCCATTTACAGTCTAATCTTCTGGATTTTTCCCCTTTATTCAACATATACTTTGGTACTCTGAATGTTGCATATTAAATGCTGTGTACATGGCTGGTAAATGCATCGTGAGTCAGCATTACCAATAGATATATTGGAGAATTTATGTGAAGCTCTGTTTTTTTTAAGAGCTGTTGCTTATTCCTTGAGTAGCACATTCTGGTGAGATACATTTCTGGCTGCTCACAGAGGAAAAGAAGAGAAGTAGATTTGAGAACTGTAACTTATTGGGAAGATAAAGAGTTTAGAGCTAGTATCTTAGAGATTTTTTTTCCATTCAATAGCAAGTCACACATGCCAGATCTCTTTTAGAACAAAAGATGAAATAGTTTCTGAGAGATTGAATATATTATTTTAAAGCAGCATGGATCTGATTTGGATCTGATCTTTTGAAGGAGCAGGGAATGTACATTTGAGAAAGGTTTAATTTTGTTAAAGAATACTTTTGTTTGTTTGATCTTGCTTTTTGTACGAGGATATTGCCAGTCTTTTGTTATGCATTATTAATACAGATAATGAGATACAATTCTTGCTCTGGGGAATTTTCAGCCCTCACAACTGAAGACTTTGCAGCCAAAGAAACTGCAGTTAACAAAATAGACAAATGATTGAAGAGAGGAAAACAATATTTTCTCTAGTCTTGAGATGGAGAGGAAATTACAGGGAGGTTCAAGTTTTAGATTAACAAAACTCTTAAATGCATGTAATGTGCCTAGATACAGCCCACAATAGAAATGAGGATGTCTTTAAGCCTTGCTGACCTTGGGTGGCTCCTTAAAAGGCTTATAGTATCCAAATAGCACAGTCAGGCATGTATTTGTTAGCTAAAGGAATGCTTATAGATATTTGAACTTTAATGCTTTAATATTAAGCCTGTGTTTAAGTACCTGCTTGAACTGGGACTGGATTGAGTAAAGACATTTGAGCAGGGATTATGTTGAAGTCAATGGAATATTTCAAATTCCAATGCTGTTTAGATAGGGACTTTGTGAGTGCTTCTGCTGGCATCTCTTATTTTCCAGGCTTATCTGCCAATAAAACTGAGAAGCATCCACCTCATTGATGTTTTCATCCTGACCTCACATTTCCTGTTACTCCTTTGCCTGTGGAAGGATTCAGTTTCCTAAGTTTGAGATTTGATTCACCATGGCTTTAAAATCTCTACTGATGCAGGTAGTGTGAGATGATACGTTTCTCAGGTATGCAAGGAGCATGGCTGTTCACATCAAAAGTTCCCCTTTTCATAATAAAAGAATGACTTGCAATCTCTTCTCCAAGCACCCGAAGTGTAGGTCCAGCTTAATGATCTTTTTAGTTTGTCAGTCCTGGATATTCATTTTATCTACTCTCCTTTTCCAAAGCCTTTCCAAAGCTGGAACACAAAAAGTTCTATTTAAACATATGAAAATAGTATCTTACTGTGAGAGAGGGAGCCCTGACACAGGCTGCCCAGAGCGGTTGTGGAGTCTCCTTCCTTGGAGGTCTTCAAGGCCCGCCTGGGCACGTTCCTCTGTGACCTGATCTAGGTGGACCTGCTTCTGCAGGGGCGTTGGACTGGATGATCTCCAACCCCTACCATTCTATGAGTCTGTGATTCTATGTTTCTTTGAATCTTTTTGAAAATGGCTCTAAAAAGAGTGGATTACTGGGGTTTGGGTTTTTTTTTTACATCCAGCAAATGAAGAAATTTCCTCTGAGTCCTTTCTGCTTTTACAGTCAGATTCTGTATTGGATTGTGCCTTTGTCATTGGGTCTGTAGGATTTTTTTTTTCTAAGCTTTTATCTTCCATGCAAAGGATATATCAGCTGCACAGCCTCTGCTATGGGACTGTCTGAGTCATTCCTGCATTCACAAATAGTTTCAGACCTGCTGTGCATTGATAATATCTGTGCTCATTGATGACCATAGCTGGAGCCTCTTTATCTGTCTCCTACTTGTGTTATCCTTCTTCTCTTTCAGACACTGCACAATATATCTGAATTTTCCTCTCCCTACACATATTGGGATCTCTGAAGGATATTCTTCATCAGCGGATCAGACTGCACTGGTCTCTATGTGAGACTCATGTCTGGTCAGAAGATGTGGGAGTGTCGACAGCACTAAGCTGTCACTGGGAGGTAACACCAAAGTGGGAGAAATGGTCCACCTTGGATGCATCTTCTGAACATGAGGTGCTGTTATGTGCCATGCTGTCCTCCTGCCACATCAGTCCTCTTGAAATCTTCCCGCTTACATGCTGGCATGCAAATGAGCAAAGCACTTTTGCTTATTCTATGGTATCTGTGGACAGAAGAGAGGTCCTAACAATGCATTGCAAAGGGTTATGGGACAGGCATTGGTTAGAGAAGAGTCATGTGAGCCCTCTCATGGCTCTAGGGGTGCTGTGAGACAAATGTTCTTCATTTTCTGCTCAGACCCTGTCATGGTTTAGGCCCATCAGGGAACAAAAAACCATGATTAGACTTAAGTACCAGAGACCTGAGGATTGCCAAAGGGCAGGGAGAGCTTAATTGCTGCTTAAGGTTCAGGACAAAACAGAGCAGGCTACTCAGCTTGGGGAAGGAAACAGAAAATAATTTAATGCAACATCAACTAAAACATGACCATAAAAGCCCAAAACATAACAAACACAAAACAACACAGAGTCGTACAATGATGAAGAGTACGACCAGCCCTTTAAGACCACCTTCTCCCCACCTCTCCCCTCTTCCTGGGCTCAGAGCCCTGATCCTGGTGTTTTTACCTCCTCCTCCCCTGAACAGCTCAGGGGGACAGGGAGTGGGGGTTTCAGTCAGTCTGTTCCTGATAGCTTCTGCCTTTTCTCTCTCCTCAGGGCAAGTGGGCTCCACACCAGTCCTCCCTGCAAGTCCGTGGGGTACCTCACACACACACAGCCCTGCACGGGCTGCTCTGACGCGCGTTTATCCCAAGGGCCGCAGCTCCTCTCTGCCTCTCATGTGGGGCTGCTCTGGGCCCCCAGATTCCAGCATGGCCTGTGCCATGGCCGCCTCCTCACACAGTCTCTGCCCATGCGGGTGCACTCACACGAAGCTGCTGGTAACTCTCAGTCCTGCCATTGTCCTCCATGGGTTACAGGAGTACAGCCTGTGCTCTCACCACAGCTTGCAGAGGGGTCTCTAGTCTATTCCTCCTCCTTCCTTCCTCCTTCTCTGACTGAAGGGTCCGCGTGGTCGCCTCCATCTTGTATCACTCTGACACCTCCTGCCACCACTTCAAATTCCTGTCCCTAAATAGTGATGGCAGAGGCGCCAGATTGGCCCAGCCGGGCCGGAGGTGGGTGTGAACCCAGGAGCTGGGGGAGAGTCCACAAACTCTTTACCGGGTCTTCACTGCAACCCACTCCCCCTGTTACAGCTCCTTGCTAAACCATGACAGACTCTCAAACCTGAAGCATAAAAATGAATAATGCAATGAGACCTGTTCCAGCATGGCACTCTGCTGGTGCATGTACCCCTTACAGACTCCTTCAGGGCTTGCTTTGAGCAATGTAATTCTTGATGGAGATCCATACTGGTGCTCCCCTTGCTGTTGCTACCTTTGCTGCACTGTGTTAAGCTCCTAACAGTGACAGTTCCCAAATTCCCTTGTTAGTCTAGAGGAATCCATTCCTTTAGCATATCCCCAAGGACATTGCCTCAGGAGCAGGAATCCAGCGATCTTTCAAGCTTTGCCATTTTTATAGTTACTTTTCACCTTGTTTTTTCACCCTATCATGTAACTTAAGAGCTTCCATCATAGCATGTGGCTTGGGCTCATGGCCACTCTCTTAAGATCTGTAGTTTCCACAGGCTTTTATCTTGCTTTCTAGAGCTGTGATTAATTCCTTAAGATGGAGTAAGTAAGTAAAGAAAGTTAATTTCAATGTGTCCTTCCCAATAACCTCATTTGCACGAAAATAGCCCAAATATTGTCGTTGATCATCATTTTATGCAATCACTTAGTCAGCTGACTTTCTTCTGTTTTCCTACTCAACAACTTTATAACAGGACTGCTCAGTTCACCAAAGAGCTGTTTTACCACAGGCTGCAGTCCAGTGGTGGGTGTTGCCTTGTCACTTCATCACAAATAGGGGTAAGTTGTCGTGATGAACGAATGGGATGGTGGAATGAGTGGGAAAAGACCAGCAGTGAAGCTCCGTCGTATAATGAAGGCTGTTTGTTTCATAATGAACATTTCCTACCTGAAGATCAGGCACTTGGAGAAATATTTGGTTGTTAGTCATGGAGGATTTGCCTTTCCAGTCGGAGTGACACCATTGCCATTAGTGATGTTAAGCTTGCATGAACTGGGTGTAAACTGTGATGAGAGCTGGGCCAGCAGCAGTCTTTGCACAGAGCATCTGAGGCCAGAGGAGCTGGCAGTAAATAGCTTTTTGTTATTTTCACCAGTTAAAACACAGAGGTTTGTTTTCTGTCTTTATTTACAGAATTCCAGCACTTATTTTGAGAAATGTTTTTCCCTCTTCCCCTCTTTTTAATTAGATTCTTGGTGGGCAATGCAGAAGATTTCCCAGTCTATTGTCATGTGATGTATGAACGGGACAACCTCTGTATCTCATTTCTTCTGTTCACATTTGAAGCTGTGTACTGGTTTCCATTCAGCCAGAAATACAACTAATTCTTAGCATCTGGCTGTAAGTAGTGTTATGTCTAGCTATGAGAGACAGGGAGCCCAATTAACACAGCCTTGAATATCTGCTGGTTTGCTTTCTGGACCCATTTCTATTTTGTGTTAGAAGGCTTAAAGCATAGAGGAAAAAGAGGAGCAAAAGGAATTTTAGATGTGGTATTTTCTCATTTAATATTAATTTGGTGAATACAGTATGGTAAATACTATGAATTAATGAAACAACACTTTCCCTTCTCAGCAATACGATGATGGTAATTACATCTGCAGAATGTAGTAAAATACTTACAGGGCTTCCTCTAGTGGTTTACTTTCAAAGCCATTTGCTGAGGATTCTTAGTTAATTGGTTGATAACAGGGAAAATAGAAGCCTGACTGTAGGAGTAGAATATCAAGGATGCAGCTTAATTTGGTGGACATTGTGCCATGTCCAACCTTAAAAGAGGCTATTGAGAAAAAAAAAAGGTTTTGGAGATGTGTAACAAGACATATCTGATGTTTTTAGAATGTCCTTGTGAGAAAGAGACCTCAGAAGATGGAAATTTTTAATTTATCCAGGGAAAGGTTCTCTTAAACTCTGAAGTTCATTTAAGAGGAGTTTATGGAAAACTACATTGGGAAGACATTGCTCAGAATAGATTGCTGTAGCAGGAAAAGCAAAAAAAAAAAGAGTCAGTGGTTAAACACTGAGACAACTCATTAAAAAAACACCCAGAAAGGCTATCTTGGCACAAAGCAACTTAATGGATGTAATACTGGTAGGTTCTCTGCTTGTTTTAAAGTCAGTTTAAAAGTAATTGTTTTGATACACAAAATAACCAAAAAAAAAAGTTCTGTGCATGAAGAAGCCCCTCTCTCTGTGAGGTGGAGCTGTGGCCTGTGTGATACAGGATGTTAGACTTCCCTATGTGACCATGAGGGTTCCTCAAGGCTTCAGAACTCCATGTATCTAAAACAAGATAGTGTGTCTTCCAGAATGTGGGTTGGATTGTACTGTTTAAGTTGCACTGGCTCCTATTTTCCATGCCTGATGCACAAACAAAAGGGTCAAAACATAAGGATGGAGTTCAGTTTAAATTTAAGACACCTACATGGAGATGTCTAACTAGTCTCACCTCTCATTTTAGTCAGTGGTTATCTGGGGCTTGATTCAGATGCCTGTATATGGGAATCTCAGCATATGAGACATCCCCATGGAGTGGGCAGGTGCAGGTTTTGGGATCAATACAGGACCTGCAGGAAAGCCAGAGCCTTCTGGACTAGAAGCTGGATGCCAAGGGGGATGCTGGGGCAGCTCAAAGGGTATTGAATGATTAGATGTGAACACAGTGTAGTCAATGAAATCCAGAGTGTGATTCAGCTCACCCCACAGCAGATGACTACTGACCACAAGAAAGGGCAGGGGGTGGGTTTGCTCAGGCTGAGACAATGGTTTTGTGTGTGGTTATATGACTCATGAATTTGCATCATTTGTATTGATTAAACCTGGGGTTGATGAGTCCAAAGAGAAGGGAGTGATGGAGCCAGGAAACTTGTGGGATCCCTTTCAGTTGTGGGTCATCGTCCAAATGCCTTGCAGTTGGGAAGAGCATCTCAGTACTCTCACTTTGGCTTCTCAACCCCAAAATCTTTCACAGCTCATGACAGGAGAACACAAGCAAGCATTGTCCACCTTTCAGCCTTTTTTTTCAAACATTATGCAGGTGTTCAAATGTATTCAAATATCTTAACATCATTACTTCAATAGTCTCAGCAGAGTAAAATGTGTCAGGACTGTCATTAAGGGCTCAGAGAGAACATCTCAGGCTTTGAGAAGCCATGTCTCAAGTGCAGAAACATCACAAGACTCTCAAAAATCAGGAGATAATAAAATATGTAGTTATTCTCCACCAGTGTTTGAGCCATCAGGCTCTACTGACTGCGTGTTTTCCAGAAGCTGTGACAGTAGCAGCACAGTGCAGATTAATCTCAGAACAAGGTTCATCCCCATATATTTTCCTTGCAATCAGAAATTATAAAATGTAATGGAAGGTGCTAATGTCACCTCTTTGGCATGGGTAAGTAACTGTGCTGCAGGAACAGACTCTTTAGTTGCAATTTTAAGTCACAGAGACATTTTTCCATTTTGGACATGTATTGCATTTAATAGTATAACCCTGAATACTCTTTATTAGGTTTTGTGGCACTGATAGAGCTTGTGGGGATATTTCATAGAATCATAGAATGGTAGAGGTTGGAAGGGACCTTTAGAGATCATCTAATCCAACCCCCCTGCAGAAGCAGGGTCACCTAGATCAGGTCACATAGGAACATGTCCAGGCGGGTCTTGAAGACCTCCAAGGAAGGAGACTCCACAACCCCCCTGGGCAGCCTGTGCCAGGGCTCCCTCACCTGAAATAGTTTTTTCTTATGTTTAAGTGGAACTTTTTGTGTTCCACCTTCATCCTATTACCCCTTGTCCTGTTGTTAGATACAATAGAAAAAAGGGGATGTCCCAACCTCCTGACACCCACCCTTTAGATATTGATAAATGTTAATAAGATCTGCCCTCAGTCTCCCTTTCCTCAGACTAAACAGCCCCAGTTCCTGCAGCCTTTCCTCATATGGAAGATGCTCCGGTCCCCTGATCATCTTGGTGGCCCTGAGCTGGACTCTCTCCAGCACTTCCCTGTCCCTCTTGAGCTGAGGAGCCCAGAAATGGACACAGGACTCCAGATGGGGCCTCACCAGGGCAGAGTAGAGAAGGAAAAGAATCTCCCTTGACCTGCTGGCCACACTCTTCTTGATGCATCCCAGGCTGCCATTGGCCTTCTTGGCCACGAGGGCACATTGCTGGCTCATGGTTAGTTTATTATCAACCAGCACTCCCAGGTCTCTCTCTGCAGAGCTGCTCTCCAGCAGTTTGACCCCCAGCCTGTCCTGGTGCATGGGATTGTTCCTTCCCAGATGCAGGACTCTGCACTTGTCCTTGTTGAACCTCATGAGGTTCCTCTCTGCTCAAGTCTCAAGCCGGTCGAGATCCTGCTGAATGGCAGCACAGCCTCTGGGGAATCAGCCAGTCCTCCCAGTTTGGTGTCACTGGGGAACTTGCTGAGGGTACACTCTGTCCCCTCATCCAGGTTGTCGATGAAGATATTGAACAAGACTGGCCCCAGAACCGATCCCTATGGAACTCCACTCATTTCTAAAAGGAGCAATATTCATGCTGCAGAAGGATTGTTTCAGGGAGTGTTTCATATTGAAGGTCATTTTAGGAATCAAATCTGTTTAGAACCTGTCCCAGTTGTAGGTGAAAACAGCAGCTGTCTGCAAGTTGCTTGCACAAAAATGGACTGTGGAGGAATGAAATAGTCTTAATGGAACATCTGCCCCACTTCCTCTCCACTGTTTGAAAGCTTCACATTGAATACTTGGAGCTGAGTCATTACTAGGTGACAATTGTTGGGAGAGGGAGTAAGTGCATCCTTAATCACAGCTGAATGTCAGCAGGAGTATTATGAGGAGAGAATTCGAAAATACAAATTGTTTGGTATGTTCAAAGATTGTTAAATTCTCCATCAGATTTTTCTCTGCCAATTGGTAATTCTTTTTCTAGGCTTGTTAACTGATCCTCAGTCAATGAATAAAGTTCATTTACCTGTTCAAGAAAACTCCAAATCCTCACTGGTCTTATACCAGATGATATCACCAGTTGAGCTGTAAAAAAGACCCAACCACTTTGATAGGTTTCAGTGTTTTTGTGTATTTGTCTGTAACTGGAATAAAAAGTTTAAATTACTTTTTTTTTTTTTTTTATTTTAGAAAGTATTGAAGACTATTTTAAATGGGAAACATCAAAACAAGAAGTACCAAGTTCTTGGACCAGACCAAAAAAGATTGTTGACTCATCACTGAGCATTTCAGATACTGCTTTGAATCATTTTTAGTTGGAACTGACATTCCTGAATTTAATTTTCTTTGGATAACTTGAGGGAAGAACATTGGAGGGAGGAATAAACTGCTGCCATATCAATCTGATTTTGCTTGTGTCAGTGTTCTCAAAGCAAAGGTTGTGTCTTAAATTTCCTCTTAAGACCTTAAAAACAAGTCATGCAGAGTCACACCAGTGTCCTGCTGAGACATCCCAAAATTAACCAAACCACAGCTGAAGTTAGAGATGCCAACTGATACATCACCACTCTTACTGGGTTTCATGCTGTGGTCAAGATCTCTAAAATCTGATCTTTGGCTGAAAAAAAGCCAGTCACAGAAAATAATTGAAACACCTTGTCTGTGGGGGTTTTTTTTGCTGTCAGGAAGGGAACTTTCCCAGTGTGAACCAGTTTACTGATATTAGATTATTTCTGTGTGACTTGAATGAGCCTGACAGAGATGTGGAGGGTGGAATGACTTTATTTATGTCTGAGTTTTTGCTCACATACACTGTCATATCGATTGCCTATGTCAAAAAATATAATGTACAGCATTTAATATCTCATTTTGGCATCCCCAAATAACTGTAGCTGAGAGAGCAACACTAATATTTTTTTCTCTAAGAGAAGCAGCAGCCCACAGACAGGACACAGAAGTTCTGCTTTGGAGAAGCAAACCCCAAAGAAATCCTCAGAGACCAAAGTTGAGCCAACCTTAACAGCTACATCTATGCTACTGTTCTGGGTAGTGGACATTTGGGCATGAAGTATGGTACTAATCTGGCAATATAAATGTACTGAAAGTGGCCAGAACAAGAACATTGAAATTTTTGGAAGTACAAGCTGCTTTTTGCATGCCACTTGGGTGAAAGTAATATCCACCTCCCCGCTACCCAGTGCCTACGTTCCTACTCTGTTCAGCCATGAATAGGACATTGTGTAAATGCAAACAACAGCCTACACACACATCCTGTACAAGATTTAAAACATAAAACGTTAACATATTTTAATAAATCAGCAGATTAGACTTTTCATCCCACCTCCTCATGATGATTGACTCTTAGCTCTAACAGTAAGCTCTGAGGTGATGGAGATAAAAACCTTAGTTTACAAAATGGAGGAGTAAGTAAGTCTGGGATATTACACAGGCACCTTTTTTCCCTTTCTGTTTGGGTCCCCTCTCTTCACTGCCCAGGAAAATCCCCAAATCTTTATACAAATAGAGATGAGTAGTGTAAACAGAAGGCTCTTGCTGATATCAACCAGAGTACAGGGAAATCTAATAAACTAAGCCACTCTATTTTAAGTGAGACTTCTTCCACCATATTTTTTACCCATCAATATTTGGGAAATGTTGTTTTCCTGAATATTTCTGCCATCCTTTGCTAGATCTACCCAACGCCATTTGCCTCCTCATGTGAAAGATGGACACAAATGTGTGGTGGCAAACCTTTGAAACATTGATATGGGGCTAGTTATAGTGGAAAGGGATGCAGATGGAAATGACTTGTAGTTCATGAGAGGTGAGAAGGACGTACTTTGAAGGTTGGGCACTGAAGAACACTGCACAGATTTGGCATGGGTTCATTCTTACTAAGCTATCCTGTACAATTGAACGTTGATGTTTAAGTACTCATACAGAGTAGCCCTTAATGCAAACCCAGAGGTCTTTGGGCACACTACCAAAAAAAATCTTTAAAAATATTGCCAGCCAAGCACTGTGGCTGTAGAGTGACCTCAGCCAGGAAGAACAGCTTTGATTGTTCAACTTTGCTACTGACCTGCTGGCTCACACAGAGCATGTCTTGGCATCCCACAGTAGGTGGGATATTGAGCCTTCCTTTCACAAATGCTTCAGATGTGCTGATGTGAAAAGCAGTGTGAAAGCCTACACTTGAGTAAACCTTGGTCTCCTGCAGGAAGGTGGGAGGAGTTTGCTCATCCCATGCTGACTGTGCATCAGTCCTTGTTAATACACCCATCTCAGTGGGCTCTTTGCCTCAGGTTTGATGCTGTGCTAGCTGCTACTAGGTACTGCTAGTCAGCTTCTGCTTGCCTCTGAGTGAGCAGAACAATGTTATACCTACCTGGAAAAACTACTGACAAACCCATAGCTCCTTTGGTTCACAGTCCTCTCCATATTGCCTTTGCCTAGCACATTACGAATACTCAGCATCCTGCAAACTACCAATTATCTAAACTCTGTAGTGGTTTAACCCTGAGTGTCAGGTGCCCACCAAAAATGCTCTATCACTTCTCCTCCTAAATTGTACAGGTGAGAGAGAAATATAACAATAGGCTCATGAGTCAGGGTAAGGACAGGGAGATCACTCAGCAATTACCATCACGGGCGAAAAAGACTCAACTTGAGGAGAATTGGTTTCACAGAATCATAGAATCACAAAATGGTGAGGATTGGAAGTGACGTCTACAGATCATCTAGTCTAATCCCCTGCTAAAGCAGGTCCACTTAGATCAGGTCACTCAGGAACACATCCAGGTGAATTTTGAAAGCCTCCAGAGAAGACTCCACATCCTCCCTGGGCAGCCTGTGCCAGGGCTCCAGTGTTTGACTGAAGTGGCAGCTGGAAGCAATGCTACAACTGTTAATTAATGAGCTGACTCCTGAATGCCTGAAGAAAAATTCACCTGTTATATTTTGAGGTGATTGCATCAGCATGAGACAGGAACAGCTGACGGGGATGTGGAGCTCACACTGTCCTCTCATCTGGGGTACAAAATCCTCCTTAAGGCTCTGCTGCCTTGAAGTGTTAGATCTCAGCTGCTTTCCTGCCTCCTAAAAGTTGGGTAGTAAAAGAAACATAAGAATCAATAAATACAGGAATCTGATACTTTTTCCCCCTAAATATTGCTGCACTTGTGTATTCCCCAGTGACAGTGAGTATGTAGGTCCTTTTGTATCAGTTATAAGTAGGTCTGATGTCTGTCATTAATGCTGATTAGACAATACTGGCAAACTTTTAACTACTGACCCCAGCTGAAAATCTGCCATCAGACCTTTAAAAATGTTCAGTGAAAACAACAAGTCATTTCAGAAAATGAAATGAGGAAATATGTGTTCTGCATGTTAAAAAATACAGCATCTTTATGGGCATGTGTTTAGTACTGGTAAGCACTATTGCTTTTATGTCTGGGATATTCCACTTGCTGTCTCTCTAGAAGTGTCTATTTGCAAAAAAAAACCTATGAGTTTTGGAAAACTCTGGTCTTTTACAAGAAGCTCATTGACATTTGGCAACTGGCTTCTTCCCAGATTTTGGCAGCTCTGATTGTGGTCGAGCTAGAAAGCCTCAGCTGTACTTCACTAGAGACAACTTCTTCCCAAGGAGCATCAGGAGGCTAGAGGAGGAGAGCAGGCTGACTGGTTGGATTTGATGATCTTAAAGGTCTTTTCCAGCTGTAATGATTCTATGATTCTTCCTTGATGCCTAGGGAAGAGGAGGGCTGGATGTGTACGTGGGAGGAAAAGGGACAGCACATCTAACTTCCAGAAGTGCTCATTGCTTCTAGCTGCAGCCAGTCAGTGAGAGCTGTGCTGTGGACTGATAAAACCTGTGAGAATAGAAAAATGAAATATGATGTCCTTAGTCTGAGATGTCAGAAATTAAATTGGTCTTTTGATCCAAGTCCTCTGGGCCTCAGTTCCTCTTCGATAAAATAAATCTGGGACCACTCTGATATCACAGCAGATTTATGGTTGGAAATCTGTGTGTGGCTATGAAGCTTGCAGGGGTCTCTAGCGTTGGGTGTGAGGAAACTAATAGTCTTATTTTCCTAGCAGGGTTTTGAAGCGTGCAGCAAGGTTATAGACAGAGCAGATACAGAGTGCAGATACACAGAAATTCTGTTTAGAGGTTTGCCTAGTGTGTCCCATTCTCTCTGTGCATGGAGTGAGTTGTGAAACCTGCAAAGGTAATAATATATGTTCATTTGTAATTAAAGGCTTTATCACAATGCATGAGCACAGGGGAGGCAAATGAAGATCTGTGCGTGTGCAATTATTGAATAAGCTTCTAAATTACACCATCTTGCTAAAGCAGCTCAAGAATCAGGCTAATTTAGTGAGTGATGGAAAAAGTCTGTAATACCATTCTGTGCAAGACTGTTCCTACTCCTTGCAGCATAATTTACTGCTCTTTATCAAAGCTTGGTGTATTTACTTCATTTTTTAATTTTCTGAGTTCAAGAAAGAGAATGTGAGAATAATTCTTCGTTGTTCTTCAAGGCAAAGACCATTTCCTGCCTTGTGTTTATACAGTGCCTGGCAGCAGGGGCACCATTCTTGGTAGCCTTTTTGTCCAGCCCTATCAAATGTACTAAATGTTCTAATCCAGATTGCTGTGGGATTGTACATTTATGGATATTTATGAACACGTGTGTTTTAAAGAGCCCTTTACTACAGTTTATTCTGTTAACCTTGGTCACAGTGAAATGTAAAATATCTTCCTTCTTATTTTTCTGTGGAAATTTGTAACATCCTTTTTTTATTTTTTCAAACTTTAATAGTGAGGCCTTTCTAAAGTCTCAGAAGCTGAAAATATTTCTTTACGTCAGATAAGGGCCATTTGGATTTGATTTCCACTTTTGCGTGAAGAAATGGAGAAGCAGTAGAGGTGAAATCTTGATTCCAAACAAATTAGATTTCTCCACAGCTTTTAATGAAATTGAAATTTTGTCTTAAGTGTAGGAAAGAGCATGTAGCTGTAAACATTATCCCTTTGCTACATTTCAATCTCTAGAGAAGGTTCATATAGATATTTTTAGTCTTTTCTTATCTCTGGCTTCTGGAGTTGGTGCCCTTGTGCAAAAGCAGTATGTGCCTTCCACCTTTCATGCACAGAAACCTCTATAAGGATGAGATATAGAGATCTCATTTCTAATATCCTGAAAGGATAAATTAATTAAGAAAGTACATCCAAACACAGTGGAGGGAGCTGGGCATTTAATTCCCTCTAATTCTTTATAATTGCCATTCGTTCAGAGCACACTGTAAAACCAGTTACTGCCTTCCACTGCTCTCAGTGGACATTGGAGAAGTCAGACTGTATGAGTATGAAACACTACTGGTTTTCTGGACCATTTAAGAGCCCTGGGCACGGTTATATCAGCACAAACAGTTTTGTGTTTTTCTGCAATGACCTTTCCTGAGCTTTAAGAGGAAATCACCATGCTAAAGCCTCTGGTTCAGCATAGGTGAATTGGGTGCAAATGCCCATACCTTATAAAAAATTATCTTCAGTGTTGCAGGAACCCAAGTGCAGCCTTGACAACTTGCACCTGTCAGGTTCTTTTACAAAGCAGCAGAGACAGAAGCCTGGGAAAATGCTGCTGGAAAGGTGAACCACATGGGCAGGTTCTTGGTACACCATGCAGGTATTTTACAATTTCCAGTATTGTCTTGAGACCCACGTAAAAGAATGTAGAAATTTGGACTCGCTTTTCCTCAGCCCTTCTGACACATGTAAGATGTTTTATACAGGCATTTGTATTACGTTAATGTCTGTTCCTATTTTCAAATTAGAGACAGGAAGCACAGCATATGGTGAAGAGGAAAATAATGTTTGAATGCCTAGCAATACTTCTTAGGTTCATTGCAGTAGTGTATAGTAAACTTTCTCAAGCATGAAGACCTTATCTACTGGGCGCTCTGCAAACAGTGCTAAATGTATACCAGTCTCTGTCCAGGGGATCTCACAAAACAAACATGACCAACAGGCAAAGCAGTTACCTGGAAGGTGAGGAGAATATGAGAAACTAAGTGGAACTTTGACTGCTGTCCTAGCTTATGGAGGCAGGCAGTTCAGCAGAGGTTATTTTAAGAGTCTTCACAATGTATCATTGGATGCTAGGTTTTTCTTAGGTGAAGGACATGTCAAAACATTGGCTTAAGTTTGTTCCAGTGTATTCCCTTCCTTGGCCTAATAAACCATTAGAAAGATAAGAAATGTAATAATAACATAATGTTATTTCTTGAGTTCCAGAGGCCCAAAATCTAATAAGAGAGGAACACTGCATTGAATGTTATTTATTTATGTTGGGCCTCAGATTCGAAGTAACTTCAACAAATAAGATCAGTTCTCAGTAAAGTAAACAGGCCAGCTTAAAAGAAGAAGAAATATCCTGCAGGAAAACAAGTAGATGATCTGAGCACAAATAATATTTATTAGAATTATTAGGGTTATGATCTTTGAGAAAACACAATATCAAAAGCAAGTTTTCAGTCTATGCAACTGTGGATGGTGGACTCATTAGAGAGAGCCTGTCCTTAAACCATGCAAATGGGCTTGCTGCAGATGAGGCTTATTTTTGTAAAGCTAATTGAAAGTATCCATGTTCCAACTGTGAGATTAAATGCTAATGGCTATTTAGACAGCAGGATCTTCGAATGTCCATGCATTCATAGCACTGCTCTGTTTATCAGAGAATCATCCAGCAGATTGTTAGGACTTAAGTAATTACATATTCTCACTGTAATAAAGAGGGCACTGAACAGGAATCCAGAAACCTGGTTTCTATCTACCGAGCCTTTAAAGGATTTGTTGAGTATTATAATTTAGTCATCATGTCTTTGGGCCCCAGTCAGGATGTGGAGACTCATGAGAGTAGTTGTGGTCCAGACAAGATAACACTGTCACCAAAAGCTCCCGAGTAAAATGGCACAAGACACTCTGTATTGTATGGACATTAGCAGGATAGTGACTTGTACCAACCAAGAGAAGCATTTTTATCCAAACCTGAAATATTCACCCTCAAAGTAGCAGAAACTGAGAGGAAAGAGCTCTTTGTGAGACTTGAGTTTTCAGATGAAAAATTATTTTTTTCACAGATCACTTCTGCTTGCTTTGACATCAAAGAAAAGTGTTCATGAAGTTTCTACCAGCTGTACCTCAGTCTCATTGGAAGAGACAGGTAGTTCCTGAGAACAGATGTAAGGGCAGGAAACAGTAGCGAGGACACAATCATCTGTGGACTTCATGTGCTGTGCTGCCTGAAGGAATTCCTGCCAGCTTTGTGCTCCTCTCCTTCTCTTGGCTAGCGGGAGTATCCTGAGGCATGTACTTGTACACTGAGACCAGAAAGATAAATTACTTCTGAGCTATCAGACTTTTGAAAACCCTATTGAGCTCACTCTATAGATTTCTTTAAATGATCTGATGAAATCAAAGCATTATTTGTATTATGATATTATACTTCCTCTATTTCATTCATAAATTCAAGGAGATCTTAAGTTGTGTGCATGGCTGAGAATATTCTATTTGTTGTTTTATTTCTATGAATAAGATCCACTTTAATGGGAGCAGAATATTTATTTTCTCACAGAGGGATTAATATGGCATAATACAGTACAGGTTTTGTCATACACCTCTACTCAATGCCACTATAACATGATTTGAGATAAAATACAGAAGTACATCAGGGAACATCTGACTTTATAGCTTTTAAATTCAATATAATGTAAACTCAGCTCCATCATTGCAGGACAGAAACTTTTTGAACAAAAACCAAATCTATTATTCAATATGCAGAGTTCCAGATATGGTGTTTGGCTTTAGATTCATTGCCTCTGTGTAATGGTGCCTTTTCTTGGGAAAGTTTGGTGTTTTTTCATAGCATGGAAATAAGTCCTCTGCAGTGGTGTTTTTAATCTTGGGATTTTTTTAACTCCAGGACCACCTAAATGTTGTAAAAGGAATTTTTTGACCACGAGAGGTCAGAAGAAGGAATGGTAGATCTGAGTTGCAAACTCTTTGCATGTTTGAGACAAATCACGTTTTCTGAATGGCACTGTAACTTATCCACTAAATACTAATAACCTGTGAACTAACTCATTCCCAAAGGAAGTGGATTTCAAACACATTTTAAGCCTAGTTAAAGGATCAGTTTTTAAAACAAATCAGAAGAACTGAATGTTGAGAAGTCAATACTAAGTGCACTCCACCCAACAGCAACACTTCTGTTTGTGGACCAAGACACAGCGAAAGAAGTGAACACAGTTTCTGGAGACTTCAGCATATATTAGTGTTGTGGTTTAGGCCCAGCCAGCAATGAAGCACCATGCAGTCTCAATGTCCACCCATCCATCCCCATCTTCATTAGAATGATGGAGTCCCCAGTGAGATGGGAGGAGGAAAAAAGATAACCAAGGGCCCTGTGAATTGAGAAAAGGGCATGGAGAGCTCACTGCCATTTACGGTTCCAGGCAAAACAGACTCCAGTACTCGACTTAGGAAAGTAGGAAGGTTTATTCTACTGTCTACAAAAAAGAAAAGCCAAAAAGCAAAACCAGAGCAGGATGATGAGAAAAAAATACAACCAGCACTCTAACATCTCCTTCCCCCATCCTCCCTTTCTTCCTGGGCTCATCTCACTGCTCCCGATATCTCTGCCTCCCCCACCTTCTGAGAAATCTCTATGAGGGAATGTTGCATTAAAAGTTTTTCTGAACTAAAAAATAGCCAACTATTTCCGTTATGTATTTCTTTCTGGGCTTGTGTTATTTGCCCATGTGGATTTAGGTTCAGAGTTTGTTTTGCTATTTGCTGGTACTGCCACATTCAGTTTATATTAGGGTCCTCATGTGTGTTGAACCTTTTATGTTTCAGCATAAGTTAAGGTATTTTCCCCTTTTTAAGTGAATAATGGAGCATATAGTGGCCTCTGATCACATGCATTTGTAAAAAGGCTGTAAACAGAGACCAAGGTTTGAGACTCCAGGTTCTGCTGTCAGAGGACGCTGAGAAACCACATGATGTGTCACCAGGTCCTTGACCTTTGTCACATCCATATTCCTTAAGATCACAGAGGGGGCATTTTGCCATAGGCCTTGTCCATTTGCAATACTGAGATGGAGTATGGAAGCTTAAAGCTATCAAACTAGAAGAGAACGGAGTTTGTAGTTAGGGTGTGAATGTACTGTGTTTGGATATTTGCTCAGTAGGAAAGGCACTGTTTTGGGACTTACCAGTTGATGGAAAGCTTGATCAATGGTTGGAAACTTTTCTTTTTGGCAATTAGTATTATGCATTTTTAGATGAGTGCAGCTTACTACCATATCTGTGATGTATCCAAGGACATGTTTTTCTCTGCAGGTACCAAACTGAGAGAGACAAATCATGTTACTAGGCTGAAAAGAGCAGCCTGATACAGCTCATTGCACTACAAAATTGGGAGTGTTTTGGTGACTAGTGGCAGACAACTTCTAATTGGTATCTGTGCTGCCAGGGATGTGAAGCTCATTTGAGAACTACCCATTTAATGGGCAGTCCCTGTTTGGTTTGTTGTAATGTTCATAAATAGTAGTAGTAATGTATAAGGCTTCTATAGAAAATGATGGAGCTGCCTTTGACACTGGAAATAACATTTGGGTGGTTGGTGCAGATCAGCTTGTCTGAGTGTTGTTTCAGTTGAGTCTGAAGTAGCTGAAAATTGTTTAAAAAAATCTTTTCACAAACTAAGCAGAAAGCTGAAATCACTGCTGTTTAGTGGGCTCTGGAATGAAACTTTTGTTGTTGTGACTGGTCTGAAGAGCTTAGAAAAGCATTTGCTTTCTACAATTTTCTCTCTCATTTTATCAGGGGCTCTGTTTTCTCCTGTGATCTCAGCTTCTGTTTCCTCTTCTTTCTGGTTCCATTTCACCACTGAGAAAGAAAGAGACAAAGAGAAAAGACATGAAGAGGAAAAGTTGTTATTAATTTAACATTTTGTTGGAAACCTTTTCATTTCTAATGAGGTTTTTTTTTGGACACCCAAAGGAAATACTTCAGTTTTAACAACATGTAGTTCACAGACTATTGCTTTCAACTTTTCCTGTGAAAAATAAGTGAAACTAAAGTACCTCCTTAATATGCAAATACACAGAAATAAATTCACAGTGCTTAGGTTTATAAGATGAAGGGACACAAACTTTTGAAACTAGAGAGCTTTTGAGTAGCTCTACATCTGGCCTCAATGCTGACTGCACTGACCAGAAATGCTATAAGCATTGTCCAGCTGTCTGAGCTGTCAGAGCTGTCTCGGGGTATGCTGCTCAGCCTCCAGCTGCTTGTCCATAAGGATGTGTCACACTCAAAGGCCCTCAGACACTTCAAAGCATCTAGATGACACTAGCAGCCTGTATTTAGACACCTGAACTGAGCTCCAGGGGTATGATTCACATTGAGATTCAGACCTTTGGATGTCTATAGTGTACTCTGCGTGTCTACACTCATACTGAATAAAGATCCAGATCTGAATTTGTCTACAAGCAAACATCTCATGTTATGTGAAATGCCTTTGGGTATTGAAAGCCTCTCTATGGGCTGGCAGATAGTATTCTGGGCAGCCTGTGCCAGGGCTCCCTCGCCTGAACAGTGAAATAATTTTTTCTTATGTTTCAATGGAACTTTTTGTGTTCCAGCTTCATCCCATTACCCCTTGTCCTGTTGCTAGCTACTATAGAAAAAGGGATGTCCCAACCTCCTGACACCCACCCTTTAGATGATTATTTATAAGATCTTCCCTCAGTCTCCTCTTCTCCAGACTAAACAGCCCCAGTTCCTGCAGCCTTTCCTCATATGAAAGATGTTCCATTCCCCTGATCATCTTGTTGGCCCTGTTCTGGACTCTCTCCAGCACTTCCCTGTCCCTCTTGAGCTGAGGAGCCCAGAAATGGACACAGGACTCCAGATGAGGCTTCACGAGGGCAGAGGGGGAGAAGAACCTCCCTTCTGCCCACACCTGCTGGCCACACTCTTCTTGATGCATCCCAGGATGCCATTGGCCTTCTTGGCCATGAGGGCATATTGCTGGCTCATATTTAGCTTATTATCAATCAGGACTCCCAAGTCTCTCTCTGCAGAGCTGCTCTTCAGCAGTTTGACCCCCAGCCTGTACTGGTGCATGGGGTTGTTCCTTCCCAGTTGCAGGACTCTGCACTTGTCCTCGTTGAACCTCATGAGGTTCCTCTCTGCCCAACTCTCAAGCTGGTCGAGATCCCACTGAATGGCAGCACAGCCTTCTGGGCAATCAGCCAGTCCTCCCAGTGTGGTGCCATCAGGGAACTTGCTGAGGGTACACTCTGTCTCCTCATCCAGGTCGTTGATGAAGATGTTGAACAAGACTTGCCCCAGAACCGATCCCTGTGGAACTCCACTGGCCACAGGCCTCCAACTCGACTCTGTGCCATTGCTCACCCCCCTCTGGGCTCTGTCATTCAGCCAGCTCTCCATCCACCTCACTGTCCACTCATCCAAGCCACACTGCTCGAGCTTTCTGATGAGGATGTTATGGGAAACAGTGTCAAAAGCCTTGCTGATGTCAAGGGAGATGACATCCACTGCTCTCTCCTCATCTAGCCAGCTGGTTGTGTACTCATAGAAGGAAATCAGGTTGGTCAAACAGGATTTCCCCTTGGTGAAGCTACGTTGACTCCCCTTGATAACCATCTTATCCTTCATATGTTCAGTGATAACATTCAGGATGAGAATGATGAGATGAGATTTCCACACTCTGCTCCCAGACAGACATCTCTACTGTACATGTTTCCAGTGAGGAGCCTCAGTCTGGAGGTGGCAGCCCCAGCTGGCAGCCATGCTCTTACTCCACATGCTCAGTCCAGAACAGATGGGGAAAGTGCTCCCAGGGCACTTCCTGCAAACCAGACCCTAACTGCCCCAGTGGCAACCTGATAAAATGATAGTCTTGTTCTCTGGTTTAATAACTGTTTTTGAGAAATTACAAAGCCACAATAGATGGTCTTGCTGTATTGCAAGGAGGGAACCTGATGACTAGTAACAGCAGTGCAGCTGCTGCTCTGAGCTTGGCAGGCACAATTCATAATGATTTATAAGGGAAGAGGTCACAGGAAATCCTTATGCAACTCAGTTCAGCTTGTATGTAACTAGGAGTACAAGGCAAATTTTCAATACCTGCTCCCAGCCTACGTTTTGGGATGGTGAATGAGTAAATCTGCATCATTCTCCAAATTGCACTGAAGGAAGACTGCACTGGGCAAATATATACATGTAGAGATACTTACCTGAATCTCTGAACTGTATCAAGGCTGGTAGTTTCAGGATCACTTTTCCTAGGTATAAGAAGCTTTTTGGGTGAAATGTGGAAAAAAGTTGATCTTGAAGCATCTCAGAAGCATTTGTCCTAGAAAACATAACCATTCTTCTATTTGCAAGGAGAAAAAAACAATCAGCTGGGCATCTGGGTCTGACAGAAAAACTTGAAAAGCTGTGTAATGGAGCTCCAGATCACTGTTATTTTCTGTGTTTTCTCATGCAACAGGTAGGCAAACTGAGGCACAGTACAAGTTTTCCCTGGAGGCCCACAGCAAAAGATGCTGATGTGAGCATCACATGTGTCTTAACCCCCATCTATTTTGTCTGGGAGGGAGTTTGAAGCAGTGTTATAACATGCTTCTTTAGTAAACCCTGAAATGCACCCAGAGCAATGTGTGCAGTTCATTACTGAATCTCATTTTAAACTTCTCCAACTAAATCTCCATAGTGAGAATGTAGGAACCTTCTGGATTAGGAGCCTTAATGAATAGAAATGCATTCCTTTACTCAGTGAGTGAAATAAAGTGGACGCTCACTCTCCTCTCTACTAAAGTCTTGAGGAAGAATAAAAAGCAACCTCAAAACTAATGTTCTAAGTTTCCAGCTGTGAAACGTTACACACTTAATATTTTTGTAACGTTGTAACCCTCCCACACAGGGGAGGAATAGATTCTGATCCTCCTTTCCACGTTATTCCTGATTTACATGCATCTGAGATTAGAAGCTCTAGAGATTCATCATAAAAGTGCTGACCCAGCCACTTGTGGGGCTGTGATAAATATTGCATGAGATACCCATATATGCAGAAATCTTTTATGGAACATTAATCACTGCAAACTTAATGCTGTGGGATGTTTTACTATTTTTTAAGTACTAAATGATTCATTAAAAAAGTTGATTTACTTTGGACTTTGACCCAACCTTTTCTGGGGTGAGAATGCAGAGATGCAGCAGTAGAACTTAACTCAGAACATGAGCACTTTCAGGGGTGGGAATGGGCAGAGATTGGCTTTTCCTAACCTAACCCAACCTTTTCCTAACCTAAAGGAGGGCTATAGTGTGTGAACACTCAGCCCTTCAATTTATAATGCTGGACCTCAAACACTCCAGCAGCACCTCTCATTTTCCCACAGTGGCAAGTCTTTACACTTCTTAGTGCTTTTCTCTTAGTACTTTTTTTCTTGCCTCAGGCTTAGACCAAGCTTTAGGCAATATCCATTTAGGTGAATCCAAAAGTGTGATTCATCTTAGCAAAGGCAAGCACCTGGTTTAACATGAACAACGTGTTAAACGTGTACAACCTTTCTTTAGCTAGAATGGGAATGTAGAGATGAGCCTTCACCTTTAGTAACCATCAATAGCAAACAATGCTCAGTTGATGTTATGTGCTTTCAGTTTAGAAACTCCACCTTCAGTTAGGCCATTCCCACATCAGAGCTTCCCATCTAACCAATGAAAAGGAACAGGACTTTTGGAGAAGCTTCCTCTCACCCTAAAATAGGGCAGAGAAGCTGTGAAAGCTGTGATCTACGTGCACCTGCTTCTCTTCATGGTCTGCAAAATAAGCCAAGGCAATTTGCTCAGACACAGACATTTATAGATGAGGTGATCTCATCCATCAGCATCAGGTTCGGCCATATGGACCATGTGAGATACTCCAGAGCCTTGCAGCTTCCCACAGTTGCCCCCCAGAAGGCTCCAATTCTATGCCATATCAGCTAGTCCTGCAGATGTTTCAAGGCCCTTGGATACCTTCAGTGGCACCTGACACCCACATATGGGGAAGTGAATTGAGCCCGTGGTGTCATTTATTTGTGCTCCTCCCCACACTTGGCAGAGTTTATGTTTGAAATAGGGAAATTGTCAACATTTTAAGAGAGAAAGAATCTATTTTTACAAGATTCTGCTGCAAATTCAGGATGTTAGAATCAAAGCTGAACTTCTGAACTGTGGTCTCCAAAAATAAGGCTTCTTTTTCCTCTAACTGGCAAGCAAATCAGCAGCTTATGCAATGCAGTTGCAGACGAGAGATGTTTAGGCTAGAAGGATTTTAGCTGTTTGTTGCAGACTGGGCTTGTGGCTGTGCAGATCACAGACATTTTCAGCATCCTGTGGACCATGACTGACCTTCATGTGCTTGTTTCCTTCTTTGGATGACTCCATTTGCTTCCCACAGTTTGATTTCCTTGGAATGTGTGGAAACTTTCTTTCCTTTTACTACTGCCCCAGTGAGCAACATCTGATGAGCTGTGTTCATCTGTCAGTTGTAGCTGCTGGCACAGACCTCTGCTGTGCAGATGTCTTCATTGCACTTTCCTGTAAGAGCTGAACACCTGTGTGGCATAAGATATTCAAGGATTTATGGCAAGCAGGACTGTATTTATATGGAAAAATCCCTCTGGTTTCAGGCCTTTTTAATTTTTGATGGGTGTTGGGTGTCATGTAGAGTTTGTTTTTCAGCAGAGCTTTTCTTTTGTTCCAGAACACCCTTACTAGTTAATTGTTTGCATAAGTAAAACAGGAGTTTATGACTGCAGCAGGATATGAAATACAGAGATACATATGAAGAACCAAGTGGATGGAATTTCTTGTTATCTTTTAATAAAATAATAAGTGTATTATAGAATCATTAAATCATAGAAATTTTTAGGTTGGAAAAGACCCCACAAATAACCAAGTCCAACCATTAACACAGCACTACAATGTCCACTAAACCGTGTCCCTAACTGCCACGTCTACACAACTTTGAAATAGCTCCAGGGATGATGACTCCACCACTTCCCTGGGCAGCCCATTCCAATGTTTAACAAACCTTTCAGTGAGGAAATTTTTCCTAATCTCCAATCTAAACCTCCCTTGATGCAGCCTGAGGCAGTTGCCTCTTGGTCCTGTCACTTATTACTTGGCAGAAGAGACCGATCCTCACCTCGCCATAACCTCCTTTCAGGGAGTTGCAGGGAGCTATAAGATCTCTCCTCATATATCACAATTTAGACTGGATTGTCCATACTGAGTGTAACTTGAACGCAGAAAATCTGTAACACAGTACAGAGTGCACAGATGTACCTCTTGTTTGAGGCTGGAAAAATGAAATGTAAAGGTAGCAATTGAGCCAGCTAATTAGAAGATAAAAATACTGAAAACCTGTATTGCATTTTAACAATGCTAGAAACTCTTGCTATTCCTCTTGATATGTCTTCCATTTTCCTCACAATATCTGGTTTTATTTCTGAGTTCTCTTAATATGTAACTGCATAGAAAAACTCATAGATTAGGTTGACTTGAAAGAAAAGTAACCTTGTAAACATTTTGCTGGAGGTTTTAAATGTTAATGAGCCAGAGTGAAGTTCTTGCTGTGGGCAACCCACGCATCTCTGAAAAGTGTAAACAGCAAGAAGGAAGGAAGGGGAATTAGAGAGGATGGTACAAGGTGTTATAATTATCTGTAATGGGCTGGAATTACTGAAGGGAAGATGTAGGCAGACTGTAGGGGAATAACTGTGAGCACTGGTACAATGAAGCTGTGGAAGAGTCCCTGGCTTGCTTGGGCTAGTGTTGTTGGAATGGATAACAGAGGACCTTGTTAAAGGACAAGAGTTGCCTGTTAAGAACAGTTTGTGCAGAAACAAAGTACTGTGTTTATAAGGTAGATCTGTACATCTAGCCACTTTTGTTTGATTCCATCCTTGCTATGTGATAGGTGCATGACAACCTGGAAAAAAGGAAGTGAGAAGCTGGTTACCACTATTGGAACAGTTAATTTCACCTACTCCTTTCTGGTTTACTCCAAAATACTCTGAAAAATAATGTTAACCATCACTTTTACTCCTGAGGTCAAAACAGAACTACTGTTGCATGTATAACATGTACCATGTCCTTTGGATGACCAGAAAATTCAATTCTTCTGGGAAACCTTAGATTTATTTAACAGATTCACTGTGTTGTCCATATACCAGAGATCTAAGCTGCCCATTAGAGGAGAAGCTATAGCTTAGAGCCCTTTCATGCCAGTGCAACTTGATGAGCAACATGTAAAAAAGTCGACAAAAAAAGTAAAGAATGGTCAACACTAGAATTTTTTCAAAGTAAGTCTTTATGGCTTGTGCCTTGGGATGTTTTGCTTTCATGAGTAGAAAATGAACCAAGAAACTGTGTGAATTTCATATAAATTTGTTAAATAAAGAAAAATTTTAGTGACTATTACTAGAGTAAAACAAGTGGTTGTGCTTATTCAAAGTTATAAAATATTGGCATGTCTTGAATCTGAAGTGAGACTATACTGGAATCTAATTGCTAGTTTAACTCTAGAAGAAAGTACAGCTGTTGCAGAAGTTACTTCCTGATTGGGAAAGCCTGTGGGAAACCAGACTTCCCTGTCTCTCATCAGAACTAACAAAGCCTTTTAAGAGAGCAAATCTTCTCAGGTGGTGGGATAATAATAGAAGAGGGGATCTGAAATTCTGCTTCCTGCTATGTTGGGTTCAAATCATGGGCCTGACCTCTCAGCTTTACTTTCTTAGCTAAGATTGAAGAACCACAGAAGCAAGATGAAAATAACAGTAAGCTAAAGGTGAGAAATGTGGAACCGTGGCATATTGTGGAGGGTATGTGTGGCAGCACCTGCTGTTGATGGGAGACAAAAAGAGGCCATGGTTGTAGATGCACAGCATGTCTGTTTTTGTGTTAGCAATGATGACTTGTGCAAAGTGGAGCAATTCCCACAGGAAGCTGGAGAGACCAAGGAGAGCCTGGCTGGTTGAAGGGGTTATAGAGCAACCTCTTTGTGCTGCCTCTCTCTGCCTTTTTAATTTTAATCAACTGTTTTGTTTCAGTTGAAAGTGGTGTGGGCATCCCTTAAAAATTACTCCATTCTGAATTATTCTCTTTCTCCTGCCAAGTTATTTTAGTGGGAAATGCTAGAAAATCCTCTTGTTTGCTGGCAGTCCCTCCTTGTGGAAGACCAGCTGTTCATTTCTGTTAACAGAACAGGTCTTGATTCCTCAAGGGAAATACACTGTAATGGCAAAGCCTGCCCAGATGCAAGTGCAGATTGCATAGGAAAGCCACTGGTGAAGAAGAAAAGGATTCAAAAATGAAGATGGTTTTTGTGTGCAAGTGTCTGGCTTTGCTTAGGAAATGACTCACAACCTTGTGACAATGTGCACAGCAACACTTCTTCTTGTTTACATCTTTGGCCACACTGGGCACCATCACATAAACCTGTGCTGATTCTTTTGGCTTTTAATTTTTCTCCTCCAGGTCAGGAACTTCTGACTGACACAGTTCATCCATTTCTCTGGAAGGAGCTGTGGGAAACACAGCTGGACAGACGGGCCTCATGAAGAGAGACAGAGAGGGTTAATGCCATCTGTCAGGAAATCAGCCAGTCAGATACAAAGCTGTGACAACTGCAGACTTACTGGCAGACGTTTTAGATACAGGCATCATACAGGCACCAAGAAAACTGTGACACCTAATGAGATGATTTTCTCACCAGGGACGATTTCATTCCTTTAATCTAATGTCTGTATTCCGGTCTGTTCTTCACTTTTCTCTTCCTTCCCTTCCCTTTAGTCAAAATAACCAGAATTAATGTCTTTGCTTTAATGTAGATGTTGATTGTCTTGGGGAAAAACTATTTCCTCTGTCTAGGTAATGAACCCTCTGTTAAGAGCTATGATTTTTTGAGGAGTTGCTTGCATTTATAATCATACTTTGCATAGCCAGCTATTTTATGGCACACCAGATTTTCCAATGTTGTTAGAGTCTCATTGCTTCTTTACTGACAAATAGGCATATATCTCATTCCCAGTGATGGTAACCGTAGCTGCAGGAGCTACAAGAGTGGAAATCAGAGAGCAAACATGTTTTTTTCAATACCAGTGATTCTGTTCTCCAACCTCCTGCTAAGGCTAGTAGAGGGGCTCTAGACTTAGCCAGGGGAATTTGAACAATACAGATTCCTGAGAATTTAAAGGTGTCACAGACAGTGCTAGCAGCTGGTTTACACTTGACTCAGTGAATACTGGACTGCTTTGCTTTTTAGAGGAATTATCTGAATGATTAAATAGCTCTCTGCCCCTATGAAAATGAAGTCTAATATGCAATTAAAATGAAAGATATTCCTTCTGAGGATTCAGGGAGCTGTTAGATAAAATTATAGGATGATCAGATGTGAAAAGTACTGTTGTTTCACATAAATAAAAATGAGGATAATGAAAAGAAATGGAACATGTGGAGTCTCTCTTTAAAGGGGAATGTGCTTGTAAGCTAGTATCTGTATCATTATGTAGAATGTAAGGACTAGTTATGGTATGTGACAGATAGAAGACTAATTACAGAACACACATTTGGATTTCCTTAATATGATAATGAGAGTTCATTAAACAGTGGCAGGGAACAGCAAGATCATTGCTGCAATCTTAGTATTATTTATTTCTATTACAGTGCTGCATGTAGGAATCAGGTGAAATGGGAGCCCCTGATGTGCTAGGTGCTGCATAAGCACAAATTAGGTGATTGAGTCCTGCAGTTAAAACACCACTCTCTATAGCCATTTCCTGGGGGGATGAGACCTGTTCTGGCAGTGTTGCAGCAAGTAGGCTTTTCACTTCAGTTTGTGGGAATTTGATTTGTCCATTTGAGCACTAGCAGAGGGATAGTGTAGGGCTGAGGATGTACATGAAAGGGAAGAAGTGGAAGTTGCATTGGGGAAGCAGGATAGTAAAACAGGCATATAAATTGAACTGTTCATAATCCTTGGGTGAAGAGGTTGGATTATTGCAAGAACTGCTTATTTCAGAATAAAAAAAAGGGAAATTGATAAATATCTTGAAGCTTCCTGTGTGTCTCAGAGTCTATGAAATACTCAGCATAGTGTCTGCATGGTGTAACTAGTTCCTAATCTTCTGTTTTTAAGAACAGAATTTGTTGACAGGACAAGGGGTAATGAGCCCAAGCTGGAACACAGGAAGTTTCACTTGAATGTGAGGAGAAACTTCTTTCCTGTAGGGTTGAGGGAAGCAGCCCAGAGAGATCATGAAGTCTCCTTCCCTAGAGGTCTCCAAACCCGACAGAATGCGTTCATGTGCAATCTGATCAACGTGAACCTACTTTAACAGGGGAGTTGGATGATCTCTAGATGATTTCTAACTTCCCTTCCAACCCCCACTATCCCGTGATTCTGTTTGGCTTCTTGAGAAAGAAAGGGATTCAAATGAAAATAAGCCATAGACCAGCCAAGTCCCAGGTGCTGGGTAGGAGACACCCATGATTTTTTCCCATCTCTGTTCTTTGCCATATTTTCCCTGGTCTGCTGAAAACTCTACAGCAGTCTGTCTGGTCAACAATGTCAGAGGTGTTCCACTCAATACATGTCTCCAGCTGCAGTTCTTTGCTGTCATCCTTCTACTGTCACTTATGAAATGAGACAACATGTAGAGTCTCACCTGTGGGGTCAGAAAAATACTGAAGTCTTTCCACAACAGAGTCATCTGTCAAGGGGAAAAAAATTGATTTTGACGGTATTTGCTTCCACCAAAATGTTTTATGTCTTTTGTGATCTTACTGATCTTACACTCTGTGATGTAGGTAATGGAGTAATAAAGAAGAAAGGAAATCCGAACCCATTTAGATAATTTTTGTCACCAGTATTTCTTTCTTCCCAGTGAACACTTGCAGCATTTATTACACAAGAACTTTGCTGATATAAGACTCTTCATTATCAGAAAATATCTACAAGCTCAAAGTCTTCTTCCCAATATTTATCTGAACTGGATGAAAAGAAAGAGATTAAGCCTAGGATAGTCATATCCTGATATTTTCCCAGCATAGTTTCACAGTTTCCTGAGACTTCTGGTTCCAGAATTTCTGGAGGCAAAGGTGCTTTCTGGATTCTTTTCTTTGTAATGCCCATCTGGTTTTTTTCTGTTATATAACAGCTTCTAGCTACAGTTGTCTATAAACACAATATATAGTGAATGATCTCAATTTTTCTTTTCTTTTCTTTCTTTGTCTATTTACAGTTGAAAACAGTCACTTACTAGTTTGCTGTTATTCCCTCTATTTCATTGGAGAAAAACAGCTGGCAGTTGTCCAGCCCTTTCACCGACTCTATGCTACTTAAGACCACGGATCTTTTCCATAGCAGTTGTTTCCTTTCCAGGCAAAAAAAAAGTAATTCCTCACATGGAGACTATAAATGTACTTTGAGAGATATAACCCTGAACCGTGTTTGCTGAGGATGTTGTAGATTTCCTTTGGCACTAATTGGAGTATATACATAATCGTTTTTCTTTTGAAAGGTTTGTCTGTGGTAATCAAATCCTTTGCTTAGGAACAAATACTGGCTTTCCAAAAATCTCGACTTATCAGCATTGCCTGAAGATTCAGTGCTCTTTGGAGGAAATGATTCAGTTGTTTAAACACAAATATCTAATATGAGAAGTTCACAGGTTATCCAAGATAACTACACAGGGTAGCAGAAACGAGACAGGATCTGAAGGGGATCTAAACTTTCTGGAATCTGACCTGGGCTTTCTCAAGGCCAGAACACATAACCTAGGACTTGTAGGTGGTATTTATTGCCTCCTTTTCACTTTCTTTACACCATTGAAAGTTGTTCTTTACGAAGGTACCCACCTAAGGATTTAGGTGCTGGCTTTCGGGTACTTCAGTTTAAGAAAATTGCCATGACTGCCACAGACAATAACTTTTGTCCTGATCTATACAAAGAAAAAGGGAGCTGCAGCTGTGCTGTAAGCAACTGTTTAATGAATCCACATTCTTTTAGCATTGCTGTCATTTCTCTGGATGTTCTTGTGTGGCTTTATTTCTATGTTCTAATTAAAAGAACTTAGAAGCTCTTGGATGTCTTCTTTATTTATGCATTTTTTAATTAGAAAATTCAATAGTTAAGAATTAGGACATGTGAAGATACAGCCATTTCATCTCCTGCTGTGATCTTGTTATATGTCCCAAATTAATTGATATCAAACCAAGTTAGAACTTAGATAAAAGTGCCTTTAGGGATTAATCCTGGGTGTATTTGCAGGTCAGGCTGATGATTTAATATGTATCGGCTGTAAAAGACCACTGAGCCTTGTGTTTGTTCTTGTCATGTGGTGCCAGGCATCCTTGTCCTGGAGATATACACACAGAAAAGATCCTCTGATGCATTTTCTAAAAGAGGAGATTTTGGTCTGGATGGTCTGGTCCATTTCCAAGGGTCTTGTAATCTCTAGAGTTACAATCATACCTCTGTCAATAGGACATGCTCTCATTTGTCACTTCCAAGGCCAAATCCTTTGGGACCAAGGGAACTCTTCCAGATGAAATGGACACACAACTATCTGTTCTAGATGGGTTCTACAGGGCACTTTACAGAGGTCATGAGAAACTCCCCACGCACAAATAATCATCTAAAACAACTGGATCCTTGAGAAAGTTGCTTTTAAAAAGCACAGGTGTGATGTCATTTTTTCTTACAGAAGCTGCTGTGCCCCATTTTTTGGTTGCAGGAGTGAGAAGATGCTTACAGCAGTCATTTGGACACTTTTATTTTTCGGTTGCCATGGATGAATGAACCTTATGAGCAGTTCTCTCAGCTGCTACTGATTAGCTGGAAAGAACAAGGATGTGGACAAAAGACTTGGCTGGTTGAGTACCCATTTACTCCTGGAAGAATAAAAAGGGGAAAAGGGCTGATGACTCCCACAGGTTTCCAGCCTTTTCGGTTTCTCAGTCTCTTCCTTCCTTTGCAGCCTGTGAAAAGGAAACATGCTGATAAATATCGTGAAAGATGGCATAACTTCACAGCAGTTATCCTATGGAGAGCTGAAATGATTTTTTTTCTCTTGTGCTTCCTCTGAAAACAAGGACAAAAGACCTGTTATTTTTGATGAAGCCAAGATTTTCACCTGCATTCTCCTGACAGTGATTCTGTGTAGCACAAATAAGAAATTATGCAAGAAGCATGCCTTGATAGTATGCTATTTATATGTATGCAATGCTAAATGAATAAGAAGCCATACGTAGATGATTATAACGTGTCAGCATTTGAGACCTGATAGAAGTAAACGACACCTTTTCTCACAGACACAATGCAGAGCCAACATGCAAAGAAAAAAAAGTAGGGTCCCCATTTTCCCAGAGTACTGCTGCTGTGCCTGTTGTACAGTAATGTACCTACGTGGAGGAGGACTGATTGCAAATATTATTTACTATCAGATCTTCTTCCCTGGTGTAATTTTGCTCAGCATAGTCTTCTGAGTTCTGCCTTGGATCAGGTCTTCATGTCATTAAATAAACAGTAAATCTAAGTAACTTCCTCCTGCTCTTGTGCAAATACATGTTACAATGACAGCTGAAATTTGTCAGAAGTTCATAATCAGGTTCTAAGCTATATTACACCACCAGTTTGCACCAGCTGAGAATCTGGCCCTAGAACTAGTTTTAGGGGATTTTTTTATCTACTTGATTTGATCAGAAATCCCTTTCTTAAAGCCTCTGTAAACATGTGTTCTTTAATTCTGTTTTAAATTTCAGTGGAATAAGAATGTGTCTAATTTACCTCTACAAAACGTGGTTAAAAGGATGTTCTTCAGTGCTGAAACACTTTATAGAACATCTTCAAAACACTTTATGGAGACACTAATGGAATTTTCCTTCCTACCCATCATTCCCATTTCTAAAACTTCAAAAATATACCAGCCAGCAAAATGAAGAACATGAATTGTTTAAAATCAGACATCTTTCCTCTCCTTCCCTTCCCCCATGTAATGCAATTTTCTTTTTAAATATTATAAAATTTGCAGCTGTGCTACTGTAGCAGGATGTTCTTAGTGATGGGAAACATATAAGCATCTGTATGCTTTCTGACTCAAATTGTTTTAATTCAATTTTAGTGTACACTTGACATGATGAATTCAAGTCATGCAACTATTGAATAAGCACTGGGGAAGATGGATTGAGATGGGGAAAAGTAATGTGTCATCAAATGACACATTTTCTTCCACCCTACCTCAATGTCAAGGGCACAAAAGAAAGAGAATGAATTAGTTTGAACAACTATACTTAGAGATTTATATTCTGGTACCTATTGCGTCGTTCCCAGTTTGAATTCAGACTGTCAAGGAAGCGTTTGGGTACTGAATAGATGATTTACAGGGAAGAGGTAGCAGCTTTAGGGGAGAAGGGTAAAAAATGGAGGTCTTGGTGACCTATCTGTAATGTTTATATTCATTGGAGTTGACAGTGTTGTATTTGTCCAGGTTTCCTTTGATACGATTACAGCTGAAGGACAATCCCACAATGAGAACACTTTCACCAGCCAGGGAAGTCCTGCAGCCCATCCTTTTTTCCCACCACAAAGTTTCCATGTGATCTTGGGCTAACCACACAACAGAGTTGGAAGCATGCTCACAGGAGAGGTAGGGAGTGAATTAGTGCAGCTTAATGAGTGCTGTGGTGGCTGGTCATGTTTGTGCTTTTGGCTGCCCCTAGCATGAACATGTCAGCTCCCTAGGAAGTGGCTGGTAGAAGCAAAGTACGTGTTTTGTACACTGTCATCATTGAACTATGATGCTGTGGTAAACAATAGCTGTGAATAATATGACAGTATAGATATATAATATATTGTCAAAATAGTTATCCATTGGTTTTTAAAATGAAACTGTCAGAAATATAGTTAAATTCATCCTGATTTATTAATGACTCAGCAGCATACTTCAGTTCCAGTAAGTAAGGAGGCAGACAACCACATATTTCATCCTTTAAGGGGCCAAGGTCTAAATTCTGGTTCAAGGAAGAGCCTGGTTATTTAATATTCCTCTTTAGTACCTAGTACTGCTATAAATCCTTCCTATGTTGGTTAGTTAAATGGTATTTTATATTCCTGATACATTGATTAAGCGACTAAATTAAATAGCTTCTGTTAGACTGGTATTTTCTTCTGGGAGCAGTTGAGCAGTGAAGTCTGCATGACCTTTTAGGGAGGTGTTTGGGACACCCCATTGGTCTGCAAAGGCAAACCTGAGCTTGTGATGGATATACAGTGAATGCAAGAGCCTGCCATGTGTGCCTCAAAGTCAAAGTGTATTCAGGAAAGCTTCATAAGAGGGAAAATGTGGTATGGTAAGTGCACAAATCTGCACTGTATCAGTCATGATATAGTAGAGAACTACTAACTGATGGAAACGTATGACTGCAGTCAAGAAACTTCCTCTCTCAACAGCTTTTACTTCTATGAATTGCACTGATTACCATTCTGAATATGATGAGGTTTCATCTGTGTTTTGCAAAATGGTTTGCAATCCTTCTCTGAGTTGTGTTAAATGTCTGATATTTACAGGACATACTGTTGCTTAGTAGAGATTTGTCCTTTTGCTAGCAACAGCTTTCACTCATGGCCTCTACTTAGTGACAGCAGGAGTGGCCAGATTCAAATGCATACTTGGCTCACATTGTGCTTTCCTAGTGGTTTTTTCTTTTCCTGTACTAGGTCCAGTGATTGTTTGGACAAGAGTCTTCATGCTCTTCTCTATCTATTGAGCTTTTTTGGTTTATTAACAGTGACTGATGGGAGTTTTGAATAAAGCTGTTCACAGCAAACACTTCAGATTTTCTTTTGCCTGCTCAATTTACAAGGAGGAGACATTGTTAGGAAAGTACATTGTGAATCTGTCAAGATTCACATGTAGATCCAAACAATATCCAGCTAAAGGAGTGACTCCAAACACAGACTTTCAAGAAATTTTTTTAATGCATATGACTTGAAATATTATCTGGACTGAACATGTCACAAATTTCCCCTCCCTTTGTCTGCACCTCAAACTGTTTCTCAAACCAAATTTATCACTCCACATAGTTCTTTTAAAGATTTTAGAATTATGATAGAATGGTAGGGGTTGGAAGGGACCTTTAGAGATCATCTAGTCCAACCCCCCTGTAGAAGCAGGTTCACTTAGATCACAGTCACATAGGAATGTGTCCAGGCAGATCTTGAAGACCTCCAAGGAAGGAGACTCCACACCCTCCCTGGGCATCCTGTGCCAGGGTTCCCTCACCTGAACAGTGAAATAGTATTTTCTTATGTTTAAATGGAACTTCTTGTGTTCCAGCTTCATCCCATTACCCTTTGTCCTGTTGCTAGATGCTATCAAAAAAAGAGATGCCCCAACCTACTAAAAAAGGCATGCCCCAACCTCTTCTATTTTTCTATAGATAAAACCAAACCAAATTGGTCCCTGTCCTAAACTAATTATTCTTTTAAAAAAGATAAATATTGTATGTCTTGTGTGCTAAGCAGATACCCAGGTGTAAGAAAATATGATTTTTGTCCAGAAAAGATGCAGAAGAAAATTGAAGATTTGTAACCATGAAAAGCTGACTGAAAAAAAAAGACTGAGATATCCCAAGTGGAATCAGAATTTTAGATATACACCATATTCAGTGGATATGTATCTGAATCTTTGAGATCATTTTGGAAATTTTATCCTTAAAACATACACTGCACCTTTTAGTTTTTTATGCTCTTTTACAGAGCCATGTCTCAGATACTATGCGTTGCTGAAATATTTGCTGAATATGTAAGGATAGGAGAAAACAGATATAAATCGTTACAAAGGATGAGATAACACTAGAAGCAAGATGCTTTTTGTAGCCAATGATATGGTCACACATTTTGTGACCTGCTTTGCCTTAAAACTACAGCTCTTGCCCCTTGACAACTCTCTTTGTGCCTTGAGTCTAAGGTGGGGATGGAGAAAAGCACTCTGAGCATGAATTGCTATACAGTTAAGGGTTCTTCTAGAAGTTCACTATTAAGACAGATATCCATAGGCAAGAGGGCTTTAATAGGTCCTTAAAAGTCAAAAAATAGTCACAAATAACAATTGAGGAGAATTTGTGTTAGTTGAACCCCCTGTTTTGTCAAGTCAAAATGATGAAAATGTGTATTATTTTGAGTTTTTTCCCCAATGTCTAGAAGATAAAAACTGAATGATGTCATGTACTCATCCAGAAAGAAAACGCTACACTCTGCAAAAGAGTTATTTAACAGCTTATGAAGTGATAACTTCTCTCTCTTTCTGAACTTGTTATGCCATCAGGTACCTTTCTGTACCTCCTGTGATGGTGTCAGCATCTCTTACACAGGGTAGCGGTTTTGTCAAGATGAAATGTATGGCACTTCAGCAGCACCATTGTTCTCTAAAGAAGTTCATAGCACTGTCTTGGATTCTCCCCACCACACGCTGTATCATCAACAGCTGTGAAGTATAATGGATGAATTTGCTGCTGGGGGGAAAACTGCTCAAGTGTACAGTTGGGCTTGCCTCATTGCTGTGGAAAGTCGGGTTCTGTTACCCTTCCTCAGCCTCCCACCTGCCCTTGCCAACCAGATGCCTGCTCTTGTTGCTTGCCATAGCACTGCTCAGACCTCTGTCCCATTTAACTCACTGCACCTGCAAAAATTGATTTCCTTTCTTTCTCAGGTTCCCTTTTCATGCAGATGGCTCAGTGTTTACAGACTTTCATAGATGCCCCATTATAATTTTCTGAGTTGGGAGAGGTAGAAATTCAAAGTCTCTTTTTTTTTTCTCTCCTGTATTAAGTTGTGTGTTATTTTAATGACTGTTTCCAAGACCTCTGAGAAAGCAATTCATCTCTGTGCAGTTTTTATCATGGCCAATTGTCTCATGTGTTTCTTGTCAGCTATTATGTGAGATCAATTCTCAGAGGACTTTGCTGTTCCTACAAGTGACAAATGCTGAAAAGTTACCTCAGTGTCATAACTTGATTTGCTGAGGAAGCTGGTAAGATTTGGAGTTCTATCTCTGACCAAGATCATCCATCCTCTTTAATTTTATGAAGCAGTAGCATTCTGTTGTTAGGCTGTTTCATAAAAGTGTTCAAGCCAAGGACTCTGACTTTGTATAGGCTGCAGTAGTTTATTTAAATACCTTTTGTGGAAATAGAAAACAAACTGGTGGCCCTGCTCTGGCAAGGGTGTTGGACTAGATGATCTTTCAAAGTCCTTTCTAAACTTTAAGATTCTATGATTCTGGGAAGGCATATAGCTTCAAATGAAAGCTGGGGATATTAGAGATATTAGCCTTACAAAAAGGTTTGGTTGTTTTTCCTGCTAACTAGCAATGGAAATTAATTGTGAAGAATACCAGGAAATGACAGGAAATCCTGCTTTCATGCAGTGGCACTAATAGGCATGAAGGTCCATCCCCAACGTGAGATAAAACTCCCTCCAGGGTGGAATTTTAGTTCCTAACAATAATAAAAATTCAAAACAATTTTGAAGAGCACATTCTGAGGCTGATGGGATCAGTGGAGAAAACCCAAACAGTCACAACAAAGTACCTACCAGATAAAATGTTTTCAAAGTCTGGGGCTTGTTCCTACTGTGTAAGGAGCTTGATTTTCAGAGTTACTGACCCAAGCTTTTACTTGTAGCTTTTGGCACCAGCAGCCAGTCTGGTGGCTAGATATCATCAGACTTGAGCATTTTGGCACCTTGACCTTAAAACTGTCATGGGGATTTTGTGCTTTTGCAAATATCAAACAATTACTCAACCAAATCAGTCCAGTGGAACTAAACCTTGACATTTCCAAGGAGTGTGGGCTTGTTTTTTTTTTCCATGAGTCCTCTGCCTTGATCCTGGTAAGGCCCACATATATTGGGCCTTCTACCATAGATATGCATTTCAACTCGCCTCTCATGCTTCCTCACGACTGGCTGGGCATATGGCAGCTGATGCCCTGTGTAGGGACGTGGCATGCACTGCTGATTGGCTTGTGTCATGTGCTGCGTGGCCAGCTGGTGGGTACATGCTCATGCAACGTGATTTCAGCAGGTGATTTCACACTACAGCTTCTCCTGACTAGAGGTACTTGTTTGATTCTCCTTCGTCCTCCTGGACGTTGTCTCTCAGGAAGCTTGCGGGAATTTCTGTCCTTTTAAGGTTTTCTCTCTATTGCAGATTGGAAAAAGGTTGAAATGCATTGGGAGAAAAGGTTGGAGAAGTGTCTGGAAGACAAAAGATATAATCTTTGCTTTCACATGAAACCAGACTAAGACATGGGGTTGTACTAATGACAGCAAAGAGGTTGATTTCATTGTACAACATCTAAATATGCTTAAAAAGTGCAAATAAAATGAAAAAGAATCACCTTAGCAATGATATTTCTTTCTTTTCACTCTTGTATATGCTTGCAATCATCACAGCATTTTTACATTTATTTTTCTTTCTTTTTGCATTGTTCCTTTCCTCCAGTGCATTTTCATTTCAGACTGAATAAGTTCATCATGTATTATCTTTGCAGCAGTTGCATTGTTCCTTTATTTCAGTAGGAAACACACACACAAGTGCACAAGATGCTTCAGATGGATAGCATTGGACTTTGCTGTAGGTGTAAGTGCTGCTGCCTCACTGGTCAGAAACTACAAATCTGACTTGCAAATGCTGCATAATGAGGATGCAATGTGAATGGGGCTGGTAAAAAAGACCTGCAATCATATAAAGAGTTGATGCAAAAATCTCCTCTAGTGCCTTGGCAACCAAAGTTAACAACATTAATGTGCTCCGGCCTATGGCTTTTCTTCAGCATCAGCCTAGGGCTACATGAGGGAATAATCTCTCTGCTCTCCTGGTGAAAGTGAAGCTGAAAGTGACCTTCTAATTTCTTTTGCCTCTGTTGCTTGATTGTTCTTTCAGTGCAGGCCTAAACCAATTCTGCTTAGTTTGTAAAGCTTGACAAGATCACCACTCAAGATGCTAAGTTTCTAAGGTGCATTCATTTTTCATTTCAAGTTCTGCCTCTCAAGCCATCTATAGTTGAGCATTTAGGCTGCAAATAGAGCTGTAGCTGGTGAGCTGAGCAGAAGAAAGATATGATAAATGAGTATAACGCTGAGTTTGTCTCAAGGCCATTTGCTGCATGAATTAAAACACAAATTGGCCTATGGGTTTAGGGTTTACCAGTCCTGCTACAAATATCTTAGTGCAGAAATCTGGTGATAGTGTGTTTGAAGGTCTATTTTTCTTAAAGTTAGGAAACTTTACTGTCCTCTCTCACTGGCACAAAGTCAAAAGAATAGAGAAGAACACTGTGCACGTGTGAGGGATGCTTTAAAAGGGGACTGACATGGATGCTTTAAAAGGGGTCTGACATAGATGCATTAAAGGAATCTCTTCAGATCATGGGAGCTGTCTGCTTAGCAGCATCTGTCCATAAAGTATTATATACTTATGGTCACATTTTCTAAGGTTTAATTTCTTTTTATGTTAAATTATGCCCTTAACTGGCCTCCTCTCCTTTTAGCAGTGACAGCTGCTGTTGCTGTTAATTAAAATAATATCTGACTTCATGTGAGAGAGCAGGAACACTTGCCATGGGAACAGTACGTTCCCAGAACTCAAAACAGCTCCTATCATGAAATATTGAGGATAACCTAGACCTGTAGGAGAAAGGGTTCAACACAGAAAAAGACCCATATACTAAATGCCACGCTAACCTCTGTTAATATTTTAATTTGATGTAGTGCAATCATGTTGCCTTTGGCTAAGAGGGAAGCTTACCTTTCACTTCTCTTGCAGCCTGCAAGTCTCAGATCTGGGTTCATGAGGCATCTGCTCTGTCACAGCAACTCTCCCTCTCAGAGACAAAGTCTCTGTAGGGCTGTGCTCTTGAGCTATGGTCTGTCTTCACTTGGTGACTGCAAGTCCTTTTCTTCCTTTGACAGGCTCTTCAAAACGAATCTTTATTTTCTCACCCATGGCAAAATGAATAATGAAGAAAGGGGTAATGGGATGAAGCTGAAACACAAAAAGTTCTACTTAACTATAAGGAAAAAACTATTTCACTGTGAGAGTGAGGGAGCAGTGGCACAGGCTGCCCAGAGGGGTTGTGGAGTCTCCTTCCTTGGAGGTCTTCAAGACCTGCCTGGACATGTTCCTATTCAACCTGATCTAGGTGGACCTGCTTCTGCAGGGGAGTTGGGTTAGATGATCTCTAAAGGTCCCTTCCAATCCCTACCATTCTATGATTCTATGACTGACTTGAAACTACATGTTAACTGAGCCTTCACAACTGAGTATTGACTGATGACCACAGAAGCCATCCAGGTGGAACATTTAGAGGGTTATAAAGATCCCTTTCAGCAGCTTCTGTTGTCCTTAAATGTGTTGCATAACATCCTGGTTGGGATGACCATGCAAGGGATTCTCAGAAGTGATCAAATTGTGCTCTAAAGACTCTTGTAAATAGAAATTATTCCTGCAGGTGCAGAATTGACAATCTTTTTATTGTAGTAATTTATGAGGTGTTTTATATGGAGTTATCATATCAGTAGCAATAAATTATATTTGCTGGGGTGTTCATATGGGACCACAGGCCAGCTGGAATATCGGAACTGAGCCCAAGAGCCTTACTCTATCCATTTGAAGGTGTTGCCACAAAGATATTTACAACAGAGGCTCCCATCGTCAGTGGCAACAAACAACTGCCTCTGTTTCAGTGATTCCTCACATGAGCACTATGCTGTTCCAAAATCCCAATAAGGTAGTTCTCCTTTTCTCCAAACACTCTCTCAGTAAGTATCTGTGCAACAAAATGTGCACAGAAGTGCTACAAAAATGTCAAATATTCAGAAAGATCATTCCATAGGCAAACTGGGATTTCGAATTTAACAGTGTGTCTAACAACATCTATTTCAACCCCAGTTCCTCATATTTAAAATGAGCATATTAACGTTACTGAAGTCTTCTGAAGATAAATCTCTCTTGAAGCACATAAGGACAATCATGGTGCATTCAGAAAAAGTGCATAATGAATTCAAACTATGCAGAGTTTGAATGAATCATGACAAAAATCACTCAGTTACCACCAAATGGTGGCATTAATTTGGAGTTTTGAATAGCTACCTGGTCAGTGCACATTGTGTCTTGCATGCAATGAATGAGGTAATGAATGAAGTAGAGGCCCAGTGGGAAAACTACTCTGTGATTATATAGTTAAAGCCTATCATAGTACTCATGAAGAATGATTATAGAATAAAAAGGAATGGAAAGTTGTTCCATTTTTTATGTTTTCTTGACTGTTGAATGCTTTAACCCCAAAACCTGCTGTTGTGTCACATACATTTCTGGACATGAGTGGTAATAAAGTCAGTTCATTAGGGCTAAAAGTTTGTTTTAAATATCCTGTTAGAACTTCTTGATGGAATAGTTTGTGTCCCATGAGACTAGCTTTATAAGAAGTGGAACATTTCTTTTACTTTCCATAAAGCTTTACCGTGACACATGCAATAACAAGCACTGCACTACACCAGTATGTGTTTGTGTTTACTCTGCCCTCACCGCTGTTAATAACTCTGTCATCAAAGTTGAGATAGCCATGGGAAACATATAGACACAGTTAAAAAAAACCAAAGTGAAAGACTAAGGAAAAATAAGCAACTTGCATCATGGAAATCTGTGTCCCTGCAGTGTGCTTACAACATACCAGTATATGGAAGAATTACCAAGAAAGGAATTAGGGAACATCAGAGTTCCTTAGAGAGGGACACAGACAGGCAGACCACAGACTCATTAAGATGGAGATAGTTGCTTTTCTTGTGGATCATTCCCTTCTCTCAGCTAATTTCTAACTTTCTTCATTCAGTGTGATTCTTCTCAGTCTTGGTGTATTTCTGTTTCAGCCACTCCATGCTTTTAGAGTTACCTTGTCAACATTTTATCTGAAATGGAATCTCTGTTATAGCTGAGGGGAAAAAAACACCCAACAAAAACCTCAACACAGAAAGTTGTGCTTGTGTCAAGCTTCATTTTGGAATCTTGTGGAGATACTCATCTCGAGAAGACAAGAGTCAGCCCATAGTCTGTAGGTTGCTGTTACTGTGAGAAAAGGAAGAAGCATCCTAGACGTATTAATGACCATCTTGGCATCACACAGTTCAGGATTAATGCCAAGATATTTGTGAGTATCACTATATTAGTGATGAGTTACAGCTTGCCTGTGTTTTACAGTTAATCTTGACAGACAGGAAGGGCTATATTGTTCTTGCTGTGTGAGTATGCTATGGAGTTCTTTTCGTTAAACTCTGCACAGTGGCAGCTGAACCTCTTCTGTGCAAAAGGTGTTATGTAAAACCACTAGTGAATCTACTTTCCAAGTAAAGAATAGGGGACCAGCAGGAATGTACTTTCTTGTGTATGCAACAGAGCAATAGCAAAAGCGAACATCTCAGAGAAACACTTCTTTCCTTCAGGCTTTTTCTGACTCTGATTTGTTCTTTGGTTTACCCCAGAGAAAGAGGCTACAGAGATCAGAGGTCAGAGATGATACAAGTGAAGTGTCTTTGCATGAGATACCTCCAAGGTTGGTGATGCTGTTTACCCATCACCAATCATGTAATGGGAGCAAGAGCTTGCTGGGCACCACTTTTGACTCAACTGCTGTGTTTACACCTGGCAGCTGAATGCATCACATGTGCAGTCATATTGGCTTCCAGAAATGCCTAGTTAGAGGTATATTCTGCTTTTAAAGCATGTCATTGGCATGATAGAGGTAATTTTCTGAGTGATGAAGCTAAGATTTATGCTAAAATGCTAGAGAACTGGTCTGGAGACAAGTGACCTTTGGTCTTTTCAGCTGTCCTCTGAGAATGCCAATCATTGTGTTGTGTTGATAAAGTCTCTCACATATCACTTAATATAAAGTGATTTGCACTTATCTGAACTTGACTTTCTTGTTAGGATGAATTCTGAGGAACAGGAGGGTTGTGAGCTAGATGAGAAGAGAAAAACTGGGCAGATACAGACTCCTGACCTTTTTTTACAGGTTGACTCCTGGTGAATGTGAGAAAAGGAACAAAGCTGAAGAGAGCGAGCTCTGACATTGTATTTTCCCATTACCCTTCATCTAAGCAGGTTGAAACCTGCCAGTTATAGCCAGAAGTCAGAACAAGCTTCGTAGCTGGAGCTGTGCATTTTAATTAGCTGCTGTGCACTGATGGCTGAGCAGTTTTCAGAGTTGGATTTTTAAACCTGATCCTTGATGGGAAGGAATCTCCCATTTTAGTTGTTTTCTATGCCTGAGTGGAGATGCACACTATCTTTAGGTAAATATTTCTTACAAGAGAAACACTGTTTTGTATGTGCCAGATCTTGAGATAGCTCGTATCAGTACTGCTCAGCTGAAACTATGGATTGTTCTGATTCTCATCTCAGTGGTAGATATGTAATAGTTTAGAAAAAGGAGGAGGGGGAGGGAAGAGAGAAAAGGGAAAGTGCAAAATGAAGGACAAACTCTGGCAGTTTGTTGCTTTAATTAGCTTCAGTTTTTAATCCCCAGAATGTGATTTTTGGCCCCATTTACACTGCTGCAGCTGGACTGTGCCAGTTTACAGGCAGTTGTTAGCAAACCTTTGGCTACACTTGGTGAAGCCTATGGAAAGGCTTTGCCTTATTGAAGTGAGCCCATCAGTAGACACAGCATCACTTGATGGTTTCTAAGAAATACAGACCCTTATGAATATTTCCCTCCTGCTGTGCAGGGGAGATGTCTCAGGGCTGTTATTGCCTTTGTTCCATCATGACGCTCTCTGCCAGCCTCAGTGCTGTCAGAGCCTTCTTGCAGGGGAGGATTCCAGCGCCAGCAAGTGATTCCCGTTTCTTTTATTTTTAGCATCAAGATGTCTTTTATTCTGGCTGAAGGACAAAATCCCTTTTCACAGGGGCTGCTTGAACAGCAGAAATGAGTGGCTATTAAAAGAAGGCTTACTGTAAAATAGGATAATAACCTAGTTATTTTGCATTTCTAAGTCATTCTTGCATTGATATTTCCTTTCCTGCAATGCACACCAATTAAAAACCACTGAGCAATAAAAAAAGCAGTCTGTGCAATAATCTGACAAAGAATCACGAACTGTGAAATGAATTATTTTGTTGCAGGAGTGTGAAGATCCATAGCAAATTCTTGCAAAGCAGATTTTATCCTTGACTATTGCTACAAATGTCCCTTAAGTCTCTGAAATGTCTTGTGTTTTGTGTACAAATAAACATAGCTGATACATTAGATTTCAAGGACAGATGCTTTTCTTGCTTGTCCACTGAAGCATTCTTCAATGCCCTCCATATTTTTACTTGTGCGGATACAAGGGCTCTGCAAGGCTCTTATCCCTGGTGCATTAGATCAGATTATTGACAATACATGAGTTCTCCTCCAGAGAGGTCAGAGCTGTTGTCTGGGGGGTAGAACATTGACTGGGTAGGTAGCAGGATACTCTTTCAGTGCCTAGTAGATAGAGAATGGAGCATTTCAGTGCCCCTAGTTTAATGGGAGGGCTGGGACAACCCTCAGTGAAGCTGCTTAGTAAATATCATCAAAAACCAGCCGTAACTGCACTGCAGATTTGGATGCAAGAGTGGAAGAGGACAGATGAAGCTTGTAAATAGAGAAGACATTCATTATGCTAACTTGGTTGTAGCTAATTAAAAGGGGATATTAGCTGATTGGATTACAGGAGATGGAGCAGAATGACCCTTTGTTCATGCTTGTGCTTGCATCAGTAGGATTCTCTGGTCTGTCCAAGAGTGCTTCTGCATTATCCTCATTCTTGTTTCTTTTCTTCTGCTTTTAGGGGCAGATGCTCCCATACAGTCTGTGTGCCAAACAAGGATGCCAAACACCCCAATCACTGCTGTGCCAGGCTAGCTAGTGCTCTCATCACTCTACTGCCAGGCTATGGTAGGGAGAAGCTGCCACAGCACACTGTTGTGCTCTCAGACTGTTCTCAGCAGGAGCACAGTCTGTTGGTTGCTCTAATCAGAGCTCAGACTAGAGAATCAGGAAACAATATCCAGCAACTATCAACAACATGTTAAGCAGGACCCTTATTTCTTCCATGTTGTTTGACATCCTTATTTTCCATAACCAGAATCTCTGCAAGTTTCTTGTGCAAACTTTAAGGAATAATTTGGTAGAAGTACCGTGTGCTCTGTGGGTCGATAAGTGCACTGATTGTCATTAAGGTAACAAAAGTAGCAATATTGGAATACACATTTGAGAACTAAACCGTATCTTCTTTCATATAAACCAGTAGGATTCCATTACACAGTCTTTTCAGTGCTTAACTTCCGAAAGTGCAACTTTTAGAAATGCAGTTTTAGGTGTGTACTAACTCTTCTGCCTTTGGTGGGATTGAGGTTGCTATGATTTGTCACTGTTGCCTCATGGTTTAAAATCAGAGCAGACTGGCAGACAGACAAGACTTCCAGAGCAGACAGCAATATTAGGAAGCCTGAAGAGAGCTGCATATGTGTTGGGCAAGGAGAGGAGTGTGAAGCCTCTTTCTGTGAAGATATGAGACAAATGACTCTATCTCCAGATTTTCTATCTGGCCATGCCCCTCTTGTTCTGTTAAGCAGGCAGACATTAAATCACTGTGTTGATGTTAGAAACTGTTCGATTCAATTAGCATTTGAAAATAGGGTGACCAACAGACTTTCAAAGAAGATAAGGGGAGTGCTATGGAAAAAACATATGGCACACCTTATTCCTTAGAGTGGAACCACACTATGACTGATCCACTGGGCACGGTCATTTATTGAAAGCTTTATTTTTACCTGGTGTCCTTGCCCATTAAAGTCACAGAGCATAAATGCAGGTCTCAGCTCACCCTGTTATAGCTCTTTGATAATTAGGTCCTCAATCTGCACTACTCATCTAGGTTCATGGTATAATCATGGAGAGGGACTAGTGCTTTTGGAGGGCTGTTATCACAAATGAGTGTCTAACACTGTTGAACTTGGGGAGATGCCTTTCTCTGTAAGCTGCAATTAATGGTGTATGGTGAACTTTTAGAAAGCTGAATGAAGTTCACCTGACAAAATCTTTACATTTCTATGATGGGGATATCTGTTTCTAAGATTTAATTGAGACTTTAATTATAGTCAATGCAAGTAAGGTGGGCCATTCATCAAACTCTTCTAGACGTCATCTCAGCATTGAAGACTATTCCTATGACTCATACTATAAACAAATAGAATCATTTAAGATCGATTGCACCTTAAATCCCATTGAACACCTTGGTTAGATCTCTGTTGACTACAAAGGAGATTTCGATGACTTGCTCAGATGCGATCTACAATTATAGATCTGTCCATAGAATAAGGTGAATTGTATGTCACCAATCAGAAGTTCTTTATAAAAAAACCCCAAATTGTTGGTCACCCTATGGAGAAGGAGATTGTATTAGCATTTCCCCACCAGTAGGCAGAATGATTGTAAAGAGTGCACGTAAAAATGAAGACTTGAAGATGAAAATACAGCCCTTTTCATTTTTTAGATCGTTACACCTTGATTTTGAAGGTACTAGTTATCTAAATCTGCCTATGAAATGTACTTTCACTCAGGGATCTGGAAATGCAGAAGTTAAGAAAAGGACCCATTTTAATCACCCAAAATCAGGAGCTACTACTGAAGGAGGACCTTTGATATAAGAATTCAAGTATGGTCCAAGAACCGTTAAGTCAGTCTCCAGAGATACTACTGCTATTGTGCTTAGAAATGCAAGATAGCTAATAACATTACTCCTTTGAATCACGGCAGATTAGACTGATAACAACATACTCAGTTATCACAAAGTAGGGCAGGCGCAGGAGGAGCTAGAACTCTTTAGCAGTAGATTTTTGGCTGCCCTAGACAAGTGAACAGCAGCAGATTTTGTAGTCAGAAAATAGGCCACTCTTACTGTGGGGAGACATATGACCTACCAACAACCATTTTGTTTGAAAGGAAATATGGTCACTGATGTCAATCCAAACAGACAAGGGAGACAAGGGAGAATATGGAAATCTGGATTGAAAAAAAGGAGATTTATTTTAAAAGTGGTTTATTTTTCTTTTATTTTATTCTCTTTATTTATTGGGCTTTGAAGAAGATATCCTCAAGCTTTCTGTTTTGTGGGTATTGGTGCCTATTTCAGGTTAATCATAGAATGGTAGGGTTGGAAGGGACCACTAGAGGTCATCTAGTCCAACTCTCCTGCAGTAGCAGGTCCACTTAGATCAGGTTGCACAGGAACATGTCCAGGCAGGTCTTGAAGACCTCCAAGGAAGGAGAGTCCATGATTTGGTTGCCAATTCAGTGAATGAATACTCATTGCTTTGGTGCTTTTTTGCAAGGTCATATAGAGAGTTCTTCCAGAAGGATCTGTCTTTCCCTTCAGTGGGAAAGTGAAGATAGTGATGAAAAGTTTAATATATATAGCCTTGCTGCACAGTTTTACATTCTGCTCATTTTCTCATGGTCAGTAGTGCCAATAATGCTGCATACTTTGGTTTCTGCTAGGTCTTCCCAAAGTTTGTGCTTGTCTAAAGCTTTTACAGTCTGTCTAATGGTACATCAGGTTAAGGCCCTTGGTTCTAAATGAGGAGAAACGAACATGTAAAAACATTTCAGTAAGTTTTAAATTCAGTAAATGTGTTGATTTTGTATTTTAAAGTTCAGCTGAAGGTGAGGACCTTGGGAGGACTACATTAGAAAGATAAAATAGTCTAACATGAGCAGAATATTAAGGGATTCAGTTGCGAACCCGAGCTCCGTAAGAAAGTTTATTCTTTCACTTAGATTTAGCCAAGAAGCTGACACATCTAAATAGTATATTTTACTGATGAATGCTGTAATTGGATGAAGTTTAGATAGGAGTGGATTTTGGTGCATGAGTGTAGTTTAGATGACTCCACAAAGACCTTTCCAGCCCTATTTTTAAAGATTCTCCCTGTAGAATGAATTGGAAACTATGTAAGCAATTTGACTGAACATTCATACACCTCCCAGCTTTCTGAAGTTCAATTTCCTGACTGTGTGCATAGACATAGACATTTAGGCCAAATCTAGAACCAGATTTCACTGAAGTTGTGAGTGAGGTAGAATGGATATAGCCCAATTTAGCTACTTAAATGCCAAAGTTGGTTTTCCACAATTCTAAGAGTCATCAGGTATGTGCCCTGTTATCCCTTCAAACTTCATACAAGAACTTCCTACAGTTCACTAAAGAGTGGAAAGCAAAATTGGATGCCATTATTTAATCATATTAAGCTTGGGATTCTTTTGTTTAGGTTAATTTTTTTTTGTTGAGATTTTTTGGTTGATCTTTTGATTTTTTTTTTCTCAGTTGAAGGGTGTAAGATTACTTTTCACACTTAATTTTGTCATCATGGCTATGCCAATCAACCTGTCTATCCTTACCTACCTCCCATCAAAACCTTCTGGTTTATTGCTTTTGAAAAATAGTCCATGTGTTTTCCTGGGGGTGAAGTCATTGTCAAACCAAACTTTGTGGCCAGACATTCGTCAGCTTTCAGAATTTGATCTTCAGAGTGTGATGGCCTATGAATAAGCGTTAGAAACATCTTTTTTGGTGGTGCAATTAACAATTGCAGGGAGAACTAGAGCTTTCTACCTTCCTTGTAGACATTGGCTCACAGAGGGGTCAGCTTTTGTATTGTCCTTTAACTTTTTGTGAGTTATGTGCCATGCTTCCAAATGACAGAAGAATAATGCCCCCAAATATCTGTAGCCATGAATCAAGCACAGTTTCTCAACATTAATGGATTATTGACTAAAAGAGCCTAGAGTTCCTGTATGATTCATTTTGCCATTCTTGTGAATGCTGAGCTTCAGTGTGTCAGTTGACCTACATACTAACCTGGGAAAGTGCTCTATGGAAGATGTTCAAAGTCAGATTTTGCCTAGTTTATGTTAGCAGATTTCCCTATAGATTTTTGTCATGCAGTTGATTAATTTATTACTAGAACACACCATAGTCACCAGTGAGATCATTCTTTTAATTTACTTCTTGCAACCCGTTTTGCTCTCCTTTTCTTTCAGTATTTTTTTTTCTCCATCTCTGATTGCTAGTATCCTCTCAGGCTCATGGAGTCTCCATTTGAAGAATACGTATTAGGTCATTTAAGATGACTTTTGTCATTACTACAGCTTCTGTGTAGGTAATAGATGAAGGCATCACTACAGGCATTTCTCTAACAAGGATGTGTCAGAGCGTTCAGCAGTGAATTTGCATAACAGAGCAAGGTTAATCAGACTTGTCTATTTTCTGTGCTTTGCCAGGTGCCTCTGTCTTGAATCAGTCACAGGGTGAAAATTCATCTGAGTCCCTAATTTGACCCATATTGCTTTTTCTGAGCTCTCTGTGAACACAAATCATACAAAAAGTGACTATAAAAATAAGAGAAGAACCCAGGCATCTGGGTAAAAATAGTATGGAGTGAGTCATTAGATCTGACTTTTCTGTGTGATTCAGGCACGTTTCTTGTCTTCCACACACTGAATCTGACTTTCAGAGAGTGAATATGTCTCTACATGAGGGAGATGATGATATTCTGTCTCATTAGGTTACTACCAAAAAAAACCCCCAAATCAGCTAAATTCCAATCACAAACATCTTTATTCCTAGTGAAGGAGAAGGAGGCAGAAAGGTCACAATTTGACTTTCAGATCTCCAATTACATCTGCAAGGCTGGCACTTGGTGCTTGTATCTGGGGATCATTTCACTTGCAAATTGAGCATATTTATTGATGGGATATCCTTATGTCTACTTCTTTCATGCATCTTGTCCATTCATTCTCAGAATAAGGACTATATTTATGGACTGGAGAGGCCTGAGAGAGTTATCTGAGACAAATTTCAGTGTTACCACTTCATACAACCCTTTACTAGAAGACATCAAGCTCAATCTGAAAAGATTTGAATTATTTCATCCTTGCAACTCCAAAATGAATGTTAGTTTTGGATCTTCACTATCTGATGCTTAGTATCCTTTTGCTGTTATTCTGGGTCTATTTAATCCCTCTAGCTTTCACCAGTACTGGCTTATTGTTTGAATGCTACATCTCCTTCACTACTGTTTACTGTCCTGATGAATCAAAAACACTTAGAATCATAGAATCACAGAATGGTAGGGGTTGGAAGGGACATTTAGAGATCATCTAGTCCAATGTCCCTGAAGAAGAAGGTTCACCTAGATCAGGTCACACAGGAATGCATCCAGGCGGGTCTTGAAGACCTCCAGGGAAGGAGACTCCACAACCCCTCTGGGCAGCCTGTGCCAGGGCTCCCTCACCTGAACAGTGAAATAGGATTTTTTTCTTACATTTAAATGGATCTTTTTGTGTTCCAGCTTCATCCCATTACCCCTTGTCCTGTCACCAGATACAAAAGAAAAAAGGGATGCCCAAAGCCTCCTGATATCCACCATTTCGATATTTGTAAATATTAATGAGATCTCCCACCATTTCCTCTTATTCAGGCTAAACAACCCCAGTTCCCTCAGCCTTTCCTCATAAGAAAGATGAACTATACTTAGCCAGCCTGACAAGATTATTACCTGGTACTCTCTTGTTAGAAAGGCCTCCATTCACTTCTACATGTCATTGACCTTTATTTCTCTCTACATGGAGTCCTTTTTCTTGAACATCAGTGGCCTCACTTAGACACAGTATTTCAGACACAACCATACCAGATACTTGTCATTTGTTTGCAATCAGAATAATAATTGAGAAGTAATACCTGATATAATGTACTGAAACAGCTTCCAGAGCAAGAATCTATACTCCTGAGGAGGAAAAACTAAGGAAAGATAAACCAACTTTTTTGAGAGTGAAATTTTAGTAATCAGGGGTCAAGCAGTAATGCTGATGTGCTTCATGGCACTTCTGTCTTCAAGAAGCTTTGCTATCATTATCTAATTGTTCCTTACTGCACACTTGGAAAGTAAATATAGTTGCTGACTTAACAGAAATACCTTAACTATAACTTGAGATGTTCTTCTAGTTTGACTATTTAAAATAGAGACATGTCATAAGAATCTGTAGTGGCAGAAAATGAAAGAAAATGCAGTGCTGAATAAATACATCTCTGAATAAGAATGGTGAGCCCTTTCCCTGATTTTTTAATGACTAATGAGAATTAATTTTATTTTTAATGACAAAACACCATTTTTCTCTTCATCAGTATTGACCTACCCCACCTCATCAGCCTTGGACCTGAGGACTCTCAGGAAGGGCAAGCTCTGGTTAGATAGGACAACTGACCCCAATTTGTGTTTGAAGTATGATCTGGATCCAGGTATCCTCAGTCATCATTATAGTATAGCAACAGCTCCTCAGAATGTTTACTGCATCTAGATTGTCCTGTACAGACTGTAAGAGGAGGCTGCTGAACTCTGGTCTGAGGTGTAACACTGGAGGATGTGAGGTGTGTGTAGTCATGGCTCCATGCTTACCTAGCAAATTGTTTAGCAGGGTATTACTGTTTGATCACAAAAAATTCCCCTGCTGTGCAGAGGTTAGTTCTTTCAAACAGCAAGGAAGGAGTGCAGAGTTCACTGAGTCAAACAGATATTGCTAGTGAGCTTTTTCAGAAATAGCACCATGGTATCCTAAAGTAGATACCAAGCTAGTCTAAGAAGAGCCACAATCAGGTTGTACATCATCTGCTCTCTGATAGGAGCATATGCTTCTGAAAAGATTTCAGCGTGCTTTTGATATCACTTCACTGCTCACTAACATAATTCCTAGAGCAGGTGGGACTTCTGTCTATATCCTAGTTTTTTAGCTAGGAAATGAAACCACAGTGTTATTTCTCAGACCATAGGAGTAAGAGCAAATGACAGAATCCTTCTACAGAAGTTAAGACTTTACATCATCCAAAGTAATTAAAGACTGATTCTGATTGATACTAAGGATTGTTTATATGAGTCAGCAAGAGCTAAAGATAAATTAGCTTTATTGAAATAAAGGATCTATGGGTGCCAATCAAGGACAGTGCTGAGATTGTGTTTGGTAAACAAGAAAACTGTAGAGCTGGAAAACAGTGGACTCAAATTGGTGTATTGGGAAGAAGGAGTAACTGATAAGGAAGGAAGTGAACCAATGGGATTGGTAATGTTTTGGGGTACATTTGTTGGAAATTATAGGGGTGATGACTGGAGAAAAGGCATGTAGAGCAAAAAGAAGCAGTCGTGCTTCCTTCCATCTACCAGACTCTGATAACCATTCTAATGTTGAACTTTCATACATTCACTTTAAGAGATGATTAGGCAAGTTGGATGTGAAGAAATCAACTGGTTTCTGCTAAATCTTGAACAGCTCTAGGAACAGAGATTATACTGTCTCCCTTCTTACGTTTCCTTTTCATTTCTCCCTTTCTTTTTCTCTTTCTCATCTCTTCTTGCCATGTGCTTAAAAAAGGGATCAGACTCAGAGAACATTTGGCTGTGAACTCATCACCAAAAAGGCATCTAGATAGCAGAGCTCTAAAGAGCACCACAATGACATGGTTGCCAGGTCTCCAGGTGGCCTGAAAGTATGTTGTGTCTGTCTTTCTCCTACAGCGAGCATGTTTCTAAGAGTCAGCACCGAAATCCAAAATGGCAAGTTCTATCTTTGCTGTTCTTTTCTCTCCCCTATGTGTAGCCTGTTGTTACTCGGTCCAAGGAAACTACTTAGGATTCCTGTAAGAGCAACAGAACTCATTCTCATGTTGTCTTACTTTTTCTTCCCTAAAGGCAGTTGTATTAAATGTCAGAAACTCTTTGTAGGCATTATCTGCAAGAGAATGAAATGAGAGATGCTGTTTTCCAAAGAAATTTCCAAATCTGCCAATACTTTACTATTAAATGTTTGCAATGCTTTCCTTCTTTGCTTCCTCCCTACCTTCCCCTTTCTCCTGAGAGCCAACATAGCTGTGACCCAAGCTGTTCATCCTCTGTGATGGGCAGTTATTTGTCTGGTAACAAAGACTCAGACTGTGCCTGTGACTGTGGAGAGAAGTGGGCATTTCTGGGAAGCTCCTGTCTCCATTGCAGCCCACAAGGTACTGTGGCTGCACACAGTGTGAAACTTGTGATTGTCATCTCTTCAGGCTGGTGGCAAGAAATCAACTGGTCACAGTTCTGGCCCACCAGATGCATGGGGCATATATATTTTTTAGCCTGTAAGGTTAATGATTGTCTCTCTTCTACTTGAATTAGAGAAGTAGTGACATAGGAGTCAAGAATATCCCCAAAAAGTTTAGTTTTGTGACTGTGTTGACTTCTTACCGTCTCAGTTCTTGTTTAATTCATCTTGTTGATGCTCTCGTCTCTCAGATACTTTGAAACTCACCTTCACAAACTGAGATTTTCCATCTTCAGTCACTAGATCTCACAAGAAAACCAGATGTAAACAGAAGCTAAACACATGAATAAACATGAGAGATTCACAACGCAAAGGACTGCTGCTCCCTTAGAAGTACCAAGATTTCAGACCTACTGCTTTTTGTGCCAACGGAGATGTTAATGTTTGTGATTCATATGTCACTGTCCAAGGCTTGCATGTTCTAGTTAGATTGTGTACAAGGGTGACTCTGTCTCCCAGTTTCTGTGTCGAAAACACAAATTTCAAATTGAAAAAGCACGTTCAACTACCTCTAAAAACAGAAAGGTAAAAGTGATGTATGTTTCATCCTGAGGTAACCACCCATGCAGGCTCTTCTCTCCCACTACAACTTTGAGATTCAAAAACCTGATCTAACAAAACAGGAGGTCAGATGTAAGTGATTTCTGGCATTATAGAAATCCACAGCCTCTACCTGGCTGATATCTTCTGGGGAAGATATAAGTGAAGGAACAACTAGAAAACTTAAACCTAGGAAGGAGCACAAAGAAATCTAAAATGAGGGAATTTTATGGGGCTGTTTTTAACATATAGGTTTAGCTTTTACTTAAATCTGAGAGTCACAAGGTGTTGTTGGTTGATCCTGAGCAGTGATTCATGGTGGTTCTTGAGGAGAAGCGTGGGCCAGATGCACCTGTCTGCTTGCTCTCCTCTGACTCAAAGCAGGAATAAAAACCTGATCTGACATCAGAGCTGGAGTTGGAGCATTTCCCCTGGTTAAGCTAGAAGGAACCACTTTTCTATTCTTTCACCTGTCTTTTTATGACATGTTGTGTATTTTGGTTGTCTTGAGCATTTTTCACGAGTGTATGCTGGGAACCTGATCATCTGACCTGAACAAGTCCTTAGTAAATTGACTTTAACCCATCGTATTGACTCTGTCATTCTCATTCTTTATTGTTTTCAAATCTTGAATGTAGTCCCTCATCTCATTAGCTGCATATGGCCATATAATGTTCCTTCTGCCCTTACCAAATGCAAGTACAATATACAACTCTTGTTCTCTATTTACACATGTGCTCTCAGCCAGTATAACTGGTCTCTTATTACATATTAAATGAAGAACTTGCTTGGCAACACCAGCCTGACAGAAACTGTCTGCTTTTGTGTGCTTAGCAGTCAACTTTCATGAAAATTGCTGTTATATTGGATGCACTCAGTGTATCAGCACTGTGTACAGCAGGGGGAATTTTCAGGAAGAAGTTGTTTCCAGATGAGCCATTGTAGAACTGAGAAACATCCCTTCAGGTGATGTGAGATCTCTCTCACACACAAACTTCTTGTTTTACCTCAAGTACTTATTGGTTATTTTCATATTTTTTTCTAAAGGTATTGCAAGGACACAGAAGGCCAATGAATCCTGAATAGGCAGAAGAATATTCTACTGTTCTGGCAAATTTTTATTCCAGTGCAATAGAGAAATAAATTTCTCAACTTTACTGACACAGAGAATGATGTTTTCAAATACTGATGTGTCAGTTTAGTCCTCTTAAAAAAAAACCCCTTGCAGGACATTTCTTTTGAAATGGAAATACAAGTGTGCATTTCCCAGTTATCTGCTGTATTCATTAGCACAACCCATATTTATTTCTTGTGAGCATATCCACACACAGAATTATGTATTATGCAGGAAATATAAGCATATGTAGACATATTTCAAGCTCATAGTATGTTACCATTTCTCCATTTTCAGTAAGCTGTTTTTTAAGTAGAAGCATGTTTAAATCTTATCCTAGATATTAAGTCTGGAGAAAAATGCCCTTAATGGTTTAAGCTGTAATCAGTCTGCATTAACAAACTTAAAAAGGGGTGGAAGGACTGTCCTAACTGTCCAGACTGTGCAATCATCAGCATGGTCTTTAGCAAGTTCCTCAAAGGTCACATTTTTGGGAATAATAGAGACAAGGACAATTCCCAGTAAGGAGGTGACAAGCTTGTGTCAGGGTGTAAGAGAGCTGGCCATGTGGGAATGAACCTTGGCTTTTTATTTACTGATATAGATGTTGCCAGTGGATCCTCAGGAACTGCCTGGAAACAGTAGATGTCTGATGGCAGCAGCATCTCTGAACCTCTAACGAAAACCTAGAGAGAGCAACAAAAAATGGAGAGGGCAGACAAAGCACAGAGATGAGCTGCCTAAGTGGCTCCTGTGGAGCTGGAGACACTAATTAATGTCTTTTGAGTCACAGAGGGGTGCTACTTTGTGACTTGCAGACAGAAGAGGACCTACAAAGCCTGCAATGTTGTTTTATACAAGCTGCCCAGGTGGGTTGTTGAGTCTCCTTCCGTGCAGACATTCAAAATCTGCCTGGATGAGTTCCTGTGACCTTCTCTAGGTGGTCCTGTTCTGGCAGCAGGATTGGGCCAGGTGGTCTTTTGAGGTCCCTTCCAACCCTTAAGATTCTATAGTCCTGTGAAGGAATTACTGTTTTGGCATATATCCTTATGGGCCATCTTTTGTTTCAGGGCAGCTTTGCAATCCCTTGCTATAGTTAAGAGGTGAGGTGACTTTGAGCTCAGTGCCCATGACTGAGGAGCCAGACACTCAGCCTGATGCCAATGCCACAAAAAGGGCTGCTGAGGGTGGGAGCTGGAAGGCATGGTACCCTGCATTGGCAACTTGTCAGTGCTTCAAATGTTTTGTTGCTGCCAGGGGGCAGCCTGGAAGTGAGAGGTGTTTCAAAGATTGTAGTGACTGATACCCCACGAAGAGGTGCTGAACAGCAGAAAGAGGTGCTCAGATGAGTTTCAGTTGCTGGACATGAGAGGGAGTTCAGGCTGTCATTGCTCAGGAGCAAGAACCAAGGGAATTTCTCTGTGAGGATATTTCTGACTACATCTGCACATGAAATTGTTTCTCCTGGACCAGACACAAAACTTTGATGGCAGATATTCATGGTGTGGATCTTTCAGTCTGTCTTTTGGTCTCTTTTACTTGTCAAAATTTAGAATTGCTGATTATGTTTCCAGTTGTAATTATTGAGCTAATCTTCTGCTCCCTAAAGCGGTGAAATTGGATGCTGGATACATTTCTGGTCAAATTTAGCTTATGGCTTCAGCAGGAGCAGACGCCCACAAAGAAGTGGAAGTCCTGGTGGACAGTAGGCTAAGCAAGCATCAGCAGTGTGCTCTGGCAGGAGAGGTTTGCAGCATACAGGGCTGTGTTAACAGAAGCACAGAAAGTAGAACAGGGAAAATGATTATTCCCCTTTACCTTGATCCTGTCTACTGTACCATGTCAATTATCCAAGTCTGGGACCCAGTACAAGAAAGATGCTGGAAGAAGCCCTGTGGACACTCGCAGAGGTACAAAGGTTTGGAGCGTGTGCCTAGTGAGGAGAGCCTAAGAACAGGACTTCTTCAGCCTGGAGAGGGGATGGCTTTAAAGAGAGCTATTATCAGCCTCCTAGAACATAAGAGAAGTTAAAAAGTAGAAGAGGCAAGGCTCTTGACTGAGGAGCACAGTGAGAGAAAGACAAACAGTCATAATAAATTGGAAGTACAGACTGAATAAATGGATTTTACTTTTTTGTCTGGTGAGGAAAATTAAGCACTGGAACAGGTTGTGCAGAAAGCTTGTGTGAACTCTGTGCTTGAATGTTTCCAAGCCTCAACTGAACAAACCTGCTCTGATTTCAGTGCTTTGAGCCAGAACTTGATCTAAAGACCTCCTGATGCCCCCTCCAGACAGAGATAGTTCCATAACACTACGATTCTGCTGAAGTCACCATGTTAGCTTGTGATTTAACCAGGTCAGATGGCTGTTACTGCCCTTGTACTATCTATAGCATCCGAGTTTCCAGTTGTTTATATTTGCTTGTAGCTGCAGGTGTAAGGTGTAATTTTAAAAAAATAATAATTAGCTAGAAGCACAGAAGCTTCTAGAAGTTTCTGTCTGAGTTTCTCCTGGCTACATACATGGTCAGAAGCATACACACCCCCCTGCTTCCCCTGCACATTGCCCACCTCAGAGACAACACACCTAATCAGTGTCACCTTCCTAATGCCTCCTACTGTCCTGTGGGCTTGAGATTAATCCAGCCTGCTTTTTCTGTCCTTCCCTCCCTCTTGGTTCCCATATGGAGACTGGGACCTGAAAGCACTAGAAAAACAAGACAGGGTTTGAAGGAGCATCCCTCACCAAAAATAAGAGTGATCAGCATTGCCTAATGTGCACCATTCTTTCCTCTTGGGCAACCAAAACAGCATGAGAGAAGGTGATTGTTAAAGAAGGATAAAACTCTGGAGTTTCTACTGGTTTGCAGTGTAAGAAACTCCTTCTCTGTTTTCCATCCTGACACTAACAGCTCTGATAATTTCTAGGACACCAAATGAGCGTGCTTTAGGCACCTTATTTCAGGGAAAGTTGCTATATGCACATCAGCCGACCCTGACCCACTTTTCTTGCTGAGAGCCTGTGGATGACAACATGACTGTCTTTTGCATCTGGGGACAAGGCTCTGGTGTCCCCTCTGCGTGGAGGTGATGTGGCATGTGTGGGCAGAGAGGCTGAACTAACCTAGAGAGAAACAACATCCAGCCAATATTGAGCAGCCCACAAGACAAGGAAACCAAACAAGATGAACACACTTCAAATATCTTTCTTCTGGCTTAGCTTGCCTTCCTCATTCGGCTCAGGCTGTTCTTGGACACATATGTGTGCACTGGTCATCTCAGAAATAACCCTATTTCAAATGTGAGCAATTTTAGGATTTTTTCCTGTCCAGGCTTTATTGCCTTTGGCAATAGACAGTAACATACTGGTCCAAGCTCTTGGCTTAGGGCTTGATTTGCATTTCTAGTACACAGGCATTAATTTTTAGCTATTATTAGATCCCTCAGGAACCTCTTCTTTTCCTATTTATTCAGACAACACAAACCACCAGCACTTCCCCAGTACAAATGTAACTCATTCTAAATCTCTGCTAATTCCACGAGACACCAGTTTTACTAATTACCAGCTTGATTAATTAAAGTGGAAATAATTTAAGATGCCATTTGCTTCCAACTAGGAAGGTCATTTTAATTTGTTTGTTAACTGAAATATAAAACTTGGTCAATCTCTTTCTGTTAATCAAGCTCATGTTGTGTATTTTTCATTTCTCTTCCTGATTACTTTTTCAATAGGATTATATGGTCAAGTTTGTGGTTTCAGCAATGATAAGAACTGTTACCTAATGTCCATCCTCCTTTTTAAAGGACTTGTTATTCTGACCAAAAGACCTCAGTCTCTTCAGTCCCAAGTTCAGCTTCAATGGACTTAACTCTTTTAAAAAAATATATCTCAGATAAGCATTGGACTAGATGATCTTTCAAGGACCTTTCCAACCCTTAAGATTCTGTGAATCAGTGATTTACATGGGGAGATGAGAAGGTCTGTCACCATCCCATTGTTTGTGCATATATCTACAGATACCTTCAGTGATGGGATTAACAATTTAGAGGAGTCTTTTGAAGCTCATCTATCCTGCAAGTCAGATCTGAAAATCGTGATTAGTCCCTAGGAGTGCTGGTACATCTGAACACCACTGTTGACACCTTCTGATTGCTTTGGAATTCTGTGTAGGCACATCAACATGATTAATAGCCAAGATTAGTCTATTCTTATCAATGGGAGTAGTGACACATACCTTCCTTATGAAAATTTAAAATGAATGATCCTATCTGGCCATTAGCAATCTGATCCAGAGCCTTTAATATCAACTGGCCAGTTTCATTTGTGGGGTTTAGGTCTCACCAGTGTGTCTTATCACGAGAGGTTGGTATGTTTTAAGGAGAGAAGTGCTTCAGTAGTCTCTCCAGCAGTGCACTATGAGAGCATTAGCATAGCCAGAGCATTTTGACAGCAACAGCAGTTCTGTTGAAGTATTTCTTATGTACTTTGATCAGAGTACTCAACGGATATGCTGGCTTTGGTTTTATCTCTTACTCTCTTCCATGTAGGCCTTAAGTGAAAGGTTTAAAGCAGCCTGTGTGTGTTTAATAGGAATATTTTCTGAACCAATTTTACAGGGTTTAAAAAAAAATATTAAACACCAGGAATATCTTATTTGACAGGTCAACAGATTATTGGGTTTTGGCTTAAATATCAAAAGCCACAATAGTTGGCACATTTCAGCACGCTGGGGAAGTGTATGAAAATCACAGCAAATAAAATATTTAAAAGCTGATTACCTAATGTTCTGCAGGGAAACAGATGGCAAAGCATACTATAACCCAGCACTGGCTTTAGTTGGATTTTTAGCTTCTCACTGATCCACTTTTACAGAGTGTCTGTGGGAATATTCCAACAATGTCTTGGAGACTTCAGCAAATATGAGGCTATTTTCGACCTCTGTCTCTCTGTCCTCCTGCTTCCATGGAAATGTCATCCAGTGGGGAAGGTGCTCAGAGACTTCTGCTCCACCATGCTCTGCCTGCCTCACTCTTCCCATTGTCCACCAGACTTCTACTGTCATCTCTGCCAGCAGTCTCCTATTAGACAACATGAGAGGCAGCTGATAAAATGATGAAAGAAATGGGACAATTCCCTGCTGGTTTCAGTTGTTCAAAGTTCACTGACTTCTCCAAGCCTGGGACAATTTGCTTTATTTTAGGATCTGCCTTAACATTAGATTTTAACAACAAATTGTCTCTTGAAGCCTGTTCCACCGATCTTTATGGGAAGTTTGCCATTGCCTCTCGTCGTTGGCAGCTGCACTGGGGTTCAGGCACATTGGCCAACATCCACAAAAGCACTCTTGCTCTAAACTCCCATTAATTTCAGTGGGGCTCAGGCAGTGAAATGCCTTTATGGATCTGAGTCTTCATTCCAAAAATCCTGAAGATTTGAGGAAGTTTATTTAGCACATAGTATCCTCAGAGACTATGGATCATTCCAGTTGTTTGTCGAAGCCAATCATGCTTTCACACTGCTAATATACAAATTAATGGAGTTAATGGGTACATGGATATCATTCAAAAGGGTCTTTAGCTACCATGCAGAACATGACTTTTGGCAGAAAAGATAGGTCAAATCTCAGAAAAAAAAAAGAGCAAATCAAGGCAAAGTGACAAATGAAGAAGCATCCCTGCAGGAGACCTAGTCAGAAGCCCCAACACATGTACTTCTGCAAACTGTCTTTTAAACATTTTCCATTCTTTTTGAACCTGTGGTAAGTTATTTTAGTGAACAGACCAACAAAGTGAGGCAAAAACCCAGGGCTCCTCAAAATTAATTTCTACGCAGTATCATTGTATTAATGCTTATTAACTTATGCTAATGAGGTCAATGAATTCCAATGAGTGCAGTTTGCTATATAGTGGGAGAGAAGGGTCTCTATTTTTGACACATTTTAGACATATTCCTTTTAAATTTGATAATTTCTGGTGACTCATGACATATACAGAAGGTTTCTCCATGCAGTTGTCCCCATTGTGTAGTGAAGCAAGACCAGTGCACCTGCACTGCAGGGTGATATCCAAAGGGTTACATCAAAGAGGAAGGCAGGTTTCTGGGTAAACTGCTGGGGCAAGAGTCTGGGACCTGGATGTAACTCAGGGCTTTACTCCAGACTTGTTACAGCCATTTTAAGAGGGAGTGATGCAGAGTAGAGGCCTCTGCTCATCACATTCATCAACTGCGTCAGCTGTTCCTGGCTTTCTATCCCTAAGTCAGTGTACAAATGTGACATATATCCTAGAAAAGGGCTACCAAAAATAGTGTTTTCTCTTCCTAGCCCAGCTTAGGTCCTTCAGACTAAAGTAAGAGTGGAGAGATTTTACCTTTATATGACTGCACATAGAGATATGATGCATTAGCTTCCTGCTATATGAGGCACCCTAAGTTGCAGCAAATGAAAGATACCCTGGATTGTCTCAGCCCTGAGTAAAGATCCACATGTATAACTGAATTGAGTCCATTGTGTGTAAGGGTCTATTGTTGTGCAAGGATATGCAGTCAGTCAGTGCAGCCCAGAGAAAAATTCAGCTTCTCCTGGAGTAGACAACTAATGTCAGGATGACACTTCTCAGGTGCCATTGGCTGTATTGATTGAATGTCTTTGCTGCAAAAAGAACTTAAGATACCCAGCATCCAGACAGACACCTATGTGGATATGTATATTTCTTTACTCTTGAACTGATTCCCATTCAAGGTAACATTGGCTGTTTCCCAGAGTAACAGAGCTCAAGCCATGGGTAGAATTCTAACTATGGGTCCAAGATAAAGCAAATCCATGTCAAGAACTTACCTTTCTTTGCAGGAGAGATTTATACTACAGTGTCCTATCTATAATATAAAAAGGAACAAAAGCTCCTTCAATCAACACTTCGTGTGTGTATGTGCTGGCTCCTCATTTGATTTCAGTGCAAACACTTTAGTTGGAAATACTATTTTGGAAGTGTTAAGTGAAAGAATAAGGATTTTCTGGTAGACTGGGTGAGATACTAACACCAACTGAAAGACCCACTGAAAAAAACTTTGAAGTCCATGTCAAAGACAAACAACAGAAGGAAAGAAAAGATAGTGTTGGGGAGAGTGTCTAGCAAACCAGAAGAACAGAGGTAGTATTTCAAGAAGAATCAAGACAGGGAATAGAGAAGTGAGAGCTTTAGATGAAGCTGTAAGGAAAGAAATGTTAAGGTTTTGATTTTCAAGACAAGGCAAAGCATCTCACTAAATCTGCACTACAAGAATATAATGCACCACCTACAGATAGCTGCTTTGAGTAAAACTGCTTGAACATAATATGCATAATAGCCTGGAAAATCATAGAAAGAATGGTGTGTTATGAAGGAAGGTCTGTACTGAGTAAGATTTAAAGAGCTATCTGCTCTGTTATTGTTTTCACTGATACCCTAGGTGATGGAACAGGAAACCTGCTCAAGCAGTTTGCAGATACTGCCAAATGAGGATTGCCTAAACACAATAGTGAGAGCCACATCGAAAAGAAGTTATCTGGGAACTTTTTTAAGAAAATGACCAAATTACAGTGCAGCAAAGGTTGTAGATGTCATCCTTAGGCAGACAGACTCAACTACACAAATAAAAATGGAGGAAAATAGATCTGCAGGAGAAGTTCTGGAAATTACAGAGAATGAGAAGCTGACTTTGACTAAGTAAACTCAAGGTCTTACAAAGACAGGAACACAAGGACAATAATCATCCCATGTGGTTCATTATTAGTAAGACATCAGTCTGAAGTTTGGTGAGCACTGCATGTCAACAAATTTTGGGCCAGCTGGAGAAAGCCCAGGAGAGAGCAATAAGACCAATTAGAGACATTGCACTAATGACATGAGTCAGAAGATGGGCAGGACTGGGGTGGCTCAGCCTGGGAAAGACTGCCAGGTGTCAAGTAACAGTGTTTAATTGTAGTGGTTTTGCCTGGGGCAGGTTTTTGGTAGCAGGAGGCTGGAGGGTGTGGGCTACAGGGGTGGCTTCTTTAAACACGGATCTGCCAGAAGCTTCCTCTGTAGATGACAATCAATTCTAAGATGGACCCCACAGGTGACCCAGGCCTGGCCAATCAGTGATTGAGGTAACACTTCTATGAATAATGTATTGGAGAAGGGGAAGAAGCTGCTGTGCAGCTGCTAAACTGCAGCAGCTTCAGGGAGTGAGAATGTGAAAACATCTCTGCTGACACCAAGGTCGGTTGAGGAGGGTGCTTAGACTGTGGAAGTGAGACTCCTCTGTGCCCTGTGGTGCAGCCCATGGTGGGGCAGCTGTGCCCCTCCATGGAGGCCACCAGGTTGCAGAGACCCACTCACAGCCCATGGAGAAGCCCACCACGGAGCGGGTCGATGCCTGAAGGAGGCTGTGACTCCATGGGAAGATCACCTTGGAGCAAGTTCCTGGCAGGACCTGGGAGCCCATGGGGAGAGAGGAGCCCATGCCAGGGCAAGTTTGCTGTCAGGACTTGTGACCCTGCGAGGGACTCAGGCTGGAGCAGTTGGTACCTGGAGGACTGTTCTCCCTATGGATGACCCACGTTGGAGCAGGGTGTGAGGAGCTGCCCCATGGCAGGCCCCCTGTTGGAGCAGTTCATGAGGAGCTGTAGCCCATGGGAAAGGCCCACATGGAGAAGTTCATGAAGCACTATCTCCTATGGGAGGGACTCTACAGTATAGCAGTGGGAAGTGTGAGGAGACCTCTCCCTGAGAGGAAGCAGCAGCAAAGTCCATTTGTAATGAACTGACTGTAACCCTCATTCCCTCTGCACCTCTGCAGGGAGCAGGGAGACACCCAGGAAGAAGGGAGGGGTAGGGGGAGGTGTTTTAAGATTAGATTTTATTTTTCATCTCCCTGTTCTTGTAGTTTATGAACAAATCAAACCTTTTTCTCCCCAAGTTGACTCTGTTTTACCTGTGATGTTAATTGCTGAGCGATCTCCCTGTCCTTATCTCGACACACAAAATATTTCTCTCTCCCCGGTTCAGGTCAGGAGGAGGAGTGATATTACAACTTGGTGGGCACCTGGCACCTAGCCAGGGCTGTACCACCACATCAATATAGGACAGATTGCTGCAAAAATAGTCTATTCGCCATGTTCATTCCACTTGGGACATGATACAATGCAGGAATGTCTCAAAGAGAAATTTTGGCTTATAAATTAGAGAAACAGTTTTAGTAGTGAGTCTAGCTAAATAAGCAAAAAGAATGTGAGAGGTGAAGAAATGTCTCTTCCAGAAGATGCTGAGTTTGACAGTTATCTGTCCAGAATAGATGTTCCATCCTGGGACTGCCAGCTGCATGCACCTTCCAGCCCCATTTCTCTCTGATTCTACAGTGCTGTGACAGAGGGATGGCAGAACAGCTTGAACTTGGCAGCCCACTAATTTGGCACAATAGCACAAGCTGCCTCTATTCAGGAAATACAGCAGGTAATTCTGCAAAGAGCACAAAGATTCAAGAAACTTGCATTTGTTTCCCTTTAAATTTCACTTCCTATTTTCTTTTGTTTGATCCATTTGTAAGCACAGTCCTACATACAGACCAGTTCTGTTGTGGCCCACAGGCTGGTTTCCCACTGGTTAATTGCCTCTTGATTGGTTATAGCTGTCATGTCAATCCTTTCCAAGGGAGCTGAAAGTAGACAACTATAGGTATTGTTTCCAATTTGCCTTGACTGAGGAAGACCTTGTTATGCAGGGGTGGTGCAAGGTCTGAATGAGGTTATATTAGGGAACCAATTTCACAGAATCATTTTGGTTGGAAAAGACCTTTGAGATCATCAGGTCCAACCACTAATTTATACTAATTTGTACTAACTTTTCTTTATTTTATACAAGGTCAGCTCTTCTGGCCATTGCAGTAGGATGGCCAAAGGCAGTAGTTAGGCACTCAATCCCCAGCCACTCTTTGCCAGTCTTCAAGTGAGAGATGACAGGGTGTTTTCTCTCAGGGCTTCCTCCACCATATTGTGACCCATTATATCTTCATCTCAGGGCATTATGGCCTTGTTTGGGGCTGTGTCATGACAGTGAGTGTTGGGGTTGCTACCTATTTCTCTTACAAGGCCAATAACTATAACAAAGCTAGATGGTCTAGCTCTTCTCTGGAGAGGAGAATTTGAGCTGATGAGCTGCTTGGCTTTGGTCCGGGATGAATTTTATTCATCTCATGCAGTGAAAGTCTGTTTCCTTAAAGGATGAAAGATGGTATTTTGTCTTGCATTTACTGTAATAATTCAGAGGAAACGTGTATCTATGTTGAACTCATTTTCACTTCCCACCTTGAATGTCTCAGCCTCTGGAGGTTGATGTTTCCAGCATCCGAGCATTCTTTTGCATATGCTTGCTTCTTTAACTTCAAAAGGGAAAACAGTGATGGAGATGGCTTGCTTTGTACCATTTCCTAATGGACAGTTCTCCAAAGGAGAGACTGACTTAATGTTTGATGACAGTTAGCAACCCTACAGCCTGTCCCAACAGAGACCAAGGCTGACCTGGACATTCTGGAGACATCGTCTTTCATCAGAAAGCTTGTCCTTGAAGGTCATGCAGGAGTATAGCCAGAAGATAATGTAAGGAAATACAGAGTGATGCTTGAGCTGTATCAGTTGTGTAGATAGACTCAGCTTTGCTCCCAAATGTCATCCCAGCATCTTTTGCATCCTTCATGTTCTCTGTCATAAAAAATAACTATGGGTTCTTAATGCTGTGTAAAACAAAGTCAAATATCAATGGTAATTGCCTAAACTTTAGCATCTATAGTCACATTTAATCAATTGCTAGCTATCTGAAGCATGTATGTACCAAAGGAATAACTTAATTTACCTCATAAGGGCCATGCTAAGTTAGGCAATAAATTACAAAGGGGTTTTAGCATCCATTCAGTGTTTAAGAGCATAAAGTATCTTATTTTGTTTAGATTTTGTTCCTGAAATATCCAGGTTTACATGTCCAGATTTAAAATCTTGGATTGTAAAAAATAAAGCGTTTAAAATTCCTTTTTATCTTTTTATTTGTCTGGCTTAGATCTCTGTGTCTACACAGGGATGTGTGAACTGTAATACTGAAAAATGGCAGTATGTTTTCCTAAGCAGCAATGATTAGCCATTCCAATGCAGCAATGAGTGATTGTGCTCCTGTTATGCCAAACATGAGGAAATGAAAGCCAGTACAAACAGAACTCCACATTTTGAGAAGTACTTGTTTACATTTTTTTCAATGACAGGATAATGATTTTCTAGCTGTTACTTTATATCTCATTCTCCCCAATATATGCCATTTTAAACTCAGATATATTTTTAAGCTGTGTAGCTTCAGGACAGTCAAGTGTCAGTAGAATATTTAACAACAGAATTAAGGCAAAGTAACTACAAAAGAAGAAATCTTAAGGATAGGAAAGAGCAAAAAATGGAGATGTGGCTGCTATGCACAACAGAGAGCTTTGGTCTAAAAACTGATTATTCTTTAGAGAAGATTGCAGCTCTTGTTTGCTAGGTGTTTTCTGTTGTTCACACCTTGTTAATGTCTGAATTTTAAGAGATGTAGTTATTATTGAATCCCCAATTAGTGAAAAGAAATATACTTTGACAGATGAAGAATACGAGCCAAGACCATGATGGAAAAACAAAACAAAGGACTTGACAGAAAACAAGACCTGGCAATTCAGAGTTCAGCACTCATTAGCTTGGTAAGATTTTATAGAATCCTTTACCTAATCCTAAAAGAATATGCATCCTCTGAAACGAAAGATAGAGTAAGGACCATTAAGGAATATTTTGTGCATGCTCTATGGGTCCTTTATAATTTACCTAAAACTAACAAATGTAAGACTTTGAGTGTTGGCCAATTTAACAACCTGAGAAGCATAAAAAGCTTCTGTTCTAGCTCAAGTACAGCATGGAATTTAATTATCTTGCTATCTCTTGTCACTCCAGCAGTTTCATTAGAAGCTGTGTACACGGATCTGCCTTTGAATCACTTACTAATGAGATAAGACGGAAAGGCTGGAAAACCAAATAGCTGCCTGAATCTGAAATAACATGAATTATTTCCCCAGATCACCTATATCCTCAGTTTTAACTGTGCTGAAGAGACAGCTTATGACTGGCAAGGAAAATATATCCATAATCTTGAGCTCAGGCCAGTAAGAGCTTTTTAACAGAAAAGCTTTGGTGAGTTCATTTCCATCTGGTGTTCATCTTACCTTTCAGGGGTCCTTGCCTCGGCTACATTCATCTCTCATTTAGAATTAGAGTGATTGTGGTGGTTTAACCCTGTCTGGGTGCCAGGTGCCCACCAAAGCTGTTCTACCACTCTTCCTCCTAAACCGGACAGGGGAGAGAGAAATATAATGAAAGGCTTGTGAGTCAAGGACAGGGAGATCACTCAGCAATTAGCTTCACGGGCAAAACAGACTGCCTGCAAAACAGGCAAAACTTGGAGAGAAATGGTTTGATTTATTTATGAATAATTAAAACAAAGCAGAGAGATGAGAAATAAAACTGAATCTTAAAACACGTCCCCCCATCCTTCCCTTCTTTCTGGGTGTCTCCCTCCTCCCTGCAGAAGCCCAGAGGGACAGGGAATGAGGGTTACAATCAATTCATTACAGATGGACTTTGCCACTGCTTCCTCTCAGAGGGAGGCCTCCTCACCCTTCCCACTGCTACACCGTGGGGGCCCTCTCCATGAGAGAAAATCCTCCACAAACTTCTCCAACATAGATCTTCCTGTGGGCCACGCGAACTGCCCCATTGTGGGTCCCCCACAGGGTCACAAGTCCAGACAGCAAACCTGCTCTACTGCAGGCTTCCCTCTCCACAAGCTCCCAGACCGTGTGTTCACTTCTTCAAGTACTGGTATGAGCCTTTCTTTCTCCAGAGCAACTGTGTCCTGCAGTGGCCAGCTACGCCCAGGCTGTCTCACACTGCTGGGAATGCCATTCAGATTTCTTGGAATCTCAAGACAGGCCAAGTGGGATCCTTGGGGAAATGAAGTCCTTGAGGGGGAACTGAGGATAAAGCAACTTCCCCCATGGTAGGGAGATGGGGTTGGAGGCAGTGAATATCTGAAGACCTTCTCATCAGTATCCCAGGAGAAGTTAAGCACTTCAAAGGGAGACTTTTCTGCTACAGAATAGAAAAGCTGCCTCCTATATCCATGCAGAGAGGAGGGTTATTGTTGATTACTGTAGGACTGATCCTTGCTCTCCTGCCTATGGGTATAAAAATCAGTGTAGGCATAACTATATACATGTTTTTGTCTCTGTTTTAACTTTTGACTTTCCTGTATGCATCAGATAATACCAGTTTATTGCAGGCAATACATTGTGCACTACTTATGAGGAATTGCACATTAGAATATGAAATTATTACGTGTCCTCTCATTTCTGCAATTTTCATCCCAAAACGATAACGTAGGGTCTTTAACAAAGAAAGATAAGTCAGTTGCCTCAGTTTATCAGAAAATGCTTTGGTAGTTCATTCAAGTCTTGTCAGTGACCTGCAAGAGACAAAGAAACAGACTAGATTGTGGTTTAAAATGGATATAGCTGGTAATTCAACTTGGAGCAAAATAATGTTCACTTCTGTCCCAGTCTCACAGGACTATCAGTGCATTTACAGGAGTAAATTTGGAGTCACCTCATAAAGCTTGTGCAGCTACATTAGTGACTAGCAGGGAGATAATAACACAACCTCTTCCTTAGGCATCTTCAGGGTTTGCTGATTGACTTGTCAATCAGTATAGTTCTTCTTATGTGAAAAATTGAATCTTACTAGTGGCTTGTCTTTTCTCAATTAGTCTCTGTTACAAGAGCAGCCTGGTTGCAGAAAAAAGAAATACCGTGGAAAACCTTTGCTTCAGTAGTTGCATGACTGTGCAAGTATAAGACATTTATGAAACATTCCCCAGTTTGTAGCTCACAAAATGGCAACATTTTCTACAGCAGAGGGAAATTAAACCCCAGAAGTCAACATAGACTAAGCAGACTGAAATTGCAGTGGGAAATCTCATTTCCTTTCCAGTGACGGTTAATAAACAAGAGTGAAATTCACTTGGGTAATGTGGTTATCTGCAACATAAACACCCATGTCTGCCGAAGTCTCCCTGACTCCCCATTTTATGCAGGGAAAGAGCTGGGCAGTAAAATCAGTGAAGTTTAGGATGTCATTTGACTTATCCTAAGCCACTTACGTATGGTCCCTATTGAGTCTATTGACTTGATACTTAATCGTGTATTGGAACTTGGGCAACAGCTCAGGTGTAAAGCTGGCACACCTAGGTTTATGGCAGCTCTATCTGTATTTCCCAACAGCATCATAGTAGGTATTTATCTTGAACATTTAGTGAGATGCATCTGCATCTATCTGTCCTCAGAAATAAACTTGGCATAGTCAGCCTGTTCTTGGATGGTCACACAGGTTTGAGGAGGAACTTTTGTGTGTGTCAGCACCCTTGTGTAGTGACACCCTTACCCCCAACCTTCCAAGATCTGCTATAAGTGCAAAGGTATTTCAGACGTAATTAGAGTCTTGCAACGAGCTAAAGAGGGTTTATTTCCCTTTGCACTAAGAGTTTATTGGCTTCAGGGTGAGCTGTGGGTGTAATTCTGAAAAGGTCAGCGGCATAGCTGGGAGAGTGAATCATTTTATAGCCAAATAAAGACTGACAGTGACCATGGAGAGAGACTTCCCATCCATGAGTGAGTGTGGTGGCCCCAGATGTATTGCTTTGGTAGGGATTGATTCTGAATCCGTCTCTTCAATAGTGGACAGTAGCTACAACTTTGCAGGGGAAACAAGGAAGCTAGAATATGCAGGGAGGAGAAGGTGGATTAGAGAGGGGATCATAGTACTGCAGAGGCACGTAGAAGTCTCTCTTGGACTAACTTGGGGGTACCAAAAATATAAATAGGTAGATGCAAACTGGAAAACTTGTTGGGGAATAAATAACCAGCATCTGCTTCAGCTACCCTTCTTCCTGACATACAAGACCAGTATGTTTGCTGCTCTTCACTCTGGCCTCTAGACTTTGTCTGTGGCTGAAAGTGACTGGGCAGGAGTTCAAAATCATTATACCTTTACAGTAGATCCAACAGGATCCATTCTTTCTTTTTATTTTTTAATTAATATTCAGTCCATTTTTATAAATAGTTAAAGGGTTAAATAAATACAAGAAGGTATTAAAAGCATCTTGTTAACAGGGATAGCATGTTATACATGGTACAATCCTATCACATTAGCAAATCTGTCAACCTCTTAGTTTCTTAACTGTCATAACCACTGACCAACCATTTATTGATACTCATTAATCATTTATTATCTCTGCTTGAGTTGGTTCTAAATGTTCCAGTAATATAAATTGTTCTTTCTTTCAAAATTCAATAACACAGCTGAGCTTTTCCTGCAGTGCTCTCTTTGCCCGGCATTTAATATGTTTAAAATCCCCTCTGAGTAAAAATTTCTTTAGAAAGTCATTAGGAGGAGAGTGTTCTTTACCACAATAATCCCCCATGCATGTATCTTTGTTAATTGAGCTACTTTTCTAGGCAATGCAGTAATTACAGTTCATTCAAGAGCATTGGAGAACTTTGCTGTTATTTTACCCTGACATTTTCTCAATCGGTGTGCAGTCTCACCAGCGGATTAGGGGACTTTTCCCCTGAATCACGGGTCACAGATATGAACTGGATTGTCTTGTCAGTGCTGGGAATCCACACCACAGGCATTGATGTTTGTTGCTGAGCATCATCTTGCACAATCCCTTCCTTCCATGTAGCCACAGCCCAAATAGACCACACTGTGCAATGAGGATAACAGCTGGGAGCCTGCTCTGCGGTGGTGTGGCACCTGCCCTCTGTATGTCAAAATCATAAAATAGGGTAAAAAATGTGATCTTACTATTTTTGTCTTCTGATTTTTAAGATCTGAAACATATATCTGTATCTACAAGCTGGACATGATATGTTTTGAGGCTGACCAAATAGTTTGAGTTTGCTCTTCATGTAAGACAAACTAGGTCAGCATGGCTTTGCTTCTGCCGAGGGCAGGGTTTAGACTCCCATTGTTTTAACCAGTAACAGGGCAGGGAATCAGATTTAGCAAGTGCAGCATGTATGGCTTCCTGAGCTTGGAGGTGTTCTGTTTCATAGCTCAAAGATATCACAGATTAATGTTAGCAAAACATGAAAGTCAGCTTAGTTGGAGTGCAGAAACAGGATATGGGATCAAGGCTTTACATTATGAGCTTTCTGAAGTGTTAAACAAGTGAGTGGGCTTTTGCAGTGATTAGATTTCCAGGTATAATAATTCATTTGATCTTTAAAGCTGCTTCTCTTCCTAAGTTAGGTTACTCTAGATATAGCTTCTTCTGGAGAAAAGCCATCTATTTACTTATTAATAAATAGACACCTCTTAGCATATCAATATTGAATACTTGTTAAAACACTTATTTGAGCAATGTACCTGCATTGAGGGAGGTTTATCAAGTGTGTGTTGGATGAGAATTTTGAAAGAGAGAATATAGAAATTCAAGTAGCAAAAAAGTAATTTTTGAGGTGAATTAAGTAGAGACCATAAAAGTAATTGCTGTTTACCAGCATCACTTCAAAACTTTAGAGACATGATTTAGCAAAGGACTTGGCACTGTTAGGTGAGTGGTTGAACTCAGTGGTCTTAAAGGTCTTCTCCAATCAAAATGGTTCTGTAAGTTTAAAACACATCTCCAGTATCTGATGCTTTTCCCATTAATACAAAGGAAATATTCCAAAGTGGAACCCCAAACTTCACCTGGCAGCTGAAGCCTAAGGACAGCAAGAACTAAAGGCTGTTGTTTTCTAATAGGTTATGTGATACAAACTGATCTGAATCCAAAATGTTAAGCATACAGCATAGTCAGCAGTGTTGATGAGCCATGATTCCAGATGCAAGGAGTGATATTTAAACCTGGCTGTTGACTTGGACCACTGTGAATGTCTGAAAAAACTCACTGTAACTTGTTGATCCCTTCAGCAAACAAGTAAATAACTGAGTAAGCTCTCAGTTACTGATGATCTTTGTAATATCAGGATTATGCTTAGTCTGAGGAAGCTACTCTGTGAATTCTGTTGCTCCCTACATACCCTGCTAGTCCTTGTCCTGCACCTTTCACTGTTCACCGCCATAGTAGTAACTGCTGACTTGGAGAAATGCTGCAGTTCCTTAGAGATCAGGGTAGAGACACAGCTGGGCCACAGATCCTGCAGAGTCTTGATGAGTTGTTTTGTCAAGTGGGTAAGCTATTTCCTTGCAAAGGGGGATGGAGAAGCTTGCAGAGCTATCATCCTGGCAGATGGGCCAGATCTCCCACTACTGCTCTTGTTTTGTAAGCTGGGAGCTTTCAGCCCCATGGTAGTTATATATTGCTTGAAATTACTTTGGAGTGACTTTCAAGATATTGCCATCAAGGCTGTCGTCTTAAGGGACAAGCTCAGAGACAGGAGAAAGGAGCTGAAGTGAATCAGGCAATGGTAGAGGTTGAGTTCATGTCACTGAGCTTTTATAGTCATCGTGACCTCCCTACAAGTTCTTCATTTCAACTTCTGTCTGCTGAGGAAAAACTATACCCTTCCCCACTTGTTATTGTTACCTGACAGGTCATGAATCAAATCTCTATTTGCCACTGGTTTCACCATAGAACTGACAACTTCTAGCCACTCCGCTGTTAGTCATGTGAAGGGCAGTGCAGAGGTCTGAAATTTACTGCTGAGACTTTTTAGGTAAAAGTACTTATGATTTAGTGAATTGCTTTGGCTACTGCCTTTTTAAGTTGCATCTTGGTGAGGATTCCGTCAAGACACACTTCTGAATCCCACTTTGTAGCTCTTTACCCTTCACCTGTAAATAGTAACGTGCCTATAAATGAGACCTGTCAGGAAAGTTGTAATGGTACATAACAATTTTAAGTAGCCTTAAAAAATGTATTTTCTAATCAAGTACTAAGCAAAGGAACAAAACTAGTACTCTGGATTTGTGATGGTCTTGTTATTGTAGTGATTTAGCTTAGAAATGAGGAAAAAACATCTCTAATGAAATAGTTTTGTTTCATTATACTTGATAATTTGGCCTTTGCAGTGAAATCTTTCTGGTATGAAAGATTAAAGGCTTCATGAACATGTCTGTGTGTAGCTTTATAGTGATTTTCTACTGATAAGAATCTCTCTGTGTTCGATCTGACAACTGAAGTTATAATGGGCTCTGAATCTACCATTATCTTCCATCATGTCAATGACCTGTAGATTAAGAACTGGCACGAGCAAGCTGAGGAGCCCTAAAGGAGGTGTAATAGCCTATCTTGTCAGCAGTCAGATGCTGTGGATTAAAGTAAGAGAGCACTGAACCATATACATTCCCTTCCAGCCCCATGCTTTTTCACCTTTTTGAAGCTGGGAGGCTTGTTAGCTTCTGGAAATACGATGCTCAGCAACTGTTGGCAAAACTGGAGGTCTCTGTGTCATACCAACTTCTTCCATGGCACAGCTAGGGAGAAAACTCTGGCGAGGTGTGATGAGGGTTTCTCCATTGCAAATGTGTTTGCTGTAGTCATTAAATCATCCCATTGCTGTAACATAGCCAGTTCACCTTTCCTTGGCCAGACTACTGAGCTGTTGACTAATGGAGTTGCCCATGGCAGTCCTTGCTTGCTGGATCTATTTAGTCAGCCTGCCCAAGAGCAGCTACACTCCTTGTGAGGTGTACTTGGAGGCATCTACATATGGGATGAAAAGCATGATGATCTGCAGTGCTTGAGCCAAGCTCAATCTGTACAGAGGCTGTTGAAGTGTTTCTGTGTGGAGCTGCTGCAATGAAAGCCCTGGCAATTGCTAAGAACTAATGATCCTCTTAGAGATAAACTCTCTGCACTGCACCTCCCCTGTTTTCTCTGGGACACTGCAAGGGAACAGGCTTTGTACATTTGTATGGTGGTGCACATTCACCTTCACAGTCCTTTGGGTCTGAAATGGCCAATGGCTTCACAAGAATTAATCCAAATCTCCCAGGGCTGGAGCTGAAAGCTCATGAGTCTTGCTGGACCCAGCCTGAGTTCATGTAGAGATGGATCTTTAGAGGTCTTTAGAGCTTTGCATCAATATTAGCAATTCTTTCTGTTAATCCAGTTATTTGAACCCATCATTATACTGGATAACTGAGAGTTGGGTTTTAAACTAATAACCTCTGTGTCATGACATTTGCAAGAATTTTTTTAGACTTAATATAAGAAATTAGATGAAATAGCAATTGCCTATTTAAAGTTGTTGATGGGATCGGATCCACTTTACACTTTTGTAATGAGGTAGCATTTACCTTTGGCCACTACAGACCTGGAGCAGGTTCAGCCTAATAACCTACATGTGAAAGCATCTATGTCTGTTGCTGAGTATCTGAGCAGATATTCCCTACTGAGTTGAATTGTAATCCTTAACCCTCAAAAAAAATTCCAAAAAATCAGTTTTATGACCAGCCTGGTACTTGAAGGTTGTGAAGTTTCTATGAGAAGGAGAAGGGACCATAGCCAGAGCTTTCAGGAATGATATTTTACACGTCAGTTAATTCAGAATACTGCAGAACACTTTATGGCCCATATCTCAAGATATCCAGGCACAGACTGTCAGGACTATGCACTGCAGTATCAAAGTTTAATCTTGCCATTTATATCTTAGCAAAAGCTTAAATGTGGCCTGTCTGGCCTGTCTCACAAGCTAATGTTGATTTCTAGTCATATCATCTACCTACTGTATTTGCTCTCACCTGTTAGGTAACTGATCCACAGTCTCCTCTCCTCTCCTCTCCTCTCCTCTCCTCTCCTCTCCTCTCCTCTCCTCTCCTCTCCTCTCCTCTCCTCTCCTCTCCTCTCCTCTCCTCTTTTTCTCAAGTTCAGAGAGAAAATTATTTCATTCCAGATTCACAGCAGTTACATTTAAAATCTCTTTTTTATAATTTTTCTAATTTATGAGGCACTATTAAATTAATGCTACCTCCATTAATCTAACATCACTTAAATTCTCTGTATTCCTTGGAGAAATCTTTAACTGAGTCATTCTGTCATTGCTATATTTTTCCTCATGTGCATAGGCATGAACTTCAAGATCTGAAAGGATCCTCCAAAGCCTATTGAAGAGGGAGAGTCCACCCATCTTAGTGATCTGTGCCATTCCTTCATATTAAGACATTTGCTTATTATTTCCAGTCAAAACTTTCTGACCCACTTTTTATCTTCTATTGCCTTTTTCTAAATAGATTAACTTTTCCTGTTTCTTTTTCTTTTCTCTTTTATGGCCCTCAGTTAGTTCTAGAAGGAATTATATAAGAGAGGTAAATAGGGTTAGAAATGAGTCCTTCACTCTAAAAGGAAAAAAATCTTACACAGTTTTCAGTACAAAAAGATTGAAAGAAACCTTATTTTTTTCCCTTCTGTAAAACTATGTTAGAGCTACTGCCATCTAATTTTCACCTGTTTTGTAGCCTAAAATTTTTGTGTCCAATAATTACTTTTTTTTAATCTTTGGGACAGGATGCTGTCTTATCCTAAGCAGTTGCTTTTTTTCTTCTCAGTGTTTCTACCAGAATCTTTATTTTCCTGTCTCTTGTTCAGGGGTATTGATGGTTTCTTGTACCAAATAATCAGATTCTGACATGTTGATGTTTATAGCTTTCTGCAGTAAGACAGATATGTATGAAATGACAGGGCTGCAGTGCCAATGCAAGGAAATGGTTCTGAAATACTGTGGACTTCTGTATTAGATACACAACCCTGTCTCTGAGCAGTCTGAAAATTCACTGCTTTTAACATCTTCATCCCCACACAACCTTCATGTCCTCACCATAGCTGACAAATTGTGTTGTCCACACTTTGCAGATGGAAAAGCAAGTTGAAATTTCAAGTCGCAGAGGAAGTCCCTAAAAGACCAGCCAGCCTTGGCACACAAAGGCCCTGGGTACTGAAGCAACCTCCCTCCTTTGTGAAGTTTTCATAGTTGCTTAAGGGATTTGATTCTCAGTCCTCATTAAATTAAATGGGTTGAGGGCATCCAGACATCTGAAGTTGCTCTGAAAATCTCAAGATAGCTTATTAGACCATTTCCCCCATATCTTACATGCAGAAAGAGAAGATCCATTGTGAGTGAGACCAGTACATCATAATAAATAAGAGAAATAGCTACTACTTTGTAATTCAATTGTAACTTCTTATTAAATTTAATAATGCATACACTTTAACTTCATTTTGCACTTATTAAGAGAAAAGAAATTGGCCCAGACAAGCAAGCAAATAATTAAATAGGAATATTAAAAAATGCATGAACAGTATGAGCTCAAATGTGCATCACTTTTATAGTGGCAAACATGATTTAGAAGCTGAATCCCTAAAAATGAAGCATTCTTCAAGCTTTGAAAGCTCTCTAGGAAATGTAGCATCAGAAATGAGTTTCCACAGTGCCAGTATCACTAGAGACACAAGGTTGCTTATTATTTCATGGTCCTCAGCACAGGTGATATTAAACCCAGGAACACCAAGGGAAAGTCCACTGAGTGACAGACAGCCTACAGCATAGCACTGGCAATACCTGAGCTGCCTTTGAATGTGCTACCAGGGATATCAGCACTCTGCTTCTTAGCAAGCTGAGGGAAGACATGCTGTTTTCAAAGAACAGGTAGCTGAGGTAGCAACTTGAAAACACAACAAAAATCACTACAGTGCCCTCCAGTGATTGCCCAGTGGACCAACCCTACCCAAGCAGATGAGGCCCAACATTTAGGTTCTGAAAATAGAGCTGTCATTAAAACCACTGAGCTAAATTCCAAGGCTCTCTAAGGGCCTCCGTGATACCAGAAATTTGCCTGAAAAGCTTGAAGTGAAGCCAATGGAGCTGATTTCAGCCAGTTTTGTCTTTATAAATACATCCAAACTTGACCTCCTTGAGGCCTCCTCACATTTACTACTCAAAGATTTTCCAAACACCATACATCTCTTTTTCCACAGAGATATTCCTTCATGCAGAAAGTTTTCTGTCCCCACACTGAGTGGAAAGAACAGGGAAGAGAAGTAGGGGACACATTTAAATACACAAACACCTACTTAATTTGTCTGACTTCTCACATGCCTGTTTAAAGCTTTCTTATTCTTTCAACAAAATCCATTTGCAATAGATAAACATCATCTGGATGTTCAAGATCAAATCACTGCAAAAAATATAAGCCTTGACATTGAAATGGCCAGAATTATCCTGTTAAGGAGAGCTGAACATTATTTCTTTAATAAGCCTAAGTCATCTTTTATATTTAGAGCACGTGAAGTGCTATTGCAAGGCCAGGAGGACAGGCAAGCTACAGAAGAGAAAACCATTATTTCTTCAGTGCAAAAGCTGTTCACCTTGATGAATGAAATAAGCTTTACAATATCAAGATTCCTCTCTATTTCTTTTCTTCTACTGAGGGACATTACATACCTATTCTACCTGCTGATTTCAACTCCATATGGGAAAGGACATCCTTCTGAAACTCTCAAAACTGTGACTCTTTCTGCTTTAGAATAACTATATTCCTGCTGTCAGTGACCTTCCCATGGTATGCAAGAGCTTGGTCATACCTATGTAAGCTTTGCCTTTGAGCCTCATTTTCCTAAGCATCATTATTTCTAGAAATGTCCATGCTCATTTGTATCTGGAGGCATTCCTTTGCAACACAGAAGGGCTAGAAGGTTTTATTTTAAATGCCAGGATGCAGGAGCATCAGAAATTAATAACTACCACTGCCTTTAGTGTTGATACTAAATTGAGTAAGATGAAGTGACTAAAGGCAGTCAATACAAATACCAAAAGCAGATCAGACAAAAGAAAAATGCAAAAAAGCCAAACTTACTTTTAGGGAATCTCCATAGGAGACAAAGAGTGAAAGTATTGATCAAACTAAATGCTACACAAAGAAGAAAAGTGGTGTGAGGTCAAAGCGTCGAAGGTGAAATGCATGGCTGTGTGAAGGACTTGCTTAGCAATTGGAGCAAGAGGGCTAGCAAAGGTGAGGAGGTCTTTGAACAAGGGGGAAGCTGAGAAGCTGCAGTGCTGCACAGACTGATGCCAGAGCTAGGCTATACTGTACAGCTGGAAGGTGGATGGAGTCTCAAAAGATATATGTCATTTGCTAATGACAGAGACAAGAAGCAGGCAAACCACTGACAAAAAAGTGAGTCTAGCATGGGCTAAACAAGTCATCTGAGAGATTGTTATTGTAACTATGGATAAAGTTAAAAGACTTCTTACCCCTTTGTTTTGCTGTATGGGATGTTATTTTCCTTCATGACATTGTGCTTTATTGCTGTAGGATCCCTACTTTTGACTAGATATTTGCTACCAAGAACAGAGATTCTGGGAATGAAACATAATCTTTGGTCTAGTGCTAATCTCTACAGATCACTTCATATTTCCAAACAGGTGAACATTATCTATGCCAATACATGGCCTGAGTCTTGAAATAAAGCATGACATGACTTCATTTCTGACTCAGTCTTGCAGTTGGGACAAACCATATGAGAATGACACAATCGAAGGTGAAAGAACAAAAACATAAAGCCATGGCTCCTGCATTTCACAGCCCAGCAAGCAGAACATAGGGAAATATTTTTCAGCAATCAGAGCAGGAACAATATTTTCCTGTACTTTTTCACCCCAATGAGAAAATCGGGACAACCACTTTGCATTGGCAACTTGCCTTGCCACCACCTAGGCCTGTGGTTGGCTCGACATGTCAGGATGTTTTAAGTGTTCTGCAGAAAAAACAATATTTAAATAGACATAGAGTCAGATCCAAACCTCCCTGGAACAAATGAGACTCTTACTATTTATCGAAGTGGGTTTGGGATTAAAGCAAGGGGAGCTAATTTATCCCAGTGCCTCTGGAAACCTCCATTCAGAGCTTTATAGAGATTCATTGATAAAAAGGACCTGGAGAACTAGAATACTGCTTCCTAATGGATGCTTATCATAGAATCATAGAATCATTACAGCTGGGAAAGACCTTTAAGATCAAGTCCAACCAAGCCAACTAAAGCAGCTGAAGTCCAGGGAGATCACATCCACAGCCTTTCCCTCATTCCCTAAGTGGGTCATCTTGTCATAGGAGGTGAGGTTGGTCAAACAGGACCTGCCTTTCATAAAGTCATGTTGGCTGGACCTGAACCCTTGGTTATCCTGTATGTGTCTCAGGATGGCACTCAGGATGATGTGTTCCATAGTCTTCCCTGGTACAGAGGTCAGGCTGACAGGCCTGTGGTTCCCAGAATCCTCCTTCTGGCCCTGCTTGTAGATGAGGGTCACATTTGCCATCCTGCAGTCCTCTGGGACCTTCTCATTGAGCCAGGACTAATGGTAGATGATGGAGAGTGGCTTGGTAAGCATTTCTACTAGCTCTCTCAGCACCCTCAGTTGGATTCCATCTGGCCCTATGGACTTGTGTGTGTTGAGGTGGAGCAGCAGGTCACACATCACTTCCTATTGCACTAAGGAGGCTTCAGTCTGTCCCGTCTTCTGGCTCAGGTGGACAAGTGACCAGAGAAAAGCCGGTTTTAGTATTGAAGACTGAGGCAAAGAAGGCATTAAGTACCTCACCCTTTTCCTCATCCTTACACACCGAGTTTGCCCCTTCATCCATTAAAGGACGAAGATTCCCACTAGCCCTCCTTTGTTGCTAATATAGAAACTTTTCTTATTGTCTTTTACAGTAGTGGCCAGCTTAACTTCTAGTTGAGCCTTGGCTCTTCTCATTTTTCTCCCTGCATGACCTTTCCCACTGAGAAGAGCTGAGTCTTCAGCAGCTGCTGATCCATGTTGTTATTTTGGTACTGGACATGAATTCTGGAATTTATTACAAGTATCTTTCTCTGGCCACTATGAATAGTGTGTTTTTTCAACTATCCATAACTTTTTTAACTGTTACCAACAGAGACCTACATGAACATTGGGTATCCAGGTACTTTGCTTTTAAAGTGAAGCAGATAGGAATGAGGTAGTTATGGAAACATCTATAGTTAGCAGAAGTCAGCTAAGTGCATATAAACATAAGGAGCTAAAACTGGATGATTGAAATGTTTCCCATCTTTATAGTCTCACCCCTGCAGAACCAAAGGCTCAACAACTGAGTATTGCAGAGCTGGTCTGCTGATTGAATATGCTTCTTCATATACTGTGAGGCTGCTGGTAGAACAGTGTCAGGTGTAGTGCAGATATTAATTTACAGAAGAAACTGGGAGTTTTACTATTAAGGATCATTTTTCTCTGTAGTTTGCATCATTATGAATCCAACCTTCTCCCTGAGTATTGCAATATGTGTTTTTTAATAGGGCGAGATCTGAAAGTAGTGCACTCATATGAACAAATGTTCTGAGTTTTGGGTTTTTTTGCCAGAGGGAGTGCAGTTGTTTTAATAAAAATAACTTACCAAAATGGAAAGTTTCTAAGACAAAAGTATTGATAGTCTCTGATGGCTTAAAAAAACCCAATTTCCTTTCCACGATGCAGAGAGAAGACAGCGATGACGCGTGTTGTCTCTGCAGTTCTGGGAGTACCAAGGTCTGAAATCAGTATGTCTGGTAGCTGTGCCAGTTCATAGTGACATATATCAAAAGCTAGCTGAAGTCAAATGGTGTATCACTGAGTCACTTCTATGCTCTTCCCAATTTTCTTCTTTAGTGTATTTTATCTGGTCAGGACTAACCTTACCTGTTCTGAAAGCACTGATCTTCTGAATGTACTTCTGAAAGTCCATCTGATCTTACTCTTTTTCCTGTCTTTTATTGATTATTTTGTATCTCTTAGATACTATTTTCTTTGGCTTTTCAATCACCTGTCCTACTGTTTGATTTCACTGGTAACAAGAAAAAGAGACACTTTTGTAAGGTGCAGCTTTATAGTTAAATCTAGATTTACACTGGATTTTGCCAGCACAATCCAAGAACAGGACTGAGAGTCTGACCTACACAGAGATTTAACACTTTTTCCTATTGAGTCCTTACCTCATTGGAGTTAGATAATAAAGGTAGTTTTTAGCAGCAAGCTCTGACTCTCCTCTTTCACTTTGTGACTATCCAACAACTACAGAGCCTGATTTTCCAAGTGAAATGACAGAGGCAGACCCCTTCATCCCTACAAACATGTGGTACTGTCAGAGTCCTGTTCCTGCTCTCTGCAATGAATGCAGCAAGTGGTCATGTTATTCAGTTCTTTCTTTTCAGCTGTTTTAGTAATTTCCTTGATTTAAGACCTATTTTATGCTGAGACTAACAGAAGAGACAGATCTGAAGGTCTTAGGTTGTGCTCTAACTCATCTCCTTTTTCCTATGAGAAGAGGTGAAAAATGACAGCAGTGTAGATAGCAGAGTCCTTAAAGAGAGCAAAAAATTGTGTGATTCTGAAATAACAACTTGGTTTAACAGTTAATGAAAGTCTAAGACTGCAGCATTTACATAGCTGGATCCACTGTCCTTTTCACACCTGTAATACTGGGTAAGCTTTGTTAGTCCTTATCCTTGCTTCCAAATAGACTCCAGTAAAAGCTACCTGGCATTTTGATATGTAGGAAAAGGAATCCAAGAAATGGTCCTATGGCAAATATCTATATTCATTGTATTTTAAATGAGGGATTTTATAAGGAAAATTTAGTGATCATGGAATTCCTAAATTCTACTCCCAGTAATCAGTAAATCTATCTCTCTTTTGCTCCATTTGAGGCACAATTAGTCAAGGAATTATGCTACCTGTGAGGACCTTGATACTACCTTGTATTTTCTATCAGAATG